>NW_026516247.1:0-377065 GCF_025602895.1 Polychytrium aggregatum
CCGGAAGCGGACGGAGTGTCCAAGGAAGAAGCAGAGCATCCGCGAGGATGTGGCCATCAGCAAGGCAAGAGGGATCGGAGAATGAAAGGGAGAGGGACTTCCAATTAACAACTGGATTATGCAAGCGCATCCAGGGAAGACCAAGAGTGATGGGAGTGGTGGAGAGTCGAGTCACAAGAAAAGAAATCGACTCGGTGTGGGAACCAATGGTCAGAGTCAAAGGCGCGGTTTGGAAACGAATGAAACCGGCCGAAGAACCATCAGCAAGGGAAACGGAGTAAGGAGTAGAAAGAGGGATAAGAGAGAGTTTATGGAGATCGGCAAAGGCAGGATCAATGAGGGCAAGAGCGGAACATCCATCATCAATAAAACAGAAAGGGAGATGGAGACCGGGCCAGAAAGACTCATGACGATAAGAGTGGCCGGAAGAAGAAGCTTATCGTCCGATAGTGACGAGTCAGAGGGGGAAGATGTTCGTATCGCCGAACAGACCACCTCGCTTACTTGCGAGGTGCTGCTCGGCTGTGAGCATTTCCCGAGTTCCGTTTGACCAGAACCGGGCACTGCTGAACATCGCGACTGCCGGGACAAGACTTTTCCCCGCAGTACAAGCAGAGACCCTGCTCACGACGTCGCTTTTTCTCGACGTCGGAGAGCTTAGCAGGGCGGACCGAGACAGAGTCAAGGTCCATGGGAGTGGGTGCAGAAGAGGAGGAAGAAGAAACATGCGCGGGAGAATGGTGGTGATGGGGAGCAGAGCGAGAAGAAGGAGGAGGAGGTTGGGAACGGGAGGAGACCTTGAGACGATGGAGGGCATCGTCGTACTCGACCGCTGCCTTGATCAACTCGGGCAAGGAAGCGGGAGCGGGGCGGAGACCGATGAGGTGGAACTTGACCTCAGACTTCAAACCCTCCTTGAAGAAGTGCATCTTGGTGGGTTCGTCAGTCTGGACGCGGGCGGCGAGCTGGACGAAGCGGGTGGCGAAGGCTTGGCAGGACTTGAGCTGGACCAAGCGTTTGAGGTCGTTCAAGGCCTTATCTTGCGAGGAGGCCGTGTCCTCACCGAAGGTCGACTTGAGGGCAACTTCAAAATCCGCGAAGGAAGCCGGGAAGCGGTTGGCCATATAAAAGGCGGCCTCGTACCATTTGAAAGCTTCGCCGCGGAGGAAGGAGGTGGCATAAAGGACCTTCTGGCGCTCGGGCGCAAAGAAGGCAGGATCGGCGAGGAAGACGAGGTGGCACTGGGCGAGGAAGGCCGTCGTCTCGTCGCGGGAACCTAGGAACTCCTTGGGCTTGTTCACCTGGTAGACCTGGCGGGGAGCGGCGGCGGGAGCTTGCAGATCTTGGATCTGACGATGGAGAGCAGCGTTCTGGGTCATGAGGGCGTTCATACGCTCCTCCATGCGCGCCAGGTACGCATTGAGATCTGCCGGGGGTGCAGCAGGCTCAGCCATCGGATCGACGAGGGAAAGAGAGGCGAAAGAAGAAGAAAGGCCGGGAAGCCAAGAGGGAGCGTTCAAAATGATGTTAGAGTCCAAAGGGGACTCAACGGCAAAAGAAGAAGTGAGCTCGAAGTGAGCTCAGGGAAGGCAAGGGTAAAGTCCGAAGTGGACTCGGAGAGGGAGCGAGGGAAGCAAAGATCCGTTCAAGATAAGACTAGTCTCGAAATGAGACGTGAGGAACACTCAGAGAATAAAGTAGAAGGCACTTTATTTAGTCCTATTTTGAACGCTAAGGTTCGACTACACATCGCGGGGGTCAGGCTATTTATAGACAAGTCCGGACTTGGCAGCGAAGGGCGGCCAAGGGAGGGAAAAGTGGGCGATCGAGCAGGGCGAAGGGGGCGATGCACGAACGAGGGCCGAGAAGGACCACCGAGACAGGCAGAGAACCAAAGCGAGAGAGGCGCAAGCAAAAGCGAAGCACCTGGCAGGAGAAACGTGCAAAGGCGAAGCAATGTGACTCAACGTCCAAGAAGCGGATTGGTCAAGTATAAGGTTGGGGCAAATGCATGCGAGATGAACAAGAGATCGGGGCGGTCAGGCAGGTCATGAGTCACCGGTGGGGGGACACATGACCGGCAGCCGAATTGCAACCAATCGCAGCAAGGCGCGTGCACAAACAAACCGGCGCGTGCGAAGAAGACAAAGGAAGCGGAGCAGCGCGGGAAAACGGAAGTGCGGAAGGAGCGGAAAAGACAGGCAAAAGGCGGAAAATCGGAGGGGAACTGCAAGGCTACACACAAACAAACAGAAAGGCAAAAGAATAGCCAAGTGTGCAGTCAAAGTGGAGAACAAGCAGGAGCTATCCCTAACAAGGAACGTGCAAAGGCGAAGCAATGTGACTCAACGTCCAAGAAGCGGATTGGTCAAGTATAAGGTTGGGGCAAATGCATGCGAGATGAACAAGAGATCGGGGCGGTCAGGCAGGTCATGAGTCACCGGTGGGGGGACACATGACCGGCAGCCGAATTGCAACCAATCGCAGCAAGGCGCGTGCACAAACAAACCGGCGCGTGCGAAGAAGACAAAGGAAGCGGAGCAGCGCGGGAAAACGGAAGTGCGGAAGGAGCGGAAAAGACAGGCAAAAGGCGGAAAATCGGAGGGGAACTGCAAGGCTACACACAAACAAACAGAAAGGCAAAAGAATAGCCAAGTGTGCAGTCAAAGTGGAGAACAAGCAGGAGCTATCCCTAACATCATCCCCTTCCTTAGCGACGAACTCCGGACGTCGCCTTCGGCTTTGAGGGATAGCGAAGGTGGAAGTCAGCAACAAGATCAGTGGCGTGGGAAACATTGGCAGCGGGCTCCCAAGACCGGTCAGTCTCGGAATAGCCCTTCCACTGAACCAAGTACTGTAAGCGACCACGGAAGAGCCGAGAATCGAGAACAGTCTCGACCTCAAACTCTTCCTGGGAGTTAACAAGAATGGGAGGTGGTTCTGGTTGGGTGAACTCGGGAACAATGTCCTTCGTTCGGGGTTCAAGGAGGGATACATGGAAAACGGGGTGAACTTTAAGTGTGGAAGGGAGTTTAAGCTCAAAGGCAACGGGGTTGATGCGGCGAAGAACTTTAAAGGGGCCAAGCTTTTTCTGGTCAAGCTTGTTGGAGGGACGAAGGGTGCGAATGTGGCGACGATCCAGAAAAACGAGGTCGCCAACGGAGATGTCGGGAGTGGGGAGACGGGATTTGTTGGCCTGCACAGTGTAGGACTCTTGGGCAACCCGGAGGTTGGCCTTGAGATCCTCGAGAACGGTCTGAAGTCGGTCGACACGTTCTTCGGCAGAGGGCACAACAGAGGGATCACGAATGATAGAGGGATCGAAAATGGGGTGATGGCCATGGACTGCAAAGAAGGGAGTCATGCCAGTGGAGGTGTTTTCCGAGTTGTTGTAAGTGAACTCGGCAAGGGGAAGGTGAAGGGTCCAGTCGTCTTGCAGGTAATTGCAATGGATACGCAAATACTGCTCGATGACCTGGTTGAGAACCTCGGTCGAACCGTCGGTCTCGGGGTGGAAGGCAGAAGAAAGGGAAATCTTCGTCTTCAGAAGCTCATTGAAGCGCCTCCAGAAGGCCGAAGTAAACTGAGTTCCTCGGTCCGAAACAATAGACCGGGGACAACCATGCAAGCGGAAGATGTGGGAGAGGAAGAGTTCGGCGGTTTGCTCGCCTGTAACCGTCTTCGTGGTGGGCACAAAGTGTGCTTGTTTGGACAGGCGGTCCTTAACCACGAAGATCGAGTCAAAACCGTTCGAAGGTGGGAGATCCGTGATGAAGTCCATCGACAGGTCCCACCAACGTTCGGAAGGAACGGGGAGAGGATGAAGTAAACCATAAGGGGAGTGACGGGACGGCTTGGCTCGCTGGCACGCTTCACAATTAGCAATGAAGCGACGCACAGACTTACGAAGCCGGGGCCAGTGAAAGTCCCGGGAGACGAGCTCAACGGTCTTGGCAAGACCAAAGTGACCAGCGGCAGCGGAGCAGTGACGTTGCTCAAACACTTTGAGCTGGAGCTCGGGGGAAGGGACAACGATCAGGTCTTTAAAGTAAAGGAGACCGTCACGGAAGGAGTAATCGCCATCAAGACGTTTGGCGTTAAAGTCAGAAAGGAGGGAACAAGAAAGGGTGGCAGCTCGAATCTCGGAAAGAAAGTCGGGATTCGAGCCGATAACAGTGATGCTGTCGAGAGAAATAGACTCGAACAGCTGAAGGAAGTTGGTGGAGTGGAGGGAGTCACCAGGCTTTATCTCAAAGTCAGAACGGCGACTGAGAGCATCGGCTTTGGTGTTGAGACGACCAGGGCGGTGGTAAATGCGAAAAGCAAAGTCAGAAAGGAATTGGGCCCACCGGAACTGGCGGCGAGAAAGTTGAGAAGCGGCAGTGAACCGGGTAAGGTTCTGATGATCAGAGAAAACAAGAGTGGGAATATCAGGGTCGGCAGCCATCAAGTAATGACGCCAGGCGGTAAAGGAATCGACAATGGCGAGGAGCTCTTTGTCGTGAGTGTCATAATTCACCTCGGCGGGACGGAATTGCCGAGAGTGAAAAGCAACGGGGTGAAGAGCGCCGTCAGGGTCAAACTGAGAAAGGACGGCACCCAAAGCAAAGTCAGAAGCATCGGGCTCGATGACAGCGGGTTTAGAGAAATCAAAGTATCGAAGAATAGGTGCGGAAGTGAAGGAAAGTTTAAGAGAATCAAAAGCCTCTTGGGCCTCGGGAGACCAAGAGAAGGTGGAGGATTTGGTAGTGAGGGAAGTCAAAGGACGAGCAAGTGCGGAAAAGTCCTTGACGAAGCGGCGGTAAAAGTTTGCGAAACCAATAAAGACTTGGATATCGCGAGCAGAAGAGGGAACAGGCCAAAGGGAAACGGCCTCGACCTTGGCAGGGTCCATTTTGATGCCATCGGCAGAAATGATCATGCCGAGAAAGTCAACTTCAGAAAGGTCAAAAGAACACTTGGCCGGATTGACCTTAAGGGAGTGTTCACGAAGGCGAGAGAGAACAAGCTTAACATGCTCCTCATGCTCCTGGGGATCTTTTGAGAAGATCAGGATGTCGTCAAGATAAATGACAACACAGACACCAAGGAGGTCCGAGAAGATGTCGTTCATAAAAAACTGAAAAGCAGCGGGGGCATTCGAAAGACCAAAGGGGATAACATTGTACTCAAATGAGCCAGATTTGCAAACAAAAGCAGTCTTCCACTCATCGCCCTTCTTGACACGAACCAAGTGGTAAGCATCAGGAAGGTCGAGGTGTGAGAAGACGCGGGCAGAAGAAAGTTTATCCAGAAGATCCTGGAAGAGGGGAAGTGGGTAACGGTTCTTCTTCGTGATGGCATTGAGGCCTCGGTAGTCGACGCAAAGGCGAAGACCACCATTGGGCTTCTTCACGAAGAAGCAGGGAGCACCAACGGGAGAAGAGGATTTGGAGATCCAACCACGTGCGAGGGCGTTGGTCAGATACTCCGAAAGAGCAGATTCCTCGGCCGGGGACAAAGGATAGACTTTCCCCGGCTTTGGCAAACGAGGTTCCTTTCCATCCTCGGTCCGTACAAACTCAATGGACAAGTCATACGGACGATGAGGAGGCAAGGAAGAAGGAGGGTCAGACTTGAGGCTGAAAACGTCGCCAAACTCATTGTATTTGAGTGGGACGCCTCGAGAGTCAACAGGGGTGCCAGACTCGGCATACACCTTCGTCGTGAGCACGGACCTTATCGACACCGTAGGATACGTCTCCGGCGAAGGAGGACGGATATCCATTTGGGCAGCGAAAATGTCGAGCTTGTCTTCCCGTGCAAGACGGAGAAGACTCGCCGCATTAACGAGCTCAATGTCGGGTGAAGATAAAGCCGTTGGCTCTTCAGAAAGCGAAGCAGAGTCAAGGCGGGAAGAAAGGGAAGGCGAAGTGCCAAAGGAGGGAACCGGTGTAAGGGAAGGACCGGAGGGAGGAGGAGTCAAAGGCGAAGTGCCCGAAGGGGGAGGCGAGGAGCCGGAAGCGGACGGAGTGTCCAAGGAAGAAGCAGAGACATCCGCGAGGATGTGTCCATCAGCAAGGCAAGAGGGATCGGAGAATGAAAGGGAGAGGGACTTCCAATTAACAACTGGATTATGCAAGCGCATCCAGGGAAGACCAAGAGTGATGGGAGTGGTGGAGAGTCGAGTCACAAGAAAAGAAATCGACTCGGTGTGGGAACCAATGGTCAGAGTCAAAGGCGCGGTTTGGAAACGAATGAAACCGGCCGAAGAACCATCAGCAAGGGAAACGGAGTAAGGAGTAGAAAGAGGGATAAGAGAGAGTTTATGGAGATCGGCAAAGGCAGGATCAATGAGGGCAAGAGCGGAACATCCATCATCAATAAAAACAGAAAGGGAGATGGAGACCGGGCCAGAAAGACTCATGACGATAAGAGTGGCCGGAAGAAGAAGCTTATCGTCCGATAGTGACGAGTCAGAGGGGGAAGATGTTCGTATCGCCGAACAGACCACCTCGCTTACTTGCGAGGTGCTGCTCGGCTGTGAGCATTTCCCGAGTTCCGTTTGACCAGAACCGGGCACTGCTGAACATCGCGACTGCCGGGACAAGACTTTTCCCCGCAGTACAAGCAGAGACCCTGCTCACGACGTCGCTTTTTCTCGACGTCGGAGAGCTTAGCAGGGCGGACCGAGACAGAGTCAAGGTCCATGGGAGTGGGTGCAGAAGAGGAGGAAGAAGAAACATGCGCGGGAGAATGGTGGTGATGGGGAGCAGAGCGAGAAGAAGGAGGAGGAGGTTGGGAACGGGAGGAGACCTTGAGACGATGGAGGGCATCGTCGTACTCGACCGCTGCCTTGATCAACTCGGGCAAGGAAGCGGGAGCGGGGCGGAGACCGATGAGGTGGAACTTGACCTCAGACTTCAAACCCTCCTTGAAGAAGTGCATCTTGGTGGGTTCGTCAGTCTGGACGCGGGCGGCGAGCTGGACGAAGCGGGTGGCGAAGGCTTGGCAGGACTTGAGCTGGACCAAGCGTTTGAGGTCGTTCAAGGCCTTATCTTGCGAGGAGGCCGTGTCCTCACCGAAGGTCGACTTGAGGGCAACTTCAAAATCCGCGAAGGAAGCCGGGAAGCGGTTGGCCATATAAAAGGCGGCCTCGTACCATTTGAAAGCTTCGCCGCGGAGGAAGGAGGTGGCATAAAGGACCTTCTGGCGCTCGGGCGCAAAGAAGGCAGGATCGGCGAGGAAGACGAGGTGGCACTGGGCGAGGAAGGCCGTCGTCTCGTCGCGGGAACCTAGGAACTCCTTGGGCTTGTTCACCTGGTAGACCTGGCGGGGAGCGGCGGCGGGAGCTTGCAGATCTTGGATCTGACGATGGAGAGCAGCGTTCTGGGTCATGAGGGCGTTCATACGCTCCTCCATGCGCGCCAGGTACGCATTGAGATCTGCCGGGGGTGCAGCAGGCTCAGCCATCGGATCGACGAGGGAAAGAGAGGCGAAAGAAGAAGAAAGGCCGGGAAGCCAAGAGGGAGCGTTCAAAATGATGTTAGAGTCCAAAGGGGACTCAACGGCAAAAGAAGAAGTGAGCTCGAAGTGAGCTCAGGGAAAGCAAGGGTAGAGTCCGAAGTGGACTCGGAGAGGGAGCGAGGGAAGCAAAGATCCGTTCAAGATAAGACTTGTCTCGAAATGAGACGTGAGGAACACTCAGAGAATAAAGTAGAAGGCACTTTATTTAGTCCTATTTTGAACGCTAAGGTTCGACTACACATCGCGGGGGTCAGGCTATTTATAGACAAGTCCGGACTTGGCAGCGAAGGGCGGCCAAGGGAGGGAAAAGTGGGCGATCGAGCAGGGCGAAGGGGGCGATGCACGAACGAGGGCCGAGAAGGACCACCGAGACAGGCAGAGAACCAAAGCGAGAGAGGCGCAAGCAAAAGCGAAGCACCTGGCAGGAGAAACGTGCAAAGGCGAAGCAATGTGACTCAACGTCCAAGAAGCGGATTGGTCAAGTATAAGGTTGGGGCAAATGCATGCGAGATGAACAAGAGATCGGGGCGGTCAGGCAGGTCATGAGTCACCGGTGGGGGGACACATGACCGGCAGCCGAATTGCAACCAATCGCAGCAAGGCGCGTGCACAAACAAACCGGCGCGTGCGAAGAAGACAAAGGAAGCGGAGCAGCGCGGGAAAACGGAAGTGCGGAAGGAGCGGAAAAGACAGGCAAAAGGCGGAAAATCGGAGGGGAACTGCAAGGCTACACACAAACAAACAGAAAGGCAAAAGAATAGCCAAGTGTGCAGTCAAAGTGGAGAACAAGCAGGAGCTATCCCTAACAGCCAGTCACCGTATGGTGCACCAGTGCTCTTTGTCAAGAAGAAAGAAGGTGATCTCAGGATGTGCGTCGACTATCGCGCACTAAACAAACAGACCATCAAGAACACCTACCCGTTGCCCAGGATCGACGAGTTGATGGATCGTCTGAGTGGAGCAAAGGTCTTTAGCAAGATAGACCTCCGCTCAGGCTACCATCAGATCCGCATCCACGAGGATGATGTCCACAAGACCGCCTTCAGGACTCGCTACGGACTGTACGAGTTCCTAGTGCTGCCGTTCGGATTGACGAACGCACCTGCCACGTTCATGCAGCTGATGAACGATGTGTTCCGCCAAGAGCTCGACAACTCTGTCATCGTGTACCTGGATGATATCCTTGTGTACAGCAAGGATGAAGCGACCCATGAAGGTCATGTCGCCCGCGTGCTGGCCAAGCTACGCGAGCACAAGTTGTATGCCAAACTGTCCAAGTGTGAGTTCTTCAAGAATCAAGTCCCGTTCCTGGGACACGTTGTCTCAGGAAGAGGAATCGAAGTCGACCCCGCCAAGGTCAAGTCTGTGGTCGAGTGGCCGCCGCTCGCATGCGTCTCTGACGTGCAGTCGTTTCTCGGTCTCGTCAACTACTACCGCCGATTCATCCCCGATCTGGCGCGCACTGCCGGTCCACTCACAGACCTACTCCGCAAAGAGTGCCCCTTCGTGTGGGACCACCCACAACGCCAAGCGTTCGAGACCCTCAAGCACGCCTTGACGAACGCTCCTGTCCTCGCTGTGTTCGACCCGAACACGGATGTCTCCGTGCACACCGACGCCTCCGACTTTGCGGTGGGAGCTGTTTTGATGCAGGAGGGAAGGCCCGTTGCCTTCGAGTCGCGCAAACTGTCCCAACACGAGATCAACTATCCCGTGCACGAGAAGGAGCAGCTTGCGATCATCTACGCGCTGCAGAAGTTCCGAGTGTACCTCCACGGTACCGCCAAGCCCTTCAAGATTGTGACGGACCACCAGTCACTGCGTTACCTCGACACCAAGAAGAACCTGAGCCGACGCCAAGCGCGATGGATGGAGTTCCTCGCCGAGTACAACTACGAGGTTGTATACCAGAAAGGCAAACTCAATGTGGTGCCTGACGCACTGTCCCGACGCCCCGACTACCAATTGGCGTCACTGTACGAGTCGACTGTCAGTGTCGACAACACGATGCTGGATGTTGTCCGAGACAACATCGCCAACGACAAACAGTTCGGAGAACTGTTCCGAAAGGTGTCTAAGCTCCCCAAGGACGACGAATCATCCGAGTACACAGTGCGTGATGGCCTGCTCCTCCTGAAGAAGGACAGCCGTGTCTGTGTGCCGGACATTCCGTCGTTGAAGACCAAGTTGCTCCAAGAGGTCCACGACTCGCCCCTCGCTGGACACTTTGGAGTCGAGAAGACATACGACCGACTGGCCAAAGTCGCATACTGGCCTGGAATGAAGCGCACCGTCGAGAAGTACATCGAGTCCTGCCATACCTGCAAGATGGTCAAGTCACGCACGACCCGAGAGCAAGGATTGCTGCAACCCCTGCCTGTTCCCGACCGCCCCTGGACCAGCATGTCCATGGATCTCATCACGCATCTACCGACGACCAAGTTGGACCACGATGCAATCGCTGTCTTTGTCGACAGGTTCAGCAAGATGGCACACTTTGTGCCGTGCCAGACGACATGCTCCGCGCCTGACCTTGCACTGCTGTTCTTCAAGCATGTGTTCAAGCACCACGGCCTCCCAAAGTCCATCGTCAGTGATCGAGACCCCCGATTCACCTCCTTGTTTTGGACAAGTCTGTTCGACCATCTCGGCACCAAGCTGAACATGTCAACCTCGCACCACCAACAAACGGATGGACAGTCCGAGCGGACGATCCGCACCCTCGAGCAATACCTGAGGACATACGCCTCGACCAGCCAAGACGACTGGGACATACAGCTGAGTCATGCAGAGTTTGCATACAACACCGCCAAGTCGAGCACAACTGGCTTGAGCCCCTTTGAGGCGCTCTACGGATTCCAGCCTGATGTTCCCACCTCCTTGACACTGACCGAGTCCACGGCTGGATTGCCTCCCAAACCAAGTGCCTTTGTCAAAGATCATCAAGTCCGACACAAGATGATCGCCGACGCGCTCACGGATGCGCAACAAGTGATGGCGAAGTACTACGACCGCCGACACCAGGATGTCTCCTTTGAAGTTGGAGACCTTGTCTACCTGGACGCCGACAACATCAAGGTCCCCGAAGCCCAGTCAAAGAAGTTGTTGCCCAAGTACCGAGGACCGTTCAAGATAGCGGCCCGACCCAGTCCCCTCAACTACCTGTTGGACTTGCCACCTGGAAGCAAGCTCCATCCTGTCTTCCATGTGTCCAAGCTGCGTCGCCACACGACCCGCAGTCCAGCACAGTTCCCCGACGCCGACGAAGGTGTCCCGGACGACGCACCACTGGAAGACGACCTCGGACAATACTATACTCAAGAATATGAAGTCGAAAGGATCGTGAGGCACAAGAAAGTGGCTGATGGGTCACTTCGGTTTTATGTCAAGTGGGTTGGTTACCCACACTCGGGCAACACATGGCAAACACTGGAGGACTTGTCCCATGCACCCGAGGAGCTGAGTAAATACGGTAAACACCTCGAGGAGCCCCAAATAAAGAGCACACGCAGGGCTCCTCGCAGGAAGCCTTCTTAAGTGTGGGAGTGTAGGAGATGGTATCTCCGACGCTGTGCTGCGCGTACTGCGCGTACTGCGCGGCGCAGTGGGTCGTGACCTGTGCTGCGCTTTGCGTTTTCACGCACCGCAGGCAGGCCACCGCAGGGTATACCTGCGGGTTGCCCCCGTTCCCCCCGTTTGTCTGGAGTTCGGTTTTATCGTGAATAAACGTAAGTGCTCCCCGAGCTCACCCGTCCGCTAGAGTAGCCTAGCACCGCCCTGTTCTGCCCCGTCCTGTCTTGTCTTGTACCCCCTCCCTCCCCGTCTTGCCCCAACGTCCCAGTAGTGGACGTTACACCCTCCCTCCCCGTCTTGCCCCAACGTCCCAGTAGTGGACGTTACACGTTGACTCGAAACTCCACCAGTGTCAAGGTTGCACTATCAGCTTCCACCAGAACTGCAACCACAACCATGTCCATATGTGTGACTTTTGTCGCACAGGAAAGCTGTCTGACTGTGGGCTGTGTGGCAAAACTACCGTTATCGAGCCCGGTACCAAGCCGCCGGCATTCCGTTGTCATCGCTGCTACCTGCCTTGGCATCTGGAATGCATGAATACCCTCGAGCTGCCTCCGATCGGCCGCTATCGCCACAACCACAAGTGGAGCTGCTGCTTTTGTCAGTCCATACCTGCGAACGTCAAAACAATTCTGACATATACCGAAGACTGGAGCAATACCAGCGAGGCGCTTGGCGACATTTACAAGCGTGTCGCCAAGGTCTACAGCGACCATCCCTTTCGTCTGTACTTGGTCAAGCTTGAGAACACCGCCTACCGGTGGGCGCTGTGGGTTCCCGACTGGTGGATCAGCCGCGTGTGTGAGCCCAAGCTCTTGGCCTTTCTCAAAGCTGCCCTCCAATCGCCCGGCCTGCATCCGCGGCCCAAGAGTGCCGTGATCATGGAAGAGTGGACGCACGTCAGCCGAATCTTGCAGTTCAAATCCAGGACCCAAAAGTACACCCATTCTGCGCCACGAAATATCGCCTCGATCGATGAGGTCCTTGTGTCTTGGAAGGGCTTGGATATCGAGACCTCGACCTGGGAGTCCTGGCCCACACCAGAGGATGCCGAATACCAAGAGTTTGTCGATAGCTGGAAGCGAGAGCTCGAGCTGGAGAATCGGTTGTCGGTCAAGAGCCTCCCTCTCCCCAAAGCCTTCCGTCCCCCGGACGAGAAAACTCCTGAATTTTTGAACAACTGTACGCTGAAGCATTATCAGGTAATCGCGATAGTCCGCCGCACGTTTGTATGCACTTTGGCTGTTCCCGTTGATTAACTCTGGGTATCGCTCCTCCTATGCCTCAGATCGAGGGCGTGGGCTGGCTGCTCTACAACCACTTTCATACGGTTTCATCGATTCTCGCCGACGAGATGGGGTTGGGTAAGCATCGACGTACGACCGATATTGGCTGCTCAGATCAGGGCATTTGGCCTGTGACTCGCGTGTGGTGCGCCGGATTCGGAAGCATTGGGGTCGCGCACATCCAATCGAGACCTCGGAGACAGTCGACACGGCGATCACTGGACTTGATGATCTATGTACTTGGTGATCACCTTCTCCGCAGCTCGACTCCATCCTGATCCCATCCTGTCTGCTCGACTCTGCATATAGGCAAAACGCTCCAGATTGCCACCTTTATCGGGCACCTGATCAAAACCTACAACCGCTTTCCGCATCTGATCGTTGCGCCGCTCTCGTTGATCGACCACTGGATCCGCGAATTCAAGCGATGGACTCCCTGGATCGAAGTGGTGTCCTATTGCGGCGAAAAAGCGTCAAAGAAAATGGTGTACGACCACCTCATGTTCCTGGACAAGCGACGGTCCAGGATGCGATGCCACGTTATCATATCGACCTACGAGATTATGCAGAACGAGAGCCAGTTGTTTCGATTCGTGCCGTTTGAGACCCTCATTTGTGATGAAGGCCACCGAATCAAGAACGATAGCACCAAAACCTATGCCGCGATCCAGGCCAATATCAAGGCAGCACACAAAGTCGTCATGACCGGTGAGTCGTGCGTCCGTTGGTGCCCATCTGCGTGCTTGTCTGGCCCCACTGACCCAACCACTTGCCTTCGGATAGGTACGCCGCTGCAGAATAACTTGAAGGAGCTGCACAATCTGATGTGCTTCCTGGTATGTGCCGCGCCGCACTCGATGTGTTGCACGACGAACAGCATGGCTTGCTGGAATGCTCATCTCCTTGGTTCTCAGGATCCTGCAAAGTTCGCCAACTCCTCGTGGCGCGATAACAAGATTGAAGATCTCTCCGAAGAGAGCGTCAAGACACTCCACGACGAGCTCGTGCCATATATCCTGAGGCGCACCAAAGCCAAGTATATGAGCGACCTTCCCCCCAAGGTATAGTGTTTGGCGCCATGCGATGGTCTCTTATGCTTCTCGGTTATGCCGACCAAGCACCCACCCAAGCATCGCGCTGTCGGCACCACCGAACTCGTGCGCAAGGCTCCACGAAGCTACAGCATCACATTCTTGCCAATAGCGCAACGCCGGTCAAATCAAGGGACGCCGGGATGTGCTCATTGCGACGAGATTTGTGCCAGGAGTCCAAACGAGACAATATACAGCGCGAGCGAGCTTCCGTAATCCCGTACACTCAATGACATCGCCTCTTTTCGCTGCCATTGCCCATACACACCTAGATCGAGCGGTTCGTTCCGGTCAGCTTGACGCCGCTGCAACGTAAGATATACAAGCTAGCGCTGATGAAGAATGTGTGGCTCTTCAATCCAGACACCAAGAAGGGCCAACCTGAACAGGCACTCAGGCGGTGGGTAAATGGCAACTGTAGTGGCGCCAAGCGGCCTATATCTGCCAGCGTCGCGCCTGCGGGCAGTCGGGTCTAGCACTGAGCTCTATCGGTGCAAAATGGGTGGCTGTGTCTCATCGCTGCATCGTCGCAACCGGTTGTATCGAGGAGCGTGTGTCCTTCGCTCGGGCCAGCCGCCGCTGATGCCTGTGTCTCTGCAGCACACTTGCGGATCTCCGACTCCTCTGCATCCATCCGTTCATCGAGGAGGATAACGAGATTGCTTACTTCAAGGAAAACTATCCCGAGTTGGTGAAGCTGGATCCCATGGACTCCAGGCGAATCGCAAAGATGATAGAAGTCAGCGGCAAGCTCGAGCTATTGTCCAAGATGCTGCGGAAGCTGAAGCAAAATGGCAACAAAGTCCTGATCTTCTCGCAGTTCAAGCTGGCTCTGAACATTCTCGAGGACTTTCTCGACTTTGAACGCTACAAGTTTGTTCGCATGGTATGTTTTTGCGGTTCGCTGTTTCAGTATCCACGACAAAGCGCTGCCTGCGGCTTCTGCCCGCCGTTCCTGACTGCCTCTGCTTGTGCGATGCGTAGGACGGCGAAACGACCCAGTCGGACCGAGTCGATGTCATCGGCAAGTTTGAGGATGCAAACTCGGATGTGTTTGTGTTTCTGTTGACCACGCGAACAGGCGGTCTTGGCCTGAATCTAGTCGCGGCAGACACGGTCATCATCTTCGACCCCGACTGGAATCCCCAGTTGGACAAGCAAGCGGTTGCGAGAGCGCACCGCATCGGACAGACGCGGCCGGTCTGCATCTACAGGTTGTTCACCCAGCACAGCGTCGAAGGTATGTTGAGAGCCTGTCGTTGCATTGTCGTAGAAACTCGAGTGCACTCATTGACACATCGACCCATCTTCCGCATGTGCTCGGGGGCTACACAGAGAAAATTATGGAAATCGGCAAATCCAAGATCATCTTGGAGCACTTGATTGTCCAGAAAATGGACGAGAGCCTTGACAAAAACGAGGTCCAGGATATCCTCAAGTTCGGTGCCCAAAGCATCTTTTCGGAGAACTCGCCCAAGGCGATCGTCTATGACGACGAGTCGGTGGACAAGCTCCTTGATCGCACCGTTACTGAGGAGCAAAAAGCCGCTGCCGAAGCCGAGGAGCTCATGTCGTTTGAGGTCGCCAAGGTCTGGACCGAGAACGGGGACGAACAGGCGAAAAAGTCGGAGGAGGAGCTTGACCAAGAGATTTGGAAGCAGATCCAGATCGAAATCGAGCACAACAAACAGCAGCGACTCGAGCAGTATGCCATCGACGAGAGTGGCGGCCGCGCAAAACGAGCTTCGCGTATGGATATCAACTACCGCGAATCACAGCAGCGCCACAGAGTCGAGGACGTCGCACGTCTCGATCCCGAGTTTGTTCCCGTCGACTCGTCGTCGAGCTCCGACGACACTCTGCCTGAAGATCAGGACGACGACATGATCGGCGTCGACAAAGTTCAAGCAAAGCCAGACCCGCGCGCCACCAAGACTACCCGTCCCGGCCTGCCTCTCCGTACTGCCCAGCCTGCCGCGGCCGCCTCAGCTGCGCCCGTGCGGGCACCGATAACACAGACCGGATTCACTGTGATGATATCGCCGTCGCCGTTGGTTTATTTCTGCTGCTGGCTGTGCGGAGAGCCCACCTATCATCCTGTCGAAAGCTGCCCCAAAGCCCTGGATTACCATCACCTGCAGCTCTGCCGCGGAATCTTGACACAGCAGCTACAGCTCAACCTTGGGTCGATCATGGAGCTCAATGCCAAGATCTATCTGGTCGACTGTTGGATGAAGCGACTTCGACCCCAACCCCATGTCAGCATGGCGCCTCCAAGCACACCTACGGTGGCAGCGCTTCCTGGAACCGCCGCTGTTGCTGCCGCGATCCCAGAACCGGGCCCTTCTGCAGCCCCGCCTAACAAGGGGGGAAATGCCTCTTCTGTCAATCAATCGCATTCAAGCGCCGGCCCGGCCTCCACCCCTTCCCAGCCGCCGAAACCGGTGCCGGCTCAGCAATCCTCCACACCTAATCGTGCACAGAAACCGACGCTCCTTGCTGATAGAGAACCTCTCGCAGCAGCCAGCAATCCAACAACTGCTGCACCTCTTCCTCTTAGCAGCAACAACAACAACACCCCATCAACTCCCGCTGCTGTCGCCAACCGCCCAGCGGCGGCCAATCAACCGCCCACGAGAAAGTCTGCGGCGACAACTCCAACGTCCGCGCTGCCTGCTTCCCTGATCAGTCTCATTGGCTCTCTCAAGAAGCGTGAGTCTCCGTCGTCTGTTGCAAAACCTGTGCAGCCGGCGCAAAATGCAAAGGCCATCCTGGACGAGCTCTTCAAGGGCAGTGCGGCTTCTGAAGAACGGAATGAGCCAAACATCCCGCCCCAAGGCCCAGCTGCTCCCGTCGTAGCCCAAGCCTCTTCACACCAGGGTGCGATTGCGGCCGGGCTCGTGGGAATCCCTGTAACCACAATCTCTCCAACTGCGCGACCTGCTGAGTCGGCCCCGATCGGCACCACAAATGAGGCACAAGTCCAAAAGGCGATGACTGAGAATGGCTCTGGGAGATTCGAGCAGCTGTCACCGGGTCTGCCGACGACCGCACAGCCTTTGCGGGCACCTCAAGGCAATGTGTGCGAGCTTTGTGGCGAGAACGGACATCGAGTGATCGAGTGCGTCGCAGCCAAGAAAGACCCCCGTCGGATGGAGCAGGTTGCCAGAGAGCGACAGGCGCAAGGCTTGATCTCGCCAGCGCAGATGAGCGTCATCAGCAAGACCATCGAGCTGTTCAGGGGCCGACGGGATGCGCTGGAGAGCTCGGCTGCAGCGGCGCAGAATGACATCGAGATGATTTAGGAGCAGTGCTGGCCACGATGTGAACTGCGATGGCTGCATGTGGAAGTTGAATACACGCACATCCATCATCCTCAGCGACGGCCATTCCTCTTGATCAAAGTCTTGGCAACCTTGCAGCGAAAGACTGCGGGCTGCTCTCCAGTCTCCACCACCATCGAGCAGACGGCCATGGCCAGCGCGCGTGATGTTTTTGAGGCAGCAAGGCATTTCGTCGCTGATCAAAAGCCTGGGCGACCAACCATTTTCATCGGACTTGCTTTGCCTTTGAGCTCGGGTGCAGATCGCTCTCGAGATGACACCCGGCGATGTGCCGATTTATGTGGTCGATGATTCGACCGATGCCGACTCCACCGACGTCGATTCGGACAACGGCTCCTCGGGCCTGCATCATCTGGCAGCCCCCACAACCCTCCAGTCGCTCGATCGGAAGCGGATGGAGGCCGAGCGACTGGAACGGCTGAAGCAGAAGCGTAAATGCGATGCTGTTGAAGCAACCGTCGTCCAGCATATGCCTCTGGGAGTCGGCGACCGGCCGTCGTCAGTTTGCAAGAGGCCCCGCTTGGATACCAGCGAACGAGAGCAAGGCAAGCAATGCCTGCTGGCTGCTGCATCGCTGGGGCCGACCCATGCGAGCGACTGCTGCTGACTTCCTGGATCTTCTCTTTTTTTTGATGCCCCGTCAGCCTGCACGCATCTGCCGCAAGCTCGATATCTGGACGGTGTCGTGAGCCTCACCAGCTCCAGCGACGACGATCCCGCTGACGGCCGTATTCGGTTCGAAGACATCTTTGCGCCGCAGGTCCGCCAGACGAGCACTGCGGACGTTGCTACGAATCTGGGATGCGGAATACCCGATCGGGCACTGATGCCTATCTTTGTTTTGCTGCCCAGGGCCTGACAAAGGTGTTCTTGGCCGCCTTTGATATCGACGATGAGTGGCTCATGCGCAAGCTCCCCCGAAACCTCATGGTGTTCATAGCTCGGCAGAGACCTGCGGATCACCCAGCAAATGTGAGCACGAAGGCGGTTCTCCTTCGGGGATATCCGCATCGCCAGCCGAGCATCCAGGCCGCTGGAGCTCTAACTCACAATCCGGATTGCCTCTTGATCCTCGCCAGCAACATGTCGTCCAGATATCCCGAAACGTCACTTTTGTATTTCCTGCGCTTGGGTTTCAAGGCTACGGATGCATGCACATCAAGCTGTTTGTAGGTTTGTTAGCATTCGCGATCGCCCCGAGATCCATAAAACCCTGACTATTCACAGACACCGTGCGCTCGTATGGTCAGCAGCATGGCTGACTCTCACCCGCTGACCATATGCTATGGCCGTCTCAAGATCCTGTGGTATCGAGGGTTCCTGCGGGTCGTCGTGGGCTCGGCCAACCTCGTAGCTCACGACTGGAGCATCATCGAGAATGTAGGTCATTCCCGCACAGTTTGGATAGGGCTCTGGAAGGAATCACGCCCTAATCCTCGGATCTTGGCAGATCGTCTTTGTGCAAGATTTTGTTCGCTGGGACGCCGAGGCTACCAAGACAGATGATCCAGAGTTTCTGCAAGACTTGCGTGCTCTGCTGGGCGACATGAATGTTCCCGAGCCACTCCGCCGAGAGCTGGACGACTTCAACTTTGGGACAGCCAAGGTCAGTTGCCGTCGATGATGCCTGGGATGGGAGGCTCGCGACGGGAAGACGGGCTGATATGCTCGTCAACCAGGGACACCTGGTTGCCTCCAGGCCAGGTACATTCAAGAACGAACACATCCACAAGACTGGGCACATGAAGCTGCGGGCAGTTGCGAAGAAACTCGGTCTGGCCCTGGGCGACAACTTGTCGGACTGGGTCATACGATGCCAGGTCGGTTGTAGAAACAGTCGTCGAGCGAGATGCACACCAACCCACCGCCGAACGCCAACGAGATATCGGACCGAGCTGCTAACAAAAGGCGCCGCATCATCAGACATCCTCGCTGGGAGCTCTTCGCGAAAGCTGGGTCCGAGAGATGGCTGAATCGGCGCTTGGGTCTGAGAATCTTGATTCTCCGCCTGGCCGACTTCCCATCAGCGTACACTTTCCCACCAAGAAGAGCATTGTTGCCAGCGGCAAGCAGAACGTAAGCACCAAGCCGACCGCCGACGTAGCGCTGCCAACAGTGCATCCGCCACATCTTAGATGCTCATAGTGCGAGCCCTGCCTCGAGAGCTACGTGACTCGTTGCTGATCGCCTCGGCCATATCCCGCAGCATGCTGGAGTGCTCTTCTTTGCACCAAAGTACTGGACACCGGTGTTTCCCAAGCACTACATGCACAACGCCGAGTCGGCTGCTTCGGATCGAGTAATGCATTCCAAGGTACGGCCTCTGGCCATGCTGCTTTATCTGTTTCGGTCTCGAGGTTTTCCTGTTCACAGAGACCTTTGGTTGTCCCGAAGCCCGAGTCGCTAAGAGTGGCTGTGCTTCCTCCGTGCACACCTTTCGATCGTGATCGGGGTGTTGCTATGACGACCAGATCATGCTTGTATGCAAGAGCCAGGACGAGAGCAGTCCCAAGTTCACCAGCGGCTCGGCAATGCTTCCCAACATGCCCGATCTCGATCCAGAGGACCAGCCCATCGGTCTGTACTATTTAGGGTACGTTCTTTGCTCACCGGCACATGAGGACGTTATGCGAGCAACCCCCTGGTTGGCTGAAAGGACTCCCAAAGACATCAGATAGCTGATCGACTTGCTCATATTTCACCGACGCCGACCCTTGCCCCCTGTTTCCCGATCGACTCCAAGCAGGAGCCACAGCTTTACCTCGGCCGCCTGGGGAACTTTGACTCGGCCGTCGAGATCTGACCCCAGCCTCCGACTGACGATCCGTAATTGGGAGCTGGGCATTGTATTCCCGCTGGTGTCGGGGCAGAGCAGAGCGAGGGACGACCTGGTGGCCCTGCCGTCTCCGCTCAAGACTCCTGCAGAGAAATACGGCCGCGATGATGAGCCATGGAGCGAATGAAGAGTCAGGGAGGATGCAGACCAGGATGCAAGGGGGTCGCTGAGGACTGGACATGCTGAACATGGGGAAACGCTGTTATCAACATGCTGAACGCGCTGCGCACATGGATTGTGGGGATGTTTCATGGACATGCGAGGATTCACCAGCGCGAACGGATCTTCGATGCCATTCCCCCAGAATCGATTCGGTGCTGCCGTCCCCAGCTACGCCGTGCTTCGCCGGCCTTCCTTCCTGCCGGATTGTTGCCCCGCCCTTTCGGCCGAATGTTGCCATGCCCTTCCAATGGCTTCGTTTCGGTCACCAGCGTCGGTGGCTCCGCCTTCAGGTGATACGACTTCGCCTCCCAGGAGAGCACGGCCATTCGCCCCCGGGGCCAGCCAATTGCAGATCGCCAGCCCCATCGCCGGCCCCGACATAGCCGAGGGGCCGTCAGCATAAATGGAGCCGCTCGGGCCGCTGCAAGTTTCGTCAGCACACTCATCGCCAGCGACACATCCCAGGCAACAATGGCCACGAAAGCCACAGCCCCTCCCACCGCCAACGCCAAGGCGATCGCCCAGATCTCACAGATCAAGCTCAAGACGCTCGAGCAGCAGTTCCAGAGCTTTGAGCGCGAGCTGACCGAGTTCGAGAAAGCCTATCAGTCTGCCAACTCGGGCATCGATCGCCTCCATCTGATCAACGACCTGTTTGGTAGCAACTGGGACGACATTGACGACGAACGCGACAAGGTCGATGACCTCTTGGTGTGTATTGACTCGGAGTTTCAGGACAAGTACGAACGAGTGGCCCAGACCTGGGCCGACAATGTGTATGAAAAGGTCAAGCTGATCAAGGTAGGTGTCGGATGTTGACAAGGTGTATGATCGCCGCTACCGCACTCACTCACCCACTCACCCACTCACTCACTCACTCACTCACCCACTCACTCACTCACTCACTCCGACTCTCGTTTGTGCCCCAGACCAAGCACCATTTTGCCCAAGCCTTCTCGGCCATCATTTTGGAGAGAATTCAAAACTCTAGCAGCGATGTCTCTGTCCCCGAGCCAGACGTCCAGGGTGACACCTGGCCAGACACTGCCAGCGAGTGGTCGGTGCTTTCCGAGTCCAACAGCTCCATGAATGCGGATCTTCCCGAGCCGTCGCTGATGAAGAAACAAGCCATTCAGATGTTCGAGCGTACTTGTTTCGGCCGGGACACCGTGGACGGCGACAAGCTGACCCAATTCATCCAGGAGAAGCTGCTTGTGCCGCACAAGAACTTTGACGGGCCCTGGGGGATCCTCACCGAAGCGATTCAAAACTTTTCGTACAGGGCGCTGAACGACAAGATCGACAAGGATGGCCTCAAGGAGCTGCTGGGGTCCATGTCCAAGAGCAAGTACTTTGCCTAC
Organism: Polychytrium aggregatum; assembly: GCF_025602895.1. Lineage (NCBI taxonomy): Eukaryota > Fungi > Chytridiomycota > Chytridiomycetes > Polychytriales > Polychytrium > Polychytrium aggregatum. The sequence continues at coordinate 21,163 of NW_026516247.1, forward strand.
TGCTCCGAAGAGATCCAGAGCATCCTCGGCGACGAAACCACGCTCGCGGAGATGATTGAGGTGCTCCACCTGATGCTCGACGATGTCCAGGCGGGCCGGTGGATATGGAGAAACGGCGGCAACTCGGTCGCCTTCAACCGCATGTCCCTCAAGGACAAGTATCGTCCCCAGATTTCGATGGACACGATCAGTCAGGTGTTTGTCGAGTATGTCGGCATCATCTGGAGCGAGTGCTTTGCGGAGAAGCTGCTTCAGTTTACTGCTTCCAGTGCCTGGAAGTGGGGAGGCGATTCTGCTTCCAAATCGATCACCTCGGTTCGAAGCACGCTCCACCGCTCGACTTTCTGCAACGCTAATCTCAAGCCATTCTTGGGCAACACCGCCAGCTCAGGCAGAGGCAGAGGCCGAGCTGGACGGTTCAAGCGATCGCACAACTCTTATGACCGCCACGATGAAGACAACTCCGAAGAGCCGCCGATCGACCGGTACTTCCGGGTGCTCACGGCCGACTGCCGGCTCTACCAGGCGATCCAGCCCACCGAGGCATTCACGGCGATCCAGACCGACATTCTCAACTTTGGCCCGACCGTCTCGCACCGAGTTATCCTCGAGCTGCTGAAGGCCCTCAAGGTCTCTGACAGATGGATCCAGTTCTTCATGGCGTTTTTGGAGATGCCCATCTTGTGGGGCCCGTCGCAGACGCCTCGACAGCGGACCCGAGGCATCAACGCCAACTGCACGCTGTCCAAGCTCTTTGGCGAGCTCATCCTGTTCTTTATGGACTTTTACATCAACCGAACGACCGACGGCGTGACGCCAGCACGTTTCTACGACGACATTTGGATCTGCACTCCAAGTGCGTCGGCTGCGACAACGGCGTGGAAGAGCATGAACGAGTACCTCGGAGTCGTGGGCCTGAGCCTGAACCTCAAGAAAACGGGCTCCGTCTCCGTATTCTCGCCCGCCCACCTCTCGGATGTCCAAAAGACCGATGTATATCTCTACGGACCCAGCCCGCTCCCGCGCTCCCCGATTGTCTGGGAGTTTTTGATCCTGAAGAGCGACGGCCAGTTCTACGTCGATCTCGAGGCCATCAAGCCATACATTGCTGATCTCCAGGGGCGCCTTGCTCGAGCCAACTCTGTGATCGAATGGATCACCACGTACAACCGCTTCATGAAGTTTTTCCTGCGTGGCTTTGGCAAGGTGTCCAGGGCCTCGGGCGAGCACCACTGCCGGGAGATTGTGAAGGCTCTGGACTTTATCCACGCGCAGCTCTTCCCTGAGCATCATGGCAATGCCGCCGACACCGTCAAGGACCTGATTTACAAGCGCATTGCTGCGTGCGCGACCATGGAGATCCCGGACTGGTGGCTGTACTGGCCATCGTCCTCGGGCGGACTGGAGCTCTTTGATCCGTACATCGACGTACTGGCGATGCTGCGCCAGCTCCATCGCCAAGAAGGCTTTGTCGAGCTTTTGGAGGGGGACGAGAACCTGTATACGGTGCTCGAGAAGCTGTATGCCCGCAAGAAGCTCATCGTCGACAAGGTCCTGGGCGCTGCTGCCGAGAACAAGGAGTTGGAGGAGTACCTGCTCGACAAGTGGAAGACCAGCTTTGGCACATTCTTCAAGTCCAAACACAACGCCGACCGCCGCGATGTGGAGCTCGCCAGTTTGATCAAGCTCGATGCCACCCGAGTCTGGAACCTGGCCCTGGGTGCCCGCGAGACTGTCGAGCAGTTCCAGCTCTACGGCGCTATCGGCGACTACAAGGGCCAGGCCGCCAGTCCGTCCGTCCCAGCCAGTGCTGACTCGACTGTCCTTTCCGATGCGCAGTTCAGGGAGAGCATCGAGAAAGAGTTTCCAGCCCTGAAACTCGAATCGGGCGACAAAGTGATCTACAAGTCGCATCGGTTCACGATCGACGACTACTTGCGACCGGCCGGCGATGCCCAGCGCGAGAACTCGACGGAGATTGTCCGACTGATCTCGAGGGAGGAGTTCAAGGGCCTCCGGATGAGCCATCTGCCGCACTGGAACTCGGTCTTTACCAAGCTCATCAATTCGGCGCCAGAGGTCGAGGTCTCCGTCGACTTTAACGATGATGACGACTATGATGCGGGACACAACAGCCCGTACTGGAAGAACATCTTTGGACAGTTCCACTACCAGTTCCGACGCTCGGTCGGCAACAGCGTCCGGTTCATTTCTCCGACGCAGATTCCAAACAGACTGATCAGTCTCTGGAACCGAGAGGCGGCCACATCCAACTCTTGAACGGATCTGTGAGAAGGTGGGGGGGGAGGCAATCTGGGCTTTGGAGTGGGAGTTTCTCAGTTTCTCAGTTTTTCAGTTTCGTCGTGTGTGAACAAGAGGCTGCTCTTGCTGGACAGCCTCGATGCAATAGCAAAATATAGCCCTTCCAGATTGAAAATGGGATACTTGGCGTCGCGGATGGCTTGTGCGGGTTGAATGGTATTGATCGGTCGCCTGGTGGAGTAAAGTCGGTCGGCGCTCGCGCTGCTGTGATGGACTCGGCCGATGTGATATTGAGCGCAGAGATATTGGAGTCATGAGTCTGCTCCACGGGACGGACATCATTGGCTTACTGGTTCGTTGTTGGCCGAGTGAATGGCATGGTCCAACGTCAGCGTTCGTTCAGCATGCTGTACAATCGTCGGCGCTATGTGATTCCGAGCTGGATGGCACTGCGACACGGACTGCAGAGGCGGGCCGCTCTCTGCTCCTGGTCTGCATCGGTCCTGCCCTGGTCTGAACTTGGGCGGACAGGACCAGCGAGCGACCCGGTACATTCGCTGCTCCCGCACTGCCTCCGACATCGCTTCGATCGGGCATCATATGCAGGCATCAGTAACGCCGCCGCCGCCGTCGTCGCTGCTCCCTGGTCTTGGCCAGATCGCATGTGTTGTTGATGACGAAGACACCGGCGAGCCATACATGGCCTGGTCCGAATGCCTGGGGCCGTTCTCGAGCTGGAATCTCTTTCTGATTGCATGTGGCAACCAGGCAATCTTCCAGCTCGAAGGCGATCGCATGGCAGATACAGGTCGAGGAGATCGGCCTGTGATCGACCAGACGACGGCCCAAATCCGTGAAGGTCTCCGAAATGGCGATGTCGTGTTCCGATCGTCCGAGAGCAAGGTAGGTGAGTGGGCTTGGTATCGGGTGGTCTCAGTGGATTCGATGGGAGGGAAGCGAGGGGAGGGAAGCTGTCGATCCGATTGCATTGTTTCTCGACTGACCAGACCAACATCCCCTCGCTGGTGGAATGTGCAGCTTGTGGTGGGACGGATGAGCAGGCAACCAACGGAGATTGCGATGCATGCCGTGCCTGCAGCCCAGTCTGGGGAACTCTCAAGGAGGCTTCTGGTGCAGGTACAGTATCTCGCTCGATAGCGAGGCAAGAGGCTGCCGCAAGCAATGTGGGCTGACCGCCTGTCGATCGACGATAGGTTCTGGGCAGAGTGGCTGCGAGCGAGTGCGGCGACACGGACAACAACGAGCGACGAGGTAAGTGTGCCAGATCGACTGATGAACGACCCGATGAATAGCTGGATGGGTGGCCAGATGGCCGACTGGATGGATGGCTGGATGGCTGGATGGCATACGGACAACTGACCCACAAACTGACCCACAAACTGACTCAGCAGCAGCACACCAGGGCTGCTCAAGGCAAGGATCGAGCGAAATTGATGCACTGAGACGAGAAAACGAGCGGCTTGAGCGGGAGCTGGCCAGGGAACGAACGATGAACGGCTCCTACAGTGCCGGTGCGTATACCCAGCACCGCAGAACCGGCTTACAGGGATGGCCATGCGGTGGTGTTGCCTCGTGGTGATGCCTCGCAGTGGTATAGTCTTGCTGCCGATCGCCCAGGGCTCGCTGTGACAGAGCCTCTGGATCCAGATCACCACGCTGATCTCTCGGGTGGATCTCAGCATCGATGACATCGCTGCGAAGCCAGGCGACATCCAAGCGACGCCCGGTTCGTCCACCGGCTGCGAGCCTGGTCAATCCCAGGACCAAGATGTGAGCGTCCGCATGCTGTGCTGTGGCCGAGTGTAATGGAGCTGAGTGCTGGGTGCTGCCGACGATGATGGTGCACTGACGTTGCATTCTTTGGCGGTGGACCGTCACATCCAAGGACCAAAGCCCGCGGCACCGAGTTCGGCAGCGACAGCGAGGCGGACGGCTGACTTTCCGAGTGACGGGGGCCGTTCGTGCCGGAGGAGGATTTGAGCTGGGCGGGGCTGGAGCAGGGCGTCGCATGAGTCATCTCCAAGTGCAAGAAAATCGACTGTCCGCTCAACCGTCTGTCAGTCCGCCTTGGTGCGGCGAGTTGCGGCAGAACGCAGCATCGTTGAGAGCATTTGTCCGCGGGGCGGTTTGCATGGCGATCGTTGCTGGTGCGGTCTCGTCGCCGTTGGGGCCGGGTCGCTGCTGTTTCGCTGGGGGGGAGGCGACGCAGCCAGCATCAGGACAGCTCCGAGTTGGCATCATGATCGTTCAGGCGGTGCATGGGTTGTCGCGGCTCTGGGGGTGTGCTGCTGCGGTATCGCCGGGCTCCTATCGCAGCGATAGCGTCCTGGTGCAGCGTCTTCGTCAGGCGGGATCCCCGTTGGAGGCGAGAGCAGCGGGCCGCTTATGGGAATCGGGCTGCCTCTTATGGGAGGGCGCCGTCCTCTAATGGTAGGTTTGGGGGAGGGCGACGGGACCGGCGGCCATGTGAAAGGCGCCATGGAGAGCGACGACAACAGGGGGGAGAGAAAGGGTGGCCTTTGTGGACAGCATCGACAAGCCTGCGATTCCCATAAGAGGCAGAGCGATCCCGCTGGGTGTCGGAAGCAAATGCAGATGATGGGGGGGGGACCTCAGCGGCGGGTGGTGATTGTCGCGGGGGTCGCACGGTGTTTGGCCGCTGTTGAAGCAGATGTGTAGCTGCTAATGCAGTCATTAACGCAGTTGTTAACGCAGTTGTTAACGCAGTCGTCGAGTTGAATCGCCACGATCGCCGTCGCGGCAGCAATGTGCCCACGGCCTTGCCTGCTCTCTGGCCTGCCGTCTGGCCTGCTCTCTGGCACCTGCACGAGCCCGGCGCCCCCCAGTGCATCGCAGCGGCCATGTGTGTGTGTGGGGCGCCTTGTTCGGCTGCCTTGCGCGCTGCTGTACGGCGCGGCACTGTCGCTGTCGACTGTGGACTGTGTGCGCAGCGGCCGGAATGCTTCCATCGTGACACTCTGTGCGACGGCGCTTCCACAGCCACGCAGTGCCGACAACTGGCGCCCGACTGTGGCTGTGCCCCCCCAACCGCCTTGCGCGCCAGCGTGACCGCCGGGTTACGGAAGCCTTCTTGGTCCCACTCGGTCGTCGTCGGCAACTTTTTTTTCGAGCTCCGTTGCTGCCCGGCGTGCTATAAAGCCCGTCGCCCTCCCCGCCGGGTCTCGACCGTCGCTACCTCTCGTCTTCTCTGGGTCTCTTTTGCCGATCCGGCGCTGCCGTCTCTGTCGTCGCTGCCGTCGCTGGACTGCCCCTGCTGCTGCTACACCTCCAGAGACTGCCCATCCCGCAAGCGACCCTCCTTCCCGGCTCGCTCCATCCCGATCGTCCCTCGGTAGAAGGTGGGGATCGCTCCTAGCGTACATGCCGGGTCGTGGATTGTCGCTGCGTTTGCCTCCGTCTTTGCCTCCGTCTGGCCTGAATTGCACCGATCATCGTCTGATCTCAAACTAACCCGCATCTCGTAGCTGATTACTCCCGTTCACCACCACCCCAAACTGCTTCTCTGCCTTGGCTTCCCTTTCGCATCCACATACGCATCCTCGCCAGTCATCCAGAAGAGATCCCGCCATGTTTGCCGCTGCCACCATCCGTGCTGCCCGCTATGCCTCGGCGGCTCCGCTGATTGCCGCTCGCTCAGCCTCTCGCCATCTTGTTCGCTCGGTCACCGCTCGATCCTCCCCCGTCCTGTCGGCCTCCTTCTCCTCTGCCGCCCGTCTGCACTCGGCAGATGTCTTTGCTCCCCGCGACTCTTTCCCCAGACGCCACATTGGCCCCAACGACTCGGATGTCGCGGAGATGTGCAAGGTCGTCGGTGTCAAAGATCTCGCCGATCTCGTCAACAAGACCGTGCCCGAGGCCATCCACGTCGTCAAGGGTACCAAGCTCGGTCCGGCCGTGCCCGAGACCGAGACCCTCGCTATCCTGCGTGAGATTGCCTCCAAGAACAAGATCTTCAAGTCCTACATCGGTATGGGCTACTACAGCTCCATCACCCCTCCTGTCATTCTCCGCAACATCATGGAGAACCCCGGCTGGTACACCCAGGTATGCATTTGTGTGCCTGCCGCTCGCATCCTCTGCCTGCCCTCGATCGCAAGCGGGAGCTTCATCCGCACTATCACTTTCGAATTGCATCTTCTGCCCCTGAATCGCACTTTGTGCCATCGGAATCACCCTCGTCGCTGTCCGGCTGGGTCTGGCGCGCGGTTCTGGACGGTTGCTTGCTCATTCTGCTCACGCATTTCACATGTCCCGGCTCCTTCCGGCTCCTTCCTCCCGCCATGCCATTCCTCGTGCCATCAGTACACTCCCTACCAACCTGAAATTTCTCAGGGCCGCCTCGAGTCGCTGATGAACTGGCAGACTATGGTCCAGGACATGACCGGCCTGCCCATCGCCAACGCCTCGCTCCTCGACGAAGGCACCGCCGCCGCCGAGGCCATGCTGATGTGCTTTGGCCAGGCCAACCACAAGAAGAACATCTTCTTTGTCGACCGTGCCTGCCACCCCCAGACCATCAGCTGCGTCAAGACCCGCGCTGAGGGCTTTGGCATCCAGGTCGTCGTCGGCGACTACGAGACCCTCAACTTTGACGAGTACAAGGGCAACCTCATGGGCGTCTTGATCCAGGTGAGGATCTGCTCTGGCAAACGGCTCATGCCGTCGATCCATCGTGTCTGCCACATCTCTCTTCCACTGGCAATCGGCCCTCCTTCCGTATTCCCCACCGCTTTGCTGGATGAGTCGCTGCATGGTCCATATGCTGGAACCCCTGTCTCTGCTATACCACCGTCTCTCTGCACTGCCTGCCTGCCTCCCGCGTCCGCCTTCAGTCGCCCTCAATCACCACTACCACCAATCGCGGAATATTCCTGCGCCCGTGTCCAGCATCAGCCGTGTCCGTGCGTTTGGCTGCACCTCTAACCTTCCACTCTCTGTGCTCGTCCCCAATCGCAGTACCCCACCACCGACGGCCGTGTTCTCGACTACGAAACCTTCACGAAGAAGGCCCACGAGCACAAGGCCCTCGTCACTTGCGCCACCGATCTCATGTCCCTCGCCCTGCTCAAGCCCCCGGGAGAGTTTGGCGTCGACATTGCCTTTGGTAACTCGCAGCGCTTTGGTGTCCCGCTGGGCTACGGTGGCCCTCACGCCGCCTTCCTGGCCGTTCGAGATGAGTACAAGCGCCGCATGCCCGGCCGTCTCATTGGTCTCTCCAAGGACACGGAGGATCGCCAGGCCTACCGTCTCTCGCTCCAGACCCGCGAGCAGCACATTCGTCGCGAGAAGGCCACCAGCAACATCTGCACCGCCCAGGCCCTTCTGGCCAACATGGCCGCCATGTACGCCGTCTACCACGGCCCGACGGTACGTGTCTGGTAGCTGGTCGCTGTGCTTCGTTGTTGTGTCTCGCTGCTGCTATACTGGCGGATGCCGCGGCAATCGCTACAGCAACTATCGCAACCGGCAATATCGCTCACCGTTGCTTCTGTATACCCACTGCCTCCCAGGGCATTCGCGAGATTGCTCAGCGCATCCACAACCTCACTGGCGTCTTTGCCGAGTCCGTTCGCCGTCTCGGTCACACCGTCGAGACCGAGAGCTTCTTTGACACCGTCACTGTCCGCGTCCAGGGCGGCTCCGATGCCATCGTGCGTCGTGCCGCCGCTGCTGGCATCAACTTGCGTCCCGTCGACGAGCACCGCGTCGGTGTCTCGCTCGACGAAACCGTCACCAAGGGTGACCTCGAGGCCCTGGTCTCTGTCTTTGGCGACAAGACCATCGACATCGAGGCCGTCGCTGCCGATCTCAAGCTGACCCCCAGCTCGGGCGCCTTCTTTGCCACCCAGCTCACCCGTCAGTCGGCCTACCTGAAGCATCCCATCTTCAACATCTACCACTCCGAGACCGACATGCTCCGCTACATCACTCACCTTCAAAAGAAGGACCTCTCGCTCGGCGACGCCATGATCCCCCTGGGCTCGTGCACCATGAAGCTCAACGCCACCACCGAGATGATTCCCGTCACCTGGCCCGAGTTTGGCGCCCTCCATCCCTTCGTCCCCGCCGACCAGGCCGAAGGCTACAAGATCATGCACGAGCAGCTCCAAGATGCCCTTGCCCAGGCCACGGGCTTTGACACCATCTCGCTCCAGCCCAACAGTGGTGCCCAGGGCGAGTACGCCGGCCTGCGAGTCATCAAAAAGTACCTCGCCTCCATCGGCCAGGGCCACCGCGACGTTGTACTCATCCCCGTCTCGGCCCATGGCACCAACCCGGCCTCGGCCGCGATGTGCTCCCTCAAGGTCGTCACCGTCAAGTGCGATGAGAAGGGCTACCTCGACCTTGACGATCTGGCCGCCAAGGCCGAGAAGCACAAGAACAACCTTGCTGCCACCATGATCACCTATCCTTCGACCTACGGTGTCTTTGAGGAGGGCATCAAGCGCGCCTGCGAGATCATCCACAGCCACGGCGGCCAGGTCTACATGGACGGCGCCAACCTCAACGCCCAGATGGGTCTCTGCAACCCCGCCGAGATCGGCGCCGACGTCTGCCACCTGAACCTCCACAAGACCTTCTGCATTCCCCACGGCGGCGGTGGCCCCGGCATGGGCCCTATCGGAGTGTGAGTCCATCTTCCCATTTGCTGCAGCAATGTCTCGCTGCATCGGTGTGCTGTTGTTCATTTGCCGGGCTGTCGGTCCACCACATCATGCGTTCTCTTCGACCTTGCGAGCTGTCCGTCTGTCCAGTTTCCGCGTGTCCCGTTGCCCCTTTGTCCCTCCGACTCTCCCCGCATGGCCACATGGCCGCTGGCAAGTCGCTCCTGGCTAACGCTCACTTTGCATACCTTGATCTTGCAGCAAATCCCACTTGGCTCCCTTCCTGCCCTCGCACCCCATCGTCCCCACCGGCGGTGAGAATGGCATCGGTCCGGTCTCGGCTGCTCCTTGGGGATCCGCCAGCATCCTGCCCATCACCTGGTCGTACCTCAAGATGATGGGCGACCAGGGTCTCAAGAATGCCACCCAGGTTGCTCTCCTGAACGCCAACTACATGCTCAAACGCCTCGAGCCCCACTACAAGATCCTGTTCGTCAACAAGAACGGCATGTGCGCCCACGAGTTCATCGTCGACTGCCGGCCGTTTGCCAACACCTCGCACATCCAGGGCATCGACATTGCCAAGCGTCTGCTGGTGAGTTTGTCTTGCACTGCCCCTTATGCTTCCCTTCTCGCCCTCCCCTTCCTCGCAAGGGATGCGCGATGGTTCGTGGTCTTGTCTCGGTTTCGTTTTCGGTTTCGGTTTCGGTCTCGATTTTGTTGATCGTCTCTCATCATATCCCATCCCATCCCATCCCATCCCATCCCACCCCGTCTGTCCAACCTTGCGCTTCCCTCAGGACTATGGCTTCCACTCCCCCACCATGTCCTTCCCCGTTGCCAACACCCTCATGATCGAGCCTACCGAGTCCGAGCCCAAGGCCGAGATTGACCGCTTCATCAACGCCATGATATCGATCCGCAACGAGATCCGCGAGATCGAGGAGGGCCGACAGCCCCAGACCAACAACGTCCTCACCAACGCCCCACACACCGTCGAGGATCTGCTCAAGCCCGAATGGGACCGCCCTTACTCGCGCGAGCAGGCCGCCTTCCCTCTGCCGGGTCTCAAGAAGAAGAAGTTCTGGCCGACCGTCAGCCGCGTTGATGATACCTATGGCGACCGCAACCTGGTAAGCTTTGCAATCTCTCGCGGACTTGAGATTGTCGATGAGACGGCGACCGATGTGAAAGTGCTAGCTGGGGGCTGCTACTGCTGCTACTCCGGATTGGAATGTATGCTGACCCAGACCTCGTGCTCTCCTTTGATTGCTCCTCTAGATCTGCTCCTGCCCGCCCCTGGAGGACTATGAGTAAACTCGCCGGGACGATGCCGGCTGTTTTTGCCCCCATCTCCTCCCCTCAACTCTCTTCCCCTATATTCTTTCCACTCGCTAATTTCACGCACCCACGCTCTGATGTCACACCGTCGCTGTGTATTCCCGAGCCTCCTCTCCTCTCCTCCCCATCCATCCATCCCGCTCCGCCCATCCTACACCCTGCGCACTCGTATGAACGAGCCGCGTGCATCTTGTCTTTGATAGAGAACCACCGGGCGCCCCATTCACCCTCTCCCCTCCCTCTTCGCTGGATCTTGAATACATACAAGCTTTGTCATACGATATGGCATGCTGTGCCAAGCTGTGCCGAGCTGTGCCGCCACTGAGGGCTCAACAAGTGCAGCGATCCAAGTCAAACAGCGATACGACCAGAACTGCGCTGGTGGAATAGATCATCCAACGAGGCCCCTTCTTCACGAGACATTTCGATCCAGAATACATCGTGCACCTCTGAGTAGTCCTCGATAGTCAGGATTTCATCCCCCTGTCACCGCAGCCATCTTCTGAGAGAGGCAAAGCCGGAGATGGCAACACCAGGGACGATGCTGTGAGGGAAACAGCATAAAGTATTTCGACACAATCTTTATTTTTCCGAATGAGGCTTGGTATCGCCAGAAATAGTGAGTGGCGACAGTATTCGGACAAAGTATGTCGAGCATTTACTGCCTCACATGCAAACTTGGGCGGTAGGCCTGGATGCTGTTCATGAGCTGCCGACGCGCATACGCTTGTGGATAGTGGCCATTTAGAATGAGCTCGCGCAGGTTGGGCATGTATGGAAGTCCATCGATCGATTTCAAGCCACTCACTTCCAGGACAGTGAGCGCTTCCAGGGTCGACGGAAGCCCTCGGAAAGAGTGAGGCTCGGAAAGAAGGTTTAGGTGCTGAAGCGCCGGCATATGCGGGAAGCCCTGGAAGAGGTTTCCGCTGGTCCGACTGCCCTTATTGAAACAAAGCGACTTCAGCCTCGGCAAGACTGAGGGGAGGCCGTGCATGGACTTGAGCTCGTTGGGGAGAGAGAGGGTCTCCAGGTTCGGCATGTCGGGAAGGCCCTCCACGGATGTAAGCACACGACAGGTGTTCAAATCCAGAACCCGGAGGGACGGGATCGTCCTCGGTAGCCAGCTGAAGTTGTCGATGGATTGAGGCGGCAACAGCGATCGCAGCTTTGGCAGTTGATGGAGCAGGTCTCGCGCATCAAAAAAAGAGCACTGGCGCATATCCAGCTCCAGAAGCGATGCCATACGAGCGCCAGAGATCCCCGGCTCTCGGATTTCCGGCGAGAGCACCAGCTTTTGGATATTTGGGAGATAGGGAAGGCCCTTCAAGGTTGTGAGCAAACAGATGTCGCCGAGGGTGAGGTCCTTGAGTGAGACGAGAGTCGCCGGCATCCCTTCCAGACTGGTCACGGGTGCGCGGATTATCAGCTCTTTTAACTTTGGCAGCTCGGACATGCCCTTGAGAGACTCGAGCATCTTGCAGCCATCCAAATATAGTCGTCTGAGCGATGGGAGAGCAGCCGGGAGACCTCGGAGATCGGCAATGTTGGCTGATATCGTGAGTTCCTCAAGCGAGTTCATGGACGGCATTCCCTTCAGTGACTTGATTTCTCCACTTATCAGATTGAGAATCTTGACCGATCCAAGTAGAGCTGATGCCCATTCAAGGGATTCGACGATGTTGGGTATGGCCACATGTGTGTGAGACATACCCGAAAGATCCAGGACCTGATTATCAGCAACGGGAAGCCTCGCGCCGGCCGGAACCTTAGCAGGGGACGGGCCTGCAATTGCCTTCACTGGTAGTCGGCCTTGCTTTATGTGGTTTTCAGCGAGCACCAGCATCGGCATGAGTGGCTTGCTCTCATCGATATCGCCTTTCATATAGCTGTGCCATCTCTCGAATGAATGGTAAATATCGAGGGAGACGGGGGGTCCCGCGATTTGGATCATCTGGTCCACTGTAGCATGGAGGTATACCGAGCACGCTTGGGGGATCGGCGGTAGCTGAGAAAAGAGGCTCTCGGGCCCATCCAAGACGATGTGAAAACAAGTAACTGACTGGAAAGCTTCCGACAGCGCCTCGATACCTCCAAGCGACAGCGACATTCATAGAGTCCTTAGTCTGGGGAAGACGGAGACAAGCCTATCCTCAGCGTCAACGTGACGTTTCCATTTCCGGGAATTCTTGAGCCAGGCAACCCAGTCAGAAATGCTCTTGAGGGAGATGTTGGACTCTGGAAGTCTCAATGAGCTCAAACTTGGCATCGGATGCAGCCCTTTCAGGGACACCAAGCGGTGACACCTCCACATATCGAGCGACTCGAGGGCGTCGAGCGACAGAGGAAGCCCCTCCAGGGTCTGGATGGGCGGCGGAAGCTTGAGGATATTCAATTTTGGCATGTCGGGGAGGCCACGAAGAGAGTTGATCTGACAGCGGCCAATGTCCAGCACCCTCAGATTTCCAAAGTATTGGCCGAGATTGTCGATACTGCGAAGCTGTGGGGGAAGAAGCAGCTCTTCGACTTTTGGAACGTGTGGAAATCCCTCCATGTCGACGACTTGGTCACAGCGAGACAGGTCAAACTTGGTCAGATCCGGCAGGGTGTGGGGCATGCCTTTGAGGCTGACGATGCCGCTTGGCATCACGAGTTCCGTCAGTTGCGACGAACTCGGAAATCCTTCCAGGCTGGCAAGGTCGTTGCAATCCGATATCCAAAATCTGCTCAACCAGTCTCGACAAGACGGTACACCATCGAAACTGAGAATACCACTGGGCATAGAGAGGGAACTCAATCGAGGCATTCTCGGAAACTGCCCTGTGCTGGTGATCTTCACTGTCGAGAGCGATTCATGAAACGTCAGCGTTTGGAGGTCATCGAGCGACTTTGGAAATCCCGAGACCGACGCAAATGAACAGTTGACAAAGTGGAGATCACTGCATTGCCTGTGCTTGAGGACAAAGGCTTCGTGCGGGAGAAGCTTGGATCTTTGCTCGGTGGTGAGGAATGGATGGGTTTCAAACCGAGCAATCCAGAGGACACAATCATCTTTGCCCGTTTCTCGAAAAGCTTCGCTCATATCGAAGGGAGAATCGTCGTCGTTGTCGTCGGTATATTCGATATCTTCTTCGCTTTCTTCACCACTGTAATATTCGTCGTAGCCGATATCATCAGGGAACTGGTCCGGCCCGATGTACTCGAGAATACGAGCGCTGTCAAACAGTTTAAATTGCACGGTCCGACCGAGTAATTTGATGTCGGCAATACCGCTGTCGTAGCTCTCCAAACAAAAGGGGAACTCGAGGCACAGATATCGCCTCAACTTCTTGGCCAGGGCTTTGGATTCGGAGGCCGCCCACCAGAGAGGAAGCTCCTTTTGGTAAGCTTGAAAGCTGCGAGGGTATCCGTCTATGCGCATGAGGAAGTGGAAGATCCCTTCGAGGAGATCCTTCCGACAAACGGAAGCGTTCACGCCTCTGGTGAGCGTAGCGATGGTCTTGGCGATATTGAAATAGCCGTTTGCTCCAGAGTAGTTTTTGCCAGGCTTGAGAGATCGCATATGCGACTGAGTCAGATGCGCCCATCCGGCCTCAGAGATCAGCGACAGGATGTTTTCGTACTGGGGAGCGAGATCAGGGAATGTGACCAGGACTGCTGGATCAATACTGGCGATGAAAGCGCTGTTGCAGACCAGGATGGTGATGAGATCGTGGTGGTTGAGGCTACTTTCGATTCTACTGGAGCCGGGCGGGCGGGCGGGGACGGCAGGCTGGGACGCTGGTTGTGAGTCAGCGCCCGATCGACGGATCTTCTTGGCGGAAGGACGATTGGGCAGGGGATTCCTGTCCCCGCCGCCGGCTCGAGAGCTGCGGGGCGGTGGACGGTCAGACAAAGATCGTTTGGGGGGCATTGCCGCAAGAGAATTGACCGAGGGAGGCCCGATTGCTGGATGGACGCGCTTGGACAGGAAGAAAAACCGAACGAGCCAGGGCCGGTGTGGCTTGGGCAGTGTCAGGGCTGGAGCTGTGGACACAAGGAGCGCTGGACTCGGAATCCGTTTTGCATCGCCGTTGCGAGGGAAGTGAGAGATGGGTGAGAGTAGGCAATGTTGGTGGTCGTGGAGAGATACCAGGAACCGCCGGCAATGCATTCGCCATTGCAGTGATCACCGACACACCATGTGAATCAATCGATGATCGTGGAACAACACAGGTTTGCATATTTGATAGAGTGTCAAATACAGCATCACTCGTGATGGGTTGGGTGTTTTCCCATTGGGAGTGGACTCGGGAGGAATCAGGGTCATTGGTCGAGTTCCTTGAATCTGTCGATAGCCAAACCGGAGCCACCACAACAGTGCCGGACGATCACTGTTGTTCAGTCAGATCGATCAATGCCATTGAATCCCAGTGTGTGGCAGCCCACAAAGCTCCGGATAAAGTGAAGCTTTTCAACACCAAGTGAGTTTCTCGGCCAAACGGTGTGCTCACAGTGTCTGGAGGCCATGTTGGGCGGTGAAAGTGTATTCAGGACCAAAACAATGACACACCTTACTCATAACAGGATATCTCGTTTCGTTTCAGGCGACCTGCATTTGTGTGTCGGTTGGAATCGGTCCACCACCTTCGACCACTCAATTTGCTCGATGTCTCTACTTTTCGACTGCATCTGGATATCGGAATTGATCCTGCGGCTGGTTGATAAGGGAGTGGTGCTGGTAGAGCTTTCTTGGCTCGGGCCCGGACTCAAGTCACGGAGTCTGTGTCGTTGAAGGCAAAAATCAAGTTGCGAATCAGTGAGCCGAGCCGGATGCTGATGTACAGGTAAGACAAGAACAGCGACTCGTTGCCCTTCGTCGTGAACGACTGTCACCTCTTGCTTTACATTGGCATTTTCCCCTTGTGATGCCTCCAGGTTGACTGTCGTGTTCCTTCGAACTTGAATACTCGAAGGTATTTGCATTGGAGGGTTCGCAGAACTGCCACCGGGTCTGGACACTTTGGCACATCCCTGGCGATGTGTCGTATCAAGATCCTGTCCACCAACGTAGCGGGCATGGCCGCAATGAACACAGTGGCAGTCGCACTGGAACTCATGCTTGTCCACAAAGGTGGCACATGCACAGCTGTGGAGTGATTTTTGTTGTTGTCCATACTTCTCCATAAGATGTGATTTCATCGAGCAGAGACTTGGCAACTTCTCCATGCTTTCGCCAAAGCAAGTATTGAAGAGGTCGATGAAGGATTTTGCAACCTCCTTGCTGACGTTGAGGGTGGCAAACATTTTAAAGAGCTCAACTGCAAAGTGTGACAGTTCTGGTGATGTACCGAGTATCAGTGACGTGTCCCATCCGATGGAGACAGAAGATCTCAACCAGTTCCACGTACCCTTGGTTCGGCGGACCTTGGGGCGCTGACTCTGCTGGTCCGTCTAATGATCCGAGGGAGTCGACTCGGTTGCGGATTCTGGATCCGGTCCGTGAGTGATGAGCGTCATGGAGCCGACGTTGTGTGTATCAAGTCGCGCAGAGACGCTTCGAGCGATTCACTCCGACACCGGGATAGTATGGAGCTCACCTGATGCCAATGACTCAAGTTCCTCGACCACATTTTGGTCGTCGTATAAAAATTGATGATGATCTTCGGCCAGCCTGGTGAGAACATCCAAGGCTAGAGATTGACTCGTTCGCTCGGCAATACGTCGCGTGAGTGTGTCATGGTAATATTCTTGAACTTCATCTTGAGCTGTATCTTGAGCTGTATCTTGAGCTGCATCTTGAATGTCTATATCATTGAGGACATCGTTTGTACAGTCTATTTTGGTGCTTGCTGATGAAAGAGAGCCAAGGGCAGCATCAACTGGCCCAGCAGCGGATTGCGGCCTTGAGTCAGACTCGGCGATTGCTATACCGTTGGATGAATCCGATACCGACGCGTCCTGGATCGAGATAGACTCATGCTCCATGTTTGGTGCTCCCATTGCTGCATTCTCGGTTTGGATACCGATACGAGACGTCGAGGGGAGAGTGCCCGTCGGAGTGGATGTATCACTGCTGTGAGTATTCGAACAGTCGCTGAGTGGCTGAAGGTGAACCTCGGCTGAAGCAACAGCCCGTCGTGAGTCGCTTGGATGAACTTGAAGAGTTGAGGGCAGGAAACCGAGGTCGTGAGTCAGATGGGTATTATCATATAGAGCCCTTTGACCAACAGGACAGCTCGCCGGATCCACTGAGAGGCCGAGTGACAGCCCGAGCCCTCGGGTTTGATGCCGCCAAATCATAATGAGCACAACTAGACAAGCACTGACCTGTCGTTGAGGTCGGCTCTGCCCCTCCGTTGTTCAGTCTCATGTACTTGTTGGCTCGGCTGAAAAGGTTCTCGAGCACGAGTTGCCGACTCGCCACAGGCTGATCCGGAGCACTCACTGGCGACGAGTTGACTCCACAAGATGCTCTTGGGGTCTCTGAGAAGGCAGCAGTGCGTCTCTGCTCCGCCCTTACTATGGGAGTGATCTGCTTCTCCTTCGGGATTCGTCTTCGCGCATGATATCGGTCTAATTTCTGGTGCTCGTTCCAGGTGAGCTCGGAGACAAGAACACCTTGACGGGATCGCTTCAGGCAGTATGCGGGGCACATGCATATCTTGGCGACGAACCCATCCTCGTTTAGACGATGGGCGATATCGGGCGATATGAATACGCCGTTGATATATGGAGTGGACAGCCTCTGGTGCGCCATACTGATATTGGGAAGGGCGAGAGTGCGATGTGGGCTTGGGATGTGAGAAGAGAGGCCGAAGGGGCAACGGGCTTGGTGGTGGGAACAGCGATGGGCCATGTCCGAACTCCGCTCTGCCACATTTCCATCGGCCGATCATGGTCGTGTGTGTGTGTAAAGTGTGTGTGACGGCGAGAGGCCTCTCGCCGACCGAGGTGACCCGAGAGCGCGTTCTTCGTTCTCGCCCATTCTGTGAGACGAATAGCTTTCACAGCGACCGCGACCGTCACTCAGGCGGAATCAGGTGCTCCGCCACCCGCACCAGTTCGTCTCCATCATCGTGGCCAGCCTCTCTGCCCGCTTGCTCGGCCATCGCCAGTCCAACGATACCCATCCAGCCATGTTGACCGCCACCGGCAGCCGGCTCTACGCCTGCAACAACCACGGCCCCGACCACGACCTGTTCCTCTCGTACCGGGTCGCCACCGATGCAGACACCGCCAGGGAACTCAAGCAGATGCTCTCCTTGGCTGCCCTCCGTCGATACGGCAAACCGCTTGCTGTCTTCCACGATGTCGACTGCCTCGTCGACGCCCGCGACTGGCGAGACGGCTTTCTTGGTGCCCTCCCCAAGAGCAAGGCCGTTATCCTCCTCCTCAGCCAGGCTTCGATGGACCTGATGAAGGACAAGGTCCTCTCGAGCCAGGAGGACAATGTCGTCCTCGAAATCAAGACCGCCCTCGACCTCAAGGATGCCAATCCCGCTCTGCCTGTCCTTCCCCTCGGAATCGCCACCAAGGAGACCAAGGACGGCGTCGATGTCTTCACTCCCTTCCTACCGCACAAGGTGTCTCTCCCCGACGACCCGGCCTTTGCCTCGGTCAAGGAAACCCTCGGCAGAATGAACCAGATCCAGATGTTTGGCATTCGTCCCGACCAGATGCACCAGCGAGTCTACCGCATCCTCAACCTGCTCCACCCCGTGCAAGTCGATTCCGCCACCAAAATCGCACTCTACGACTCGCTCTTCTGCGACTCCAAGTTCCGAGTCGATCCCGCCCACCTCGACACCTTGCTCAAGCAGCTCACCCTGACTGGCCGCGCCGTCATCTCGGGCATGGGCGGCATGGGCAAGTCCGTCCTGGCCCTCCAGATTCTCCACTTCATGATGGGCACCCTCGACGTCAGCAACAAGGACGACCTCAAAACCGTCAAAGACGAGACCATCGGCATCAAGCCGCAGTACAACCAAGTCTTCTGGATCAACTGCTCGACCGAGTCGACTGCCCTCGATGGGCTGTGCGAACTGTTTGATGGTGTCGAGCCAGAGAAGGTCAAGAAGCATGCCGCCAAGTTCCTCGCCAAGACACGCGGCTATCTCCTGGTGCTCGACAATGTCGATGACATCGGCGTGGTCGACTCTGTGTTTGAGCACTCCAAGTCGGTCGGGTTCAGCGGCGATGTGGTGGTGACGACCCGACTGGCCTCGCTGCCTCCCGGTGCATTCGCCAGTGCTGTCAAAGCCAAGAACCCTGGATATAGACATGACCCACTCCGCCTGGGTAACTGGGACGATACAACCACCCTGAACTACATTCTGTCAACGTCATCTGTCTTTGCCGAGAGGATTGTTACCGAAGAGGCTCGAGAGGCTCTCAAGCGAATCATGACCAAGATCGACGGATATCCGCTCGTTATTCAGACATTCATGACCTTCTACGAGAACAACGAGGTGCCGCTGTCCGAGATCGAGCGGCTGTTCTCCAAGGTCCTCGAGGAGCAGGATGGCGAGGACGAGACTCGGTCGTCGCTCAAGGTGATTGTGGATCTGTCGCTGGACTCGATTATGAAGCGAGGGAATGAAGGCATCGAGGCGGCCAGGCTGTTCGGTGCCCTCAGTCTGGTGGCGCCGACCAACATCCAGTTCGAGCTGATCAAGGAGATCGTGCAGAAGATGGAGCTCAAGACCGATGGTGAGTTGTGCTGCGTGGAGATGCACACAGGATGCGACCGAGCACCGCGGCTGCGTGTTGCTGACATTGTCTCATCACAGTGACTGATCTGATCAAGATGGTGATCCAAAGCGGCCTTCTCCGAAGCGGAGCCGAAGGGCTGTACTCGACCCACTCGCTGACTCAATTCGTTGCCAGAGAGTATATCCAAAAGCGTGAGGAGCTCAACGCAGAGGAGGCCCGGCGTCTGATTGGCAACGTGTTGATTTCGATGACGGACTCGCTTGACGCCAAAGCACTCAAGTTCTCGAGCCACCTTGATACTTATTCTGCCATCGCGATTCCGGAAGAGTACTCGAGCAAACTGCATCCGCTGCTTGTTTTCCGAATCTCAATGTTGGCCCACGGTCAAGCACAATATGGCAAAGCTATTCACGTGTTGCTCAGCAACCTCGACCGAATCAAGGCATTTTGTTGCACCGAAAGCCATCCGAACGTGGCCCAGGCTTATACATACCTTGGAAACGCGTATTTTAGCCAGGGCGATGTGAAAGCAGCCCAGCGGTACTACCAGCTGTCGCTTGACGTGTACTCCAAAATTCACCGGTCAGAAAATCACCGGTCGATTGTCGCAATCCTGGGAAACATGGGTATGATTTCGTACCAGCAAGGCCGAATGAACGACGCCCTTCAGTTTTATCAGCGATCGCTCGACATTGCATCCAAGGTGTACAAGACCCGAGAGCACCCGATATTCATCCATATTCTGAGCGGCATGGGCTCGGTGGCCCTCTTTCAAGATCGCTTTGACGATGCCATGCAATACTATCAGGAGTCTCTTTCCATCGCCAATACCGTGTTCAAGTCCCGCAATCATCCTCAGTTCGCCCGTACGCTCAGTGAAATGGGGGACGTTGCCCGTGCTCAGGGCCGGTTGGGAGACGCTATCGAGCACTACCAAGAGTCGCTTGATATTGCAGTCAAAATCTACGACTCACGCAATCACCCCATTGTATCTCGGGCGCTGAATGGGCTGGGCACAGTCGCCAGGCTGCAGCTGAGATTCAACGATGCACTGGTGTACTTGCAAGAGTCACTCGACATACGATACCGAATCTATGGCACCCACGAGCACCCCGAGATATCCACTGGTCTGCTACAGCTGGGAAACGTGAATGTGGAACTGAAGAACGATGACGAGGCGCTAAGGTGCTACTGGCAGGCATATAAGGTGGCTACGAAGGTGTACGGCACCGACGATCACCACGACGTTGCTGTCGCCCTGGATAACATTGGCCGGCTGGAACAAAGGCGAGGAAACCGGATCCAGGCTCGCGAGCTGTTTTCCAGGGCACGCGACATCTATCAGAAGGTCTATGGGTCTGCAGCTCATCCTGCAGTTGTGAAGCTCACGAAAAAATTGGATGCTACTCTCTCCGACACCTCCATTGGCCAACCGGATACTCAATGAAGTTTACTCTCTCGGCGCTTCGTCAGCACGAATCTTATTATACTGTACATTTCGGAGCAAGCTCCGACTAGTTTGTCAGATCATGACAGTACCTGATCCTGCAACATTTGAGCTCAATAGAACACTGTTCCTGACTGCTGCTGACCACAACTCATTCCAGTATCGCCATAATGCGAGTCTGTCCGTCAGGCCCAACGTTCTGTGTGTACTGAAAGAACTCGGGCCCGATCATCGAATATAGAGCCCGCACGAGCCTGGCGTTGGCACTCTTGATCTCGGAGCGGTTATCAGGGAGCAGTTTCAGCGAAACGGGCAGAACCACTTTGGTGACCAGCTGGGGCTTGGAAGAGTAGAGATTTTGGCATAGAACTGCATCGGGCACATGGTGAATAGCTTTCAGTCTCGATGCACCCAAGACCGCCGCATCGTCTCGAGACCATACGGATCATCTGCAACAGCCACAGAGCAGCGGCTCATGGCCGATCGATCACCCTCGATCCTGCCAAGATGCCACCGTCCGCTTGACCACATCAACTTAGCGGTGGCGGCGCCTATTTTGTCTCACCTATCATTTTTTCGACTACGGCGGCCTTGACCTTGGCGTTTGTTCCGTATTGGGCAATGCTCGTCAGGCTCTGCAGGAGCAACGCATTGTCGGTATGGTCAACCAGCCGGTCCAGCGTCTGGCCTGCCGCTGTTCGAAGTGGAAGATTTGACGACCCAACGAGATTGGTGACTGTTGGAACTATGTTGGCAACATATATATCCGCGCGATCCTGATTGGCAGCGTCCGAGTAAAATGGTCGCATCAGTGACGTCCATTGTGAACCAAACGACCCCCCCCTCAAGGAACATCGCATTCCGCTCTTGGTACCATTCGTGCAGTAACAATGGTGGGGATTTGTTCGACTATACCTTGAGCATCGGTAAGAGTGCATCGAAGCACTGGAGAGCACACAGAGCCACCTTGCTGTTGCCGTCCTTGATGCGCTCGTTGATGTGGTCCACCACTTTGACCATATGGGTCGATTCGATAATCTCGCCGCTGCTCTGAATCAGCTCCGCCGTTTTTACCAGTCCATCGTGGCGCTGTTTCCAATCTGAAGGACAAAATTTGATATGAGCGCTGGTTTCCTCTCCAGTCGCATCGGAGATGGGGCACAAGAATCGAGACGGTCATTGGCTGGGCAGACAGTGCTATCGACAACGCGCGGCCATACCGCTGGATGTCATCTCAGCGTATAGCCCTTGCAGCCTTTCCATCTCGTCGTCGGCGACCTCCTTGAGTTTGATTCTAGACTTTGTGCTCTTTTGGCGTGAGAGCGATCGTGAAGCCCGCCCTTGTTCAGCTGTGCAGATGCGATCCATTCGAATGTCAAAATCAGCACACAGCAACCCCTCATTGCGCTAATAATGATAAGCTGTGTGATTGCAAACCCACATGGTCCGATGTTTGAGTCTGACTTGACTAGCTGCTGCGTCGAGTCACGGGCGCTCTTGCTCGCTTGTCGCTGTGCATCCCGGATTTCACGGACGCTTGAAGGTGGAAGACTCTTCTCGACCGCTTTGTCAAATTCAGGGAGCTTGGACAACGACTGCACAATCTGGCGTGCTGCCTGTCGGGTTTCACTCGATCCATCCCGAAGAAACTGAACCAGCACCGTAAATAGCCTGTCGGCTTCCATAGGCTGCAGATACTTGACTGCCTGACCCTCGCCCATCCCGACAATCGCCCGAGAGAGCAGCGTGGCAACCTTGGTGCGAACGACTGTGTTTTTGTGGTCGGCATTGGGCAGAACGGCCGTGACGAGACGAGCCGGTCCAACGGCCCCGCTCATAAGGGAAAGCGCCTTGTCGGCCTCTTCAATGATGAACCCGCCCTCTCCGAGCTTCTTGAGTAGAGTGGCCGTGGTGATGTCCAAGTCTGCTTCCATGGCTTTGCCAAGCTTGACAAACATGTCTCCGAGCAATCCAATCGCCACTTTTGAGACCGACGATCGCAGATTCTGCACCTGGCCTACCACCGATAGCACTAGTTCATGGAGCTGTGTCTGGAACATGTCTGGACGATCGTCCAGGATTCCTCGCAGGCTCTCCAGCGCTCGCGATTTGACATCCCACTCTTGCTCCGATTTGAGAATCGCTAGGGCATCGCGGAACTGCTGGTCGGCTGGCATCGTGGCAGGCTTGGTGTGGTCGGGTTTCCGTCCGGGCTGAAGGCCAGACTTGGTCTTGGGCTTTTCTCGGGTGACACTTGGAGGGGACTCGAGGGCGGCGACATGCTTTTGCAGCGCATAATCGGCTGCTTTGTTGGATGGCTTGTTGTGGCTCTCGGTTGCTTCGTGTGATTCACCTCTTTCGTTCTGGCCGGGTTGCTGCGACTTTTGCGTTCGCATCGAGTTTGAAGCAGCGGCAGGCTGATGGCCTTGGATTTGATGGTCGACGTGGCTGCTTTTTTCCGGTTGATCGATCTTGGTCGTCGCAGCTCGCTTCACGGAACGCACCGGTTTGGCTGGGAGTTCTTGATCCCCAGGCTTGTCGGCATTGATTGCAGTGTTGGTCTCCTTTCTGAGGAATGCCGTTGGAATGTTTGCCGAGTCCTGGGCATCTCGTGCATGGGAGAAGGCTTGAGCCGAACGATCTGTATCTCTCTCCTGCATTGTGTATATCGCCGGTCTCTCAGCAGTGGCTTGCCTACTGCCAGGTACCATAACGGTCTCCGACGACGGCGCGAGATCGCTGCTCCTCTCATCTTGACTCAAGGCTAGCTGCCCTTCGCTCACCGTTGCCCGTCGCTCGTGCGATCGGCTTGGGTCCCTGGTCTTGGTGGTTGGCAATGCTTTTCTTGACGCCAGTGTCGGTACATACCCTTCCCCGGCATTGTCAAGAATGTGCTGCCTTCCAGACGGAGCGTTTCGTTCGCGCTTCGAATCATCAAGGGACTCCAGGACCCCACTTAGTTTATGCGATCCATAGGTTGGAAGATCGTCATCGTTGTGAGTCAAGACACTCCGTGATAGAGTCGACGGCTCTGCCGCAACCGATATCGAGCAGCTTTCATGGGTATCAGTCAGTGTATGATATGCGATGGAATGCGTAGCATCGGTAGTGATGAGATGAGTTGCTTTGTCAACATTTCTGCGAGTACTCGGCAGAGGAGATTTGCTTTCTTTCGATGGTGCACAGGAAGCTGCTGCCCTTGGCTTTGGGCTGCTTCGCACGAACGGCATATATGCGGGATCTCTGTGACTTGCTGATGGATCTGTCTCGTCGGAAGGGCTCCGCCAATGCGGCTCTGAGGATTTGGAATGTGGGTGGTCCTTTTGGCTTCCCAGGCGTGGCATCGCAGGAGTTTGTCCATGCAGCAAGTTCGCGCTGTCAGATGAGGCTTCGCGCCGGTGTGGGGCAGCACGGTGTGTCTGTGGACCCTGATTTTTCCAAGGACGGTCGATTTCGATGATGGTACTCGAAGGAGCCACCAAAATCGGCTCGGACATGGATGATGTTGAGCGTGCTGCATCCAGCTGCATATGGTCGTGACTGTTCTCTGCAATGGGGTCAAGTTCATCCGAGACAGCAGCACTCACGCTGCGGATACGCGGGAGCTTGGGACGCTCAAAGCCCGCACGCGCCGTTGCCGTAACTACCCTGCTGCCCATCGCGGGGTCAAATCCAGGGCGAGGTGCTGGATTCGATTCGGAAAAGCGTCTGGATCCTGCTCCCGGCGCCAGTACACAGCCGGGACTCAGCGTCTGGCGGCGATCGGACCCTTGGGCTGAGCTGGGCAAACTCGAGTCGCTCTTGAGCTCAATATAGTCCGAGGACCCGGTCGAAGTAGTCTGTGAGTAGCCAGAGCCATAGCTGACCGTGGTAGTCGTCCTTGCCGACGGACTGGCATCGCTGACCTCGTCAGAGTGACCGGGGGGTGTAGAAGACATGCTCGAGTACCGTCGGGGCGGAGACGGCTTGTCATCGTCACCGATCTCTGAGGCGATTGCGGTTGAGGCGTCAGGCGAAAACAGAGCTTGGCGACTGAGACCACGGCCAGCGCGGCTGGGGGTTTCCCGCGGCGGCTTTGCGAAGACTGCTGGTGGTGCGACCCGGCGCATATCAGCAGCTGTTGACGATGAACGACTTGGGTGGTATGCGGTGCTGGCGTCGTCCCTCTCGGTGGGAACACTAGAGCGCCGAGACGAAATCGAGCATTGGGTCGTGGGCGAAGTCAGGACGATTTGCTGTCGTACATCAGTCGAAGGCTTGGCTGGTGAGCGCTGAATTGTAGGGAAGGGAGCGGCGTCGTTGGCCAGTGAGAGTTGAGACAGCGGCCGAGGCGTCGTTGTGTTGGAACGGGAGATGATGTGCTCGACCAGCCCGTCGGCGTTTAGCTGTGGGATTGTCGGATCAGAGAATCGGAGGAGCAGTAGCTGCAGCGTTTCGTCGTCGACGCCATACTCCCTCAGCATTCGAAGCAGGCGCTCTGGGGTGATGAAGGACGAGATGACCGAGTATGCTTCGACGGTGACGTACTTGACCTTGGCCTTTGGGTCGCGCAGAGCTGTCAGCAAATCGACGACCAGCGACGGCACATCAAAGTTGCGAACCTCAAAGTTCAGAAGCGCCGTGGTGATGCAATTGACAATTTCTTCTCGTACTCTTGGATGAGGGTGGCCGAGACTCCGCAGGAGACATGCCAGGACGCTCTTGGGAGAGTGGATGGTCATCAGCAGCGTAGTGATCTTCATGGCTGTCTGGCGCATGACCATTTTGTTGTCTGCAAACTTTTCGATGAGCGATGCAATCACGGCGCTGAGGTGCGGCCGCATGTCCTCGCCCATGTCCTTGGCCATCCTCCCGAGGATATGCAGAGCCGTTAGAGAGATCTTGAAATTGTGGTCACCCATGAGTACGCTCAAAAAGCTGAGAAACGACCTGAGGTGGGGCCGGAGCGTGGTTTGGTTGTCGTCGCGGAAGCACAGGTCCTGCAGCTCTTCGATGGCGGCCGCCCGAGTCTTCCAGTCCCCGTCGACTTGTAGCCGGGCGATAATCGAGAGCGGCACGAAGCCAAACTCCAGGTTCAGGGCCCCACCCGAGCCGCCGTGCTGGCCCTTGCCCAGGATCTTGATGCTCTGGTCTGCTTGCGCGCGATATCCAGATGCCTCGTCGAGGGCATGGGCTTCCAAGGAGACTCCAACTCTCCGGGGCAACGCCGGCTGCTTTGTTCTCCCAGAGGGCTCTGCCGCCGAGTGAGGGCTTGCAGAGGCCACGAGCTTGCCACCCATGCCTTGCGGATTGGAGCGGAACACTTTGTAGAGCTGTTTTTGAGTTGGCCCAAGCATCTGGACAGACTCCTGAATGGAGGCGTCGCCAAAGAGCTCCACGAGATGAGCGAGGGCCTTGCCGGCGCTGTTGACGACAGCATCCGACACATCCCGAAGGCGACCGACCAAGCCGCCGACAAGCTGGTCAAAGTCCCAGCTGCCGCTATCCTGATCCATCACCACAAGGGCAGCGTCGATGGCTTCCTTACGGACCCGCCAATCCTCGTTCTCGATTCCGTATTTTACGAGGCAGGAAACGGCCATTTCGGCGCTGCTGGCGTGCCGCAGGTACGCCTGGAAAGTCTCGAAGGCGGCCTTGCGCACCAAGAACTTTGGGTGGCCAAGCGAGACCACGATCGTTGGAAGCAGGATTGCAAATGCGGCTTCAGCGGGAGAGATGGTATAGCTATCGGCTTCGTCGTTGCTGTCGCCGCTCCCATCAGTACGGTCGTCACTGACGCTGCTGCTACGGCTGTGGGTCTTGCTGCCGTTTCTCGATCGACCAACCAGGAGAGGGATCAGCTCGATCAAAAAGTTGAGGGTCTCGATCGATACTTTTGGATTTGAGTCCGAGATGCGGGACTTGAGGCGCGAGAACAACGTGGACAGATCCGTAAAGTTGCTTGTCGACACGATCGGGAGGTGGTTTTGCTTCAGCTCAGCCCGGAGTGCTTCGACGGAATTAAGGCGCACGCTTGGATTCTCGCTCTCGAGGCCGCTGAAGATACTGCTATCTAAACGAGGAATTGTTCCGTATTCCAGACTCATGGTGGGGCTGCGCTGAACGTGGGAATGACGGGGGGGGGTGAAAGCAAGCGCGGCAGCCATCAAGCACCGCGATGGCCAGAGGTCGAGAGAGCATGCAAGGGATGGGGTGAGCAGATCGGCATGCGGGCTCGCATGTAATGCAGAGCGAATGCAATCCAAAGCCCGTGCAATCAAACGGCAACCAGTAATCGCATCTGGAGGCCATCGCTGAACCGAGCATTCACCCGCACCGGACTTCCACTCGCGGTCTTACTCAGGAGCAAAGGCCGCGCGGAGGGATCAGAAGGGCTGGTCAGTTTTTCGGTTTGAGATGGGGAGAGTCGCAGATGGGTTGTTTGGAGAAGGCCGAGGTAGGGCGAGGGCAAGGGTCGGCTGCAAAGGTCGCATCGGCAGGCAGGCAGGACAATGTCGCCGACGCAACCACACCCCCTGAATCAGGGGCTACCACGTGAGCGGGGCTCCCACATACCGAAACGGAACTTTTCAACATGTGGATGGCTTGTGGGGATGGAGCGCTGTCGATCGGGGCTCGCACTGTTTTGATGGACTCGACCGAGGGAGGGGAGATATACCGCAGAGATATGGAGCCCTGGACGGACTCTACGGGATGGGCATCCAGGAGACGATTTGTGGACTCGTAACATCACCACGACCATGTACCACACACTTGACTTTCACACCGCCGCTCGATCGAAGAGGAGGGGTGCGGTGCTCGATTTTTCTGAATATATATCGGCCGTCATGCCAGTAACGGCGTTGGACAAAGCCAGGCCAGTGCGCCGAGATACTCTTGGCTGCATTTCGTTCAGGCCGAAGCCACTCACCGCGCCGCCATTTGCTGTTTGGCTTGCGAAAGCCTTGGGTCGCATCGACAGCGACCGCATGCGATCGCCGTCTGAGCTCTTGCCGAAAGGACCTCAAGTTGTGCTCCCATCCCCGCTCTCGGCCTGCACAGGATGAATCATACTGCGTGCTGTATTCTGTTATGGTGACGATGCACGGGAGGATCCTGTGCTGTCCGATCCTTCAGGCAGATCCTCTGGCTCCAGCGACATTGGTCGTGTTTTGCGGATGACATCGAGGATCTCGGTCGAGTCATCCAGATTGGCTCTGGGGATGCGCGGCAGTGGTCCCTCCGCAAAGCGCAGGTGGTGTGCGCCGGATCCTTTGCGCAGAGTCCTCCTCGGGTGCACCTCATCGGGCATCAAGACGGTCTGAGACTGCGGCAGTGCAAGCAATAGCGATGCCATCTCGTTGGTTTCCGGTGAAACGGCCCTCGAGGCTGGCTTGGAAGCCGATGGCGCTGATAGAGTCGACTCGGGCTCGGTGGAAAGTTGCAATGTCTGAGACGAAGCTTGCTTGGAGGGCGACGTCGAGGGCCTCCTGGATCGGGTTCGGGGTCGTGTTGCGGCCGTTGACCGAGGGGCCGGATCCTCGCTTGGAGCAGATGCCGGTGTTGTGCCTGCTGCGCCGTCGGCAGGAGCAGCGGGCACCAATACTTCTGTCGCATCAGTAGAGCCGCTCTCCGCGGCGTCATTGGAAGGGGGCTCGGTTGCTCGGCCAGAGTCGGACTCGGTAGTTTCGTCGGCCAGTGCTTTTGCTTCTGCAAGGACACTTGCTGAAGGCCGGCCTGATTCACGGAGCGACGACGAGCCTCTGGTGCGTCCTTTGCTTGGTTCCGGAGTCTCTACGGTCTGTGCCGTACTGGATGTCGATGGTCGATCTCTCTTTCGCCTCGAGGATGGTGTTGGTGTCGCTAGGGGCAGCCTTTGGTCTGTCGACAATCCATCCGCGGGCATCGGAGTTGCAGGTTCGTCGATGCGTCGTTTTGACCGCGAGGGGGGCGTGGCTCCCTCTGTCTCTGCGGGCGAAGAGCCTGACTTCTCTGTGCTGTTGTTGGGCGCCCGCGACCTGCCTTCGCTGACGGGAGCCGCGGTAGGAGTAACGAGAGCAGGCTCTGACTCTCGTGATCTCGCCGATTCTCCTGCTCGGTCCTGAATCCGCTGCGAGCGCTTCCGTGGCGTGGCGAGTCGGCCAGACAGCATATCTGGAGCTTTCGGAGCCTCTACTGTCTCTGGCAACGCATCGATATCCATTTGGTGCTCGCCATCGTGGGAATGGACCGCCACCGGAGATGAGTCTGCTACAAGCGTCGTCTGTCTGTGGCCACCCGGAGTGGCTGATCGCAGTTCCAGCAATCTCTTGCTGCTTCGCGGGGTAGCTTGGGGAACGTCAGTGGTCTTTGGTCGCTTGACTCGCCGGTTCTTGTCCGCTGTGGCTTCGCTGCCATCTGGCAGAGTCTGATCGGGCAGTTGTCCATCCCTCGTCTCTTCCGGACCAGCATCGCTCGCGACAAAGTCCTCAAAGAGGACTTTACCACCGCTGTATTCCTGCGGCGCTGCTCGTCTTCGAGTAGAGGATACCGAGCCTCCGTGGGTTGCCTTATGACGGCGAGGCGACTTTCGCGGCGACGTTGAAGTTGCGGCAACCAGAGCCTGGTTGTCTGTGTGCTGCTCAGCAAGAGCCTCCTTTGCAAGCCGGTCGCCGGTTGGGTCTCCGTACCCAAACAGCTCCAGCAGTGGCCGGTAGCTCATGAGCCGCCGAGCGGCATCGTGTTGCGCGAGCACCTCACACCGAAACTTGTACTCGGGATACAGGACTTTCGCTGCCTTCCTTAGTCGGTCAGCAGCCTTCCAGTACAGGGTATCGGACCTATTATAGAGCATGGCGTTCTCCCAGATCAAAGTCAGGTCGGTCTGGAGCCGGAGATGGGAGGGAGGAACGGAAACAGTCGTCTGAGTATGCATGTGACGAGATCTGTGGCCGAACATTGGCCGCGATGCCGTGCATTGGGGGCGTCCTTGAGCTCAGGTGAGACCACAATACCCCACTTGTCGGCGCGACAACAGCCAACATTGCCGCGCGGCAGACACTGACGTACCCAGAGTTGATTCAGGTCTTCGTACTCGTACTTTTCGATGCGCTTGGATATCAGGGACATGTCCATCGGCGACTTTACAACATCCAGATAATCTGGAACATCAAACAGCGATACTGGGTGGAGGAAGAACTTGCGACTGTCCAGCCTGACGGATAATCCGGGCGACATGCCAAGGGAGTCAGTGGCATGCGTTCCTGTGACTCACTCAGCAGACCATGAGCAGTCGGTGCAGAACAGCATGGCTAGCAGCATGGCGGATCAACAGCCCCTTCCGGCACATCGCAGCACGACTGTCAAGTTTTGTTGACACAGCGGCAAGATGCCTCCAGCGGCACCGCGTGAAACATACTTTTTGAACTCTTCAAGCACAGCCCGGAAGATTCGGGTCTGGGGCAGCAGAACCTGCTCAATGTACTCCTTGTACACACCGTACAGCTTGAGCTTTTCGCGTTCACGCTTTCGGACGAGCTCACACAGTGTCCGCACTTTTTCGAGGTCGGTTCGGAAGCGCACGAGGAACTCGTAGCGCTTGGCACTGATCATCTCGTCCTCCTGGTTTGCCGATGTCGTTGCTGTCCATGGCTGAGGGCAATAGATGCCACACGAAATGCCAGAGTGCGAATGCGTCAGACATCGCGTTCGGGACAGTAATGCATCGGTACCATCCTCGACTTACTTCCAGATGCAGTCGCTTGAGCAGCGGTGCCCCCCGCCGAGACTCCCGCTTCAGTGCCCAGTACTTGGCAAGGACCTCGAGGAAGTTGGATTTCTTGATCGAGGCGAAGCGCTTGCCGCTGTGTTCGCGGATTTTGTTCAGGATGTAGATCGGAATCCGCGGCGCATCGAAAAAGCTCCTGTTTCCCTTGATCGGGGCTGCTCCGGGAGTGGAGCTTGCAGAAGGTCCCATGACGGACTGGTGGGCACCGGATGTAGAAGCGGTGCTGCCTGATATGTCGGCGAACTCATCGTCGGTATGGCCGTTGCTCTTGGCCGAGCCATCCCTGCCTGCGCCAACAGAGTGCCGGCCAGACAGATCGTGGTGAGTCTTTTCGCGGTGCTCCTTCTAAACATATAGCGAAAGCAGGACCAGTGAGTGTGCTGTCAATGATGGAGCGCCATCGGCGATCTGTCGTACAGCACCAATTGAATTGGTAGCCCATGCAGCTTACCGGCGCATGGCGATCACACAAAACACGGAGGCCGTTGCTGTCCTGTGGCGAACCGGCCTTCATCTTCATGTATAGTCCCGCCTCGCGAGCACACATGACGTGGAAAGCAAGAAAGCAACTCTTATTGCTGCACTGGATGCACGCACCCATCTTCTTCTTGCAAATGCAGCACACCTGGGTGTCGTCAGCGAAAAAGTTGGGCACAGCGTTAGAGTCGCGGGCCGCGCATTGCGACTGTTCGCCGAGAGACCGATATAGCAACGGGGCAGGCTGCCTCCGGTTAGCGTACGCACCAGCTTCCAGCGATCGCGCGGCACTTTATCAATGTTGTCGATGGGCTCCATATATATGGTGTTCGATATGATGACTTCGGGTATAAACAGTGCACACAAAAGATGTGCCCACTGGTTGGTCGTCGTCTGCTTGAAGGCCCCGCCCTCCACTGGGCAGAAGATACACGCCTGGGAGCCATCGGTTGGTTGCGGGTTGTCAGCGATGCATCCAGCGTGCGTTTCAAGAAATCGAGTATGCTTCAGACGCCTACCACTTTGGCTTCAGGATTGATCATGCATTTGCGACAGAGCCACTGGCCTTCGGGGATATATGGGATGCCATAGCAGTCTTTGGCGACGGGTGGGAATCTTGACGTTAGTTCATGATTTGCAGCAGCCGGGATGGTGCCTAAGCACCAACTGTGCAGCGGGGTGATGGGCGTACCCTGATGAACTGCGAGATTGCAGCCATCGCAGAACACAATGGCGTTGCTGTTTTCGCACTCAGCGTCGTCGCAAATCGCACAGGGACAGTCCTCGGGCACGGGGACCTGCCCCTTGCTTCCTTTCGGAAGATCCTTGGTCTGCGATGATTGCGAGGCCGTGATCCGAAGCAAAGCCGCAAATGAGGCGAGACGTGAGATAAAGAGCTGTCGTGAAACGAAGCAGGCGGGCAGTCGGTTGCCCACACAGCTGCATGCATAGTGCGGCATTCGCACAGCGCAATCTATCCACACTCTCCTTGAGTCAAGAGCATTGTGCAGTACCATGCCAGGCAACGCGACTTGTCATTCAACATACCAACTCGAACCATTCCTTTTCGAGCAGATCCATGATGAGTTCGAAATTCTCTTCGGTCAGGAGCGGAAGGCTGTGCATCTTGCGCTCCTCGTTGAGCGAGGCAAGCCACACTTGATCTGCAAAAGCGCACCGACAGATCAGCTGCGCTGTCTCTGGCTCCAGCCATTCCAGGTGCATCACATGGGGGCAAGACGACTGTCGATTCAAACACAACATACCTTGCTCGTCCATATCGTATTCGATGCGGCTTGCCAGTTCATCCTCGGAGGGATCTGCATTCAGAACAGACAGAGTGAGGCGAGGCGAAATGCCTCGACGCGGACAACTTTGGTCTGCATGGCAGATCCGCAGCTGCTATGAGAGCAGCAGGCACATCTCTATGGGCAAGTTTGAGGATTCTGCGCGTCATGGACAATCTGCGCAAGACGGCAGCCTACCCAGATATCGAATAAAGGGCCGATCGGCGATTTTGAGCACATTACTGGGCGTCTGCGGCTCTGACTCAGGCTCCGGTATGGCATGGACGCAGTCGATTCGGCGGAAACTCGGCTCGGGAGGACGGACGTTTGGCATCAGCTCGCGCAGCGAGGGAATGATGGTGGGCAGGTGTGATCCGTCTTCATCGCCAGATAGCGGCGAAGACGGTGGCTGCCAGAATCGGTGCTGGCGGTTTTCGTCGTTCAATCGGGCCCACGGACCAGCGGTTGCGCCGACATCTTTCTCGCCCTGGCCGTTCTCCAAGGGTGGGCCGTCGACATCTTCCATGGGCTCGCCTTTGATTTCGGCGGATAGCACCGGCTGCGGCTCGTCGATGGCCGGATCCACGGCCGGATCGACGGCCGGATCGACGGGTACCGAGCGATCGTCTGACTCTCCTAAATGAGGTTGGTTCTTTGCGACATACCTGCGCACACGAATCGGCAGCTGGATGTCGAGATCCGGATAGAGCTCCTCGAGGGCGATCTCTTCCCGAGGTTTGTCGTCCTGGGCGGCGCGAGCCGATCGCCCGGAGCCATGATCGAGAGGCGATTCATGCGAGGAGCGCCGGCCATGGCCGCAGCTATGCTGTATGAGGTCGTCTTGCTGGCCCCGCAGGGGTTCCGACGACTGTCTGAGCTTGATTGGAGATGGCGGCTCGGCCGAGAGCGAGGGCTCCTTCAGGGGTCTGATTCGCCTCTTCCGGGAAACAGCCCCGTCCGAGGGGGTGTCCGAGACAACCGAATGTCGGCGGTGTGGGGAAGCTTCCATGGCGGTTGGGATGCAGCTTTGCGGATTGGATCTGCAACGGAGCAGTGTTGGGCGATGACGCTGGATCAGGCCGATCCGGACGAATGCAGGGCTATGTGCCGGGGGGACGCTGATGCAAGTGTGTCGATGCCGATGTGGGATGATCCTATGTCGATGCCAATGCCGGTATCGATGGCGATGTTGATGGCGATGTCGATGCCGATGTCGATGCCGCTCGATGCCGCTCGATGCGATGGTTGCTCGAGCCGGTTGTGCCGATTCGCAGCCGGGCTGACGAGCGAGGGCCGCCGAGAAGCCGGTGGGGGCGAGAGCGCGGCGAGAGCGTCCTCGGCCCTCGGTCGCGTCTCAAAACGTTCGTCGTCGCACGTCGATGTTCGACCTCATCGCTCAACCCCATCGGCATCCGCATCAGCATCGGCATCGGCAGCCGTCTCCAGTCCCCGGACAGCAGCCCCGCGCACGCCCTGCATCTCACCGTCCCAACTGCTTCGTGTCCACGCATCTCTGCCGCCCTGGCCCTGCCGTTCCAGCCTTGCCGCCTGATCGTCTTGGAGATTCCCCTGCCGACCTTCCCATGAGCGTCTTCGAGTTTGCCAAATCCACCATATCCAGAGCCATCGGCTCTGCCGCCGGCCCCGCCCTGCCCTTTTCCATCGGAGAGCCGATCTCGTCGAGCCCCTCGAGTCTCTGGGCCATCCACCGTGGCACGAAAAAGGTTGGCTGCTCATGTTGCTGCCTGCATCGCTGGCGACCCGCCGGCGACTCGCTGGGAGGAGCGCCGGCCCCTTCAGCAGCGTCGTTCGCTGCGATCCGGCTCCCTTGACCGGTCGCGTTCTTATCAGTCCGCCTGATCACTCGAGAGGCACTCCGCGCCACATCATCATGCCACGACACGGCATTTCACTCGGAATTAATAGCACTTTGCACGGCATGCAATCGCCTGGGCAGGACGACAATACCCCCGTATCTGTCTTTGTCTTTGACTGTGCGCGATTCAAAGACAAGGTTGCCATCGCCCGCAACTGTCTCAAGCGATTCAAGACCATTCGCCATCCCGACATTCTCAAGTTTATCGATGGCGTTGAAGTAAGGGGATTGAGCTGCCTGGCAAGCCTCCTCAAAGTGCTCGATGTTCACTCGCCCCACATTGACACTGACTGACTCGAATGTGTCTGTTCATATCTGCAGACCGACAGCCAGATTATAATCGGCACCGAAGCCGTCGAGCCTCTGAGCTCGCAGCTTGCCGAATCCTCCAACGAGAACATGACCGCGTGGGGACTGTTCAAGATTGGAGTAAGTGGTCCGACCCAAGGCGGCGCTATCAAGAGCACAGGGAGTCATCCGGCTGTGCATTTCCTTCAACGGCAGCCTTCTCGTGGCCATTTGCGTGTGGATGCTGATGCGCCATGATCAACGACCTTGTCAACGCAGCGCGCCATCAAGTTCCTGAACACCGATTGCTCAATAATCCATGCCAATGTCCGTATCGATTCGATCTTTGTGACCAAGGCCGGCGAATGGAAGTAGGTTCAGCACCGACCCCAGCATATGGACCAGCTCCGATGACTGGTGTGCGTTCGTCTCACACTTCGTGTTGCGCCGCGAATCAAACCGGATGATTCAACAGACTCGGTGGGCTGGAGTTACTGTGCTCGTTGAAAGAAGAGCGGCCATTTGTGGTAGACTATGGCAACAGCCTGCCGGACTCTTCAAAGTACATTCCCCCCGAGTTCCGCAACGGAAGTTGGTCGATGGTCAAGAGGTGAGTCTGTCCATCGGTGCGTCCCAAAGGATGCAACTACATGATGCAGAGTCCAGCGCACTGCTGGTGGGCCCGAGAATACCATGCCAACGTCAAGGACCAGCCAAATCGCCTGTCAAAGCAAAGGCCTCTCAGACTGACTTGGTTCGGTGGGCAGCATTCCTGTGTGGGCGATT
The DNA here is from genome assembly GCF_025602895.1 of Polychytrium aggregatum. NCBI lineage: Eukaryota > Fungi > Chytridiomycota > Chytridiomycetes > Polychytriales > Polychytrium > Polychytrium aggregatum. The sequence goes on from NW_026516247.1 coordinate 56,009, forward strand.
GATTCCTGGCAGTACGGCTGTTTGCTCTACGAAATCTTCAACCAGCCGTTCTCGCGCCCAGAGGAGCTCGCAAAGAAGGGCGCGATTCCCCAGGTTGGTCCGAGCATCCGTAATGGTCGTCGGCCGGACATTGTGCATGCATGCGTATCGCTCTCGTCCACTCTGCCTCGCATCCCCCATGTGTATGGGGGGGGGCAGTTCTGATTCGTGCATCTAATGCTGATCCAATGAACGCAGTCGCTTGCCTTGGCATACAAAGGACTGCTCAACAGCGACCCCAGATCGCGCATGGATATCGAAACTGTGCTGGAGCGTGGCGACCGCCAGGGTGGATACTTTGACAATGACTTTGTCAAAGTCAGTATCTTCCTCGAGCAAATCGCCATGAAGGACGCTCATGAAAAGGATCAGTTTCTGAGGTGGGGTCGAAATTGCATTTGATGCGCTTCAACTGCGGCCTTCGTCGACCTGGCTGATAGGCACACACCTTGCGCCCTCGACATGCAAGCAGCGAGGCGGAACGAAGAATGGCACGAACTTGGCGGCTTTAGAGCGGCCACACTCTCTCGCTGCTGACTCGTAACACATCTGCTCATCCTCGTCGTTTCCTTTGGATCGCTCACACTCTTGCTCCGCCCAGGAAAATCGACGCCTCCATCGACACTTTCCCCACAGACTTTTGCAAGTACAAGATACTGCCAGAGTTGATCAATGCCCTGGAATTCGGCGGGGCAGGTGCCAAGGCCCTGACGCCCATCCTGAAGATTGGGTCTAAGATGACGCACGAAGAGTTCGACTCGCTGATCACGCCGATTATCGTGCGGCTCTTTTCCTCCAACGACCGGTCGATCCGCTCGAGCCTGTGCGAGAACCTCGGCCACTTTGTCGAGCACCTGAGCACTAAAGTTGTCAACGACAAGATTTTTCCAAACCTGGTGCGCACTTGCATGCTGTCTTGATCTGCCGCTTTCTACATGATACCTCGCGCGTCCTGTTGCTGTCGGCATCTTGTGTACGTCGTCCTCTGCGTGACGTCGGCGGACCAGCGGCTGACTGTTTACCGTTTCCATGCCGACATCTCCTTCGCTTGCACCACCAGGCGACTGGATTTGGCGACACTAGCGTAAGTACCGGCACGAAGATAGTCCACCGGCCACAAGGCAGCCACCGGAGCAACGACCGTTGCTGCGATCATGCGGGAGATCGATAATGACATTGCTCGCAGCGACGTGGCGGATCTGACCGTCTTATCCGCCTCTGACCCAGGCGCTTATACGAGAGCTGACACTCAAGTCCATTCTGCTGATCATTGGCAAAGTAAGTTGCTTGCCTATGAGGCCGATTCAGTTCCCAGGTGTGTCCATGCTGCCAATCTAACGCTCGTCACTGGCGTCTCCGTTTAGCTGAGCGAACGTGTCATCAACAACGACCTCCTACGCTATCTGGCCAAACTCCAGACGGACGAAGAACCCGGCATTCGAACGGTAGGCCTGTGCACGGTGTCTTGCAGCCGCCCGTACGCCTTCGCACTGATACAGCCAGGTTCTAACGCAGCTTGATGCCACCTGAATCGACAGAACACCACCATTTGTCTTGGCAAGATCAGCAAGCATCTGAGCGACTCTGTAAGCAGCCGCCAGAGACCCTGGCCGTTGGAGGGTCGGGAATGGCTTTGTCGCCTGCGGGCTGCAGAGCGTTGCGGAGCGCTGCTGTCGATACGTCGATCCTGGCTGCAATACTGCAGCTCTGCGGTGCTGTGATATCGCTCGTCCAGGGCGCCGACCTGCTGACGCCGATCTGGGCCCGCTCTCTTCTACCCTGCAGACTCGCAAGAAAATTCTGATTCCGGCATTCACACGATCGCTGCACGATCCCTTCCCGCCATCCCGAAACGCGGGCCTCCTTGCCCTGGCCGCCACCCAAGACTATTACGACGCCACCGATATTGCACTGAAGGTCTTGCCTCATATGTCCCCGCTGCTTGTCGACAATGAACGGTGAGGATCCAACAGGCACTTTTGCCAACCTCCGACTGGGGTGGGCTGTTGCTGCTGCTGCTGCTGCTTCTTTGTTGGCCCTTGGTGTGGCTGTCCGGCCTTCCTCCCATCCCTCTCCGTATTGGTGTCGACATAACTGAACCCGCATCCGGTTTGAATTACCCATCCATCCCACAGAAATATCCGCGAGCAGGCATTCAAGGCCTTTGACGTCTTCATCAAGAAACTAGAGGCCCACTCCAAGTCCATGCCAGAGCCACAGGCCCCCGCGGTCTCCCCTGCTGCCCAAGTCCCTTCTGCCACAGCCCCTGCCGCCACAAGCAACCCAGCCCAAGCTGGCCCTGCATCGAGCCCCGCAGACTCGTGGTCGTCGTGGTCGGCAGTGTCAGTCCTATCGAGCAAGCTCACCAACACCATCATCGGCTCTGCTGGCGCCCCAGCGACACCCACACCGGGATCAGGCATCGGCGCTCCTCCAAGCGCTGGACCAGCAGGCCAGGCTCGCCCCGTCGCTCTCGATCGAGCTGCCAGTGCCTCGCCGCAGATCCGCACAAACCCCCCGACCCAGTACGGCGCAAATAACGCCTCGGCCAGCAGGCCCGCTGCAAGCAACGGTCAAAGCTCCAGCAGCAAACCGACGGCCGGCGATGGCTGGAACGACGACGACACCGGTGGATGGGATGTCGATGAGGAAGCGGACTATGACGATGGATGGGGTGGGTGCCAATCGTCTTGCGAGTGGACTCGTTGGTATCTGATGGTGCTTTCGACGTCGGTGGCGGCTGGGGCCGCCTGATGACGCCAGTGCGCTGACCTGTGTGCCAACTTCAACCCTGACAGAGAAAGCCTCTGGCTGGAGCACCGGTCCCGCCGCTCCTGCCAAAGCCGCCCCATCATCTAGCGCCGCCAGCGCCACCCGAAACAAAAGCTCGATGGACCACTCGGCAGTGCGAAGCTTTGGTGGCCACACGGCGCCGTCCTCTGCTCCCGGCCGGACCCAGACTCCCTCGTCGGTATCGTCGCAGGCCAAACCCAGCACGAGCGGCTGGGACGATTGGGGCGACGATGACAACAACAACAACAACAACGATGATGATGACACCGGCAGCAGAGCCCCCAACACCGGACGCGACAGCTTCGATGACTGGGGCGCCGCCAGCTCGTTCCCCAAGACGACCGGCGGCCTCGGTGCCTCTGGCTTTGGCGCAACGTCGTCGTCGTCAGCGTCCTCGGCCGTGTCGTCGTTTGGAGCACACGGGTCGTTTGGATCGACCAGTCCGGTACCATCCTCGTCCAAGAGCGTGGCCGACCGAGAGCTCGAGAAAGAAAAACGTCGGCAGGTGAGTTTGCGTTTGCACGCTGTACTCGTTCGCCCGTGGGCCTATGGTCACTTTCCCCTTGATCGGCTCGAAACGGCGCTCGGTCATCTTGGCCTCGCAAGCCCATATGCACTGGACATCTGTCCGGTGGCATATCCATCCCGAGCTTGCGCAAGCTGACACTGCAAGCCTGCAAACTAACCTGCAAACCCACATGTACCAACAGAAAATGGCAGAGGCCCGCGAAGCACGAAAGACACAGCGAGCCAGCGTCAAGAAGCTGTAGCCTCCCAGACCCCCCCCCACACGATCACGGTATCGCTTGTGCCTTGGACCGAGCCGGACCGAGCTGGACTGGATGACACTCGATGAGATAAAACTGAACAGCAGTGGAATCATGCACCGCTGCAACCACACGGGGCTTCATGCCGTCCACCTTGCCCGGCGATTACCATCGACAATTGACATGTGCAGGAATGTGGATCAGAGGAACGATGTATTGGGTTGTCTGAGAGACGACGTTCTCGCTTCGTTCGCGAGGTCAGCCACCACACAACCCCACTCGCTCAGGTTGAGGGAAGAGGGGAGGAGGGGGAACTACCCTTGCGCATCGCAAATACAGGCGGCTTAGAGCCCAAAAATGGAAGGGGAGGAAATATCAACATGGAAATGGAGGTGCAAGAAAGGGATCACTCGCACAGGGGGAAGGGCATCATCAGCCAGGAAACAAAAAGAGCCAGGAGCAGTCACATGGCGATATCCGTGTGAACGGACGGGCATCCAGATCCTGCCGAGATCATGTCGAGGCCATGGGTCGTGCTTGTGGTCTGGACTCGCGGTCCAGCTCGACTCACGGCTCAGCAGACATCTGTGGGCTGCTCGGGTGAGCATCATTCACAACTACCCGAGAGGACTTGCCGAGTCGCGGCGATTCTCACTCCGGTAGCGACGCAGACAGAGATCCAAAGCTGAAGGACTTGCTCATGCGCATGCTGGTTCTCACGATCTTGTTCCGGAGCCCCTTGGGATCGGCAGCCTCGGGAAGAGAAGGCAGACTCGGACTCTTGGATAGGGCACTGATGGGCAGGGTTCCTTCGAGAGCGAGCGACGACGAGGCCGACGAGGACCGAGAGCGGCCCGAGAGGGTATCCAGGCGGGTGGCCAGGCTTCGCCGCTCTGGGGGAGGTGTGCCGACCGGCGTCGTCGACAGAGACTGGAACGGCGACGGGGCCGTCGAGGGAGGCGCACGGAAGAGCACCGTCAGGCGCTCGGCATCCGTGTTCCAGTGTGGGATGCAGAGTCGGTACTGGATGGGAATCACAGTGGGACCCGGCCGCTCCCACATGCGCCAACGGGTGGTGTAGTGTTCAAAATACGGCCCCGAGCAGAAGGAGCACTTTGACGACGATCCGAGGTACTCCTTGATCTCGTCCTGGGTAATGCGCAGGATGGGAATCTGCTGGCGGACCAGAACCCGTGCCGCCAGCTCCCGCAGCGTTGGGAAGGTATGCTCGCTGTCGTCATCGATGCGTTGCAGGACCGACTCGGACGGCGAGCACTCGAGGGAATGGCCCTGGACAAACCGCCGACGAGCCCTGCGGTCGCCCTCGTCAATCGCAGCAGCGGCTTCGGGTGTTTCAGCCAAGGGACATCCGTCGACTTGCAGCACGCGCAAGTACTTTAGCCGGGTGAGCTCGGCCGGGAGGAAGGGAATCGGATTGTGGGAGACATCCAGCTTGGCGAGGGCCTTGAGCGCCGCGACTTGAGGCGGCAGCCGAGTCAGCAGATTGTGGTCGAGATACAGCTTGTTGAGCTTGGTCAAGGACGAGATGGAGGCCGGCAGGGCGGTGAGCTTGTTGCTGCCGACCTTGAGCTCCTCGAGCGAAGTCAGGAAGCCAATCGTGTCCGGCAGCTCGGTCAGCTCGTTCCGGGAGAGGTATAGGATCTTGAGCGAGCGCAGGTAGCCGATCTCGGGAGGGATGGATTTGATCGAGTTGCAACAGCTACAGAGCCGGCGGAACAGGCGGGAGGGGTGGAGCAGATCGAGTTGTTAGAATTGGCTGGGCGGACAAGACAGAATCTGCGAGGGCAGGGTCTCGGGCGCTGGAGGAGGAGGCAGGACTGCATCGAGCGAGCCTCGAGGCAAAGCCAGAGGACGCTGACATGGCTCATCCGGTCCAGCAAACTCATGCGAACCACAGCAGGGTATTTGCGTCCAAATCAAGCGGACGCTCTCCATCCCAGGGGCTGGACATATCCTCTACGCAGAACCTTCGCTGCCGAGGGCGGCAGTGACTTACAGCTGCAGCGTCGTCGTAAACTCGAGCAATCCAATGTTCTCGGTGATCTTGACGATGGACTGCGAGCACAGACCGATGACAAATAGCGAAGTGAGCTGCCCAAATCGAACGGGCTTGAGCGAAAGGTCGAGGGGCTCGGGGCGAGACGGGGCGACCGACGAGGATACATGCAGGTCTCGAGCCCGGCTGAGCAGTTCGTTGAACCGGCTATGCTCGATCTCAAAGCCGGCAGGACCAGCGGCATGGTTGTTGGCCGAGATGCGCAGAGAATGCCGGCCGTTGTCGTTGTCGATACCGTCATCGACGACGGCTGGCAGCGGCGGCGGCAGGTCGCTCTGGGGGCTGTATGCATACGCAAGTACGAGCGAAGCCTGCTCCTTGGTGAGAGAAACGGCGTTGCCCATGGCAAAGACGATGGTTCAGAGGAGCAGCCTGCAAGCGAGCCAGCGAGCGAGCGAGGAAGAGCTGCGGTAACGGAGGCAGCGGATCGAGCTGGGAGGCGGCGAAAGGAAGGGGAGGGTCGCTGGGGGGGGGCAAAGGCAACTTGGAGACGGAGACCAGAGGACAGCTGAGCCGGAGGGTCCAGCGGCGAGAGGGTGCGACAGAAAACAGACGGACTCGGGACGGAGAGGGACAGCGAAGGACAGGGAGGGATCGAGAAGCCGCAAGAGGCAGCAAGAGGCAGTAAGAGGCAGCAAGAGGCAGCCAAGGGACGCAGCCAAGGGACGGGCTGTCCGGAGGAAGGCGGATGAATGCGGATGTGAGTAAAGGAGTAAAGGGGAGGGGGGATGCAGAGTCTGCAGAGTCTGCAGCGGATTGGGCAGATGGACAGACCACCCAGGCGGATCGAAGAGGGAGGTGGGCTCGGCACCAGGGCAGACGATCGGCGAGAGCGCAGGGCAGATGATCGCCAAGAGCACCACCCCGGGGCAGACGAAGGGCAACGGAAACAAGCCGGTCGGCCGAAGCACAGAGCAAACGAATCTGCGCTGGCGACGACAAACAATCGGCCGGGCTGTGCCGATGCCCTGAGCAGGCACAAACAATGCGGCCATGTGCCCAAGGGGCGACCAACTCTGTCTGGTTGCATCCGAGCACCGGAATCCGGGCGACGATCGCTGGAGGTTGCCAAGAGATGCACGATATCATGGAATGCGGGTGGACATTCTGTTGTTCGACACCATGGCGGCCGTCGTGGGGCCCATGGCGCATCGATGTCCTTGAATCCACCACCATCACCACCACCACCAGCACCACCACCAGCACCACTAGCAATGCTGTTCACACCAGGTCGAGCCGGTAGACGTCGCTGCGGCGATGGTTCTCCACCGGCATCTCGGTGCGGATCTTGTCGAGGCTGCCCAGATCGATCTCGGCAAAGCCCAGTTGCTGCGACTGTTCGCCGCACTGGGCAACGATCGTTCCTATGCACGGAATCCGGTCTCAGCGACCCGCTTCAATCGATCGGCTCTATGCACACCATTCAGATGCCTCGACTCACCCCATGGATCGACGATCTAGGCAATGGATATATCGGATGGATCGGATATATCGGATATATCGGTCAAACCCGGTCTGTCGCTGCATTCGTATCCCCACAGCCGGCGTGCCCGATAGACACATCGTTTGCTCCAACGAGCCACTCTTACCATTGCATGGCCGAACGACTCTCGCTTGGCGTTGTGCCAGCCGGTCTGTGCTGCGGCAACGACGAAGGACTGGGTTTCGATTGCTCGTGCCCGGAGGAGGATCTGGATTCCAGAGCTCGAGCGTCATCGACGAGCAGTCATCGTCTGCACCGCAAGCACGATGCTCTTAATCAGCTCCGCTTGGCGGCCTCCCCCATGGCAACGTTACCTCCCAGTGTGCAAGCCCAGTCTTCACTGTAAATGCTAGAGTGTCATCGAACGCAGGGTCCGGTGAGCCAACACGACGGCCGGACTCCATCGGTGCGGCAAGATGAATCCTGGCGACAACATACCTGATGGATACGTCAGGATCTGGGCGCCCATCCTGCGGAGCAAAAGCGATTGTTCTGAATCGACAACCATTGGGTCAGTGCCGGCCCGGCATTCTCGAACGAGGCCATCCGCTCGTGGGCCATCACAAAGCAGCATCCGGTCGACTCGTGAGCTTCACGAGAAATCGCAAGCCGGTGCAAGCCAGCCATCCCAGGGGGGGAGGAGAAAGTGCAGCTGGGGAGGACACCGACACCTACCCGGAAACCGAAGATCGTAGCATACAGATAGTCCCACTCGGCCAATGGGGGTTGTCACAGGAGCAACAACTGGAATATGGCTTGCCTGTCAGAGCTGCAGGGCCGAGCGGCGAGATCAAAAGGCCAGCCATAGCCCAGAGGCGACACCCACCTTCGCTTCCAGGGATCGTGCTGGCCGACTCAAGCAACTTGGGTCCGTCTGCAATGTCCTGGGTGGCCGGAAGACAGTATGATGAGGCCGCTCTCACATCAAGGGTCCGGGTCGCCATGAGGGCCGCCTCGGCCCGAGGCCAAGTGCAGCTTACCACATCGAACAGGTGGATTTTGCGGTACAACCCAACCAAAGTGCCGCCACGATCGATGACGAGGTGCGAATTGAAGATGCGCTTCGCATCGTCCTTGCTCTTCTCATGCACCCCGACCGAGATGAAGATGTTGTGTTCCTGGGCAGCTTTCTTCAGGGTGCTGACAAAGTTTCCCTCCAGAGACTCGGTGAGCTCCACTGGCGCACAGTCCGAAAGGGCACAAAGAGAAGCCACAGAGATTCAGTGCTCCAGACGGATAAGATTCGCTTTGCGCCAGCAGCCCAGAACGAGCCCCGAATGCATTTCGGCTTACGCGTCTGCTCTTTGGATTGGCCGATAAAGTCGCTGTGGTTGAGGATCGCTGCAAGGTCAGGAGCGGGCCAAGGGCGAGCGGCCAAGGGCGAGCCGTGGGTATGAGACTTACGTCGCCTCCGGGAAGAATATCATCTGGATCGACAAGGGCAGGAAAGACGGGATGAGCGGCGCTGGGTCAGAGAATGCCGAACAAAAGCTCGAGGATATGAACAGACCTGGGCGCCGCGAGCAGCTGCCTGTGCCGTCAGCGACAGACAGGCCGACAGATTGTCCGCGACCGCTGCAGTGGAGGTGATCTGGGCGACAGCGCAGAGAGCTGGCGACATGGTCCGGGCGATGCGAGCAGAGAATCTGGAAGCCAGTGCCATGCCGGTTGCGAGATGGTGGGCAGACCCGGAAGCCTGGCCGATTGTGCTTCCGCCCCTGGCCTGGTGGCGCCAAGTCGCGTCTGTGCGACGCCGGCACCGTGTGTGTGTGTGTGGGGGGGGCAGTGTTTGGTCACGATGATCGCACGTGATGTGTCGGAGGCGCGGCTGCACGTGTTTGGCGAGATCGCCAACCGAGAACCGCCCTTCTCGGTCTGCCGAAATTTTTTCATTGTGTTGCACGAATCGCGCACCCACAACACTCGCATCGCCTGCATCGTCGCCTGCATCGCCTGCATCATCTGCATCACCTGCATCCAGCCACGCCAGCGACCGCCGCAGACCAGTCAAGAGACACCGATACGCCATGGGAAAGCGACATCCAAAGAGCAGCAGAGGCAGGAGAAAGGTGCGAACACTGCGCACTCTGAGCCGCAGCCCATCCGGCCCCCCATCCAGGCCGGTCTGGCACATCACAGCGAGGCCAAGATCTAGAACGGCATTCGCAAGTCCCGGCCATATATCGCTACGAGGCTCCCTTCCTGTTTACTGCATGCTGATGGCTTTGCGGATGCACCCCGGTTGGTCTCTGCTGCTGCTTGAACTGACCTGTTGCGTACATCGGTCTCTCACAGGGCGGCCGTGAGCGCAATGCCATCACCCGCGGCGAAGGCTCGAGCCATTACATCTCCGACTTTAACCAGAACAATGAAAAGTTCAACACCTATTACAAAGCCCAGGGCATCTTGACCGAGGAGGAGTGGGAGGAGAACATGGCGTGCATGAAGACGCTGCTGCCCACCAACTTCCGATTCACCGGCAGCCGCAGGTAAAAACCGCTGAGCCGTCGTGAACTGGTCTAGGCGCCGTCGTCTCGGCTGGATCGTCGTTCTGGAGCGGCCTCGCTATGGCTGCAGGATGGATGATTGTTCGATGCGGTCGCTCCAGTGCGGTTGCTGGGTGTGGTCGCTCGAGCAGATCGCTCGATGCCGATCCCCTACGGCACACCACTCACTCACCCATCCGCCGATCCATTTTGTTCCAGTCATGCCGTCGAGCTCCGAGATCTGATGGTCAAGGAGTACTTCCCCGACATCAAGGACTTTGAGGTCGATGGCGAGCTGATCAAGGTGCCTCTGCCCACACCATTGCCGTGGTACCCCAACAACCTCGCCTGGCAGTTCGACTGTCCCCGCAATGTCCTCCGCCGATCGCCTGAGATTGGAAAGTTCCATCGATTCTTGGTTTCGGAGACGGAAGTGGTGAGTTGGCCAGCTGCAGATGCAGCAGGGTATTGGCCTCAGCCTGCTCCTTTTGCGGCTGATGAGGGTGGACACGCTTGGGGGCAGGTGGATGAACAGCGTCTTGGCATCGAGCGGCTCTGCAGCGATTGCTCGCACTGACGACTGTGGCAACAATCGATTCGACGGCGGGGACTTTAAGGAGCTTGGGCGCCCTGTTGGTGATGGCAGCCCGTATTGATCCGCTCTGCATGGCTCCAGGGCAACATCAACCGCCAAGAGGCCGTCAGCATGATTCCCGTGCTGCTGCTTGACGTCAAGCCCGAGCATATCGTCTTGGACATGTACGAGTCTGCGTGGCATTCACAGATAGCCGATTGCATCGCTGAGTCCCGAGCCTGGGCCTTGGGCACCCTTTCTTGATCGGATGTCGCGGTGCTAATCCGCACGATGTTTGCGGTGACAACCGGATGATCTCCCTGTCGGCTTCCAGGTGTGCTGCTCCCGGTAGCAAGACGGCCCAACTGATCGAGGCCATCCACGCCACTGAAGAAGTCATTCCCCGTAAGCACATTTCTCTGTTGAAGCGTGGTTCGGGAACGTCTGAGCCTGTCTCTGGGCGCTGTGACTGAAATATGCTATCTGCCCTTGCCGGAACCGACCACTCTGTCTTTCTCCAGCTGGGCTTGTCCTCGCCAACGACGCCGATTACGACCGCAGCCACATGCTGATCCGTCAGGTCAAGCGCCTGCAGAGCCCCTGTCTGATGGTCACCAACCACGATGCCCAGTGCTTCCCTTACATTTACTTTGGCGCAAAGGTGAGAGAGCGCAGCCGTGCCACTACGCTACGGGGGGGGAGAGTTGTGCGAGCTCATACTGACCTTGGTTCGGACAGGGCACCAACTGCAAGTCTCTCCAGTTTGATCGCATCCTGTGCGATGTGCCTTGCAGGTCAGTACATCCATCGACGACCAATGAACGATGACCGATGGATGATGGCTGCTGATGGCTGCTGATGGCTGCTGATGGCTGCTGATGGCTGCTGATGGCTGCTGATGGCTGCTGATGGCTGCTGATGGCTGCTGATGGCTTCTGATGGCTGATGGCCTCCTCAGTTGCTGCGGGCCTCCCCACTGATATATTTTGGCATCGACAGTGGCGACGGCACAATCCGCAAGAACAAGACCATCTGGAGCTCCTGGCATCAGAACCAAGGCATGGCCCTGCACAAGTATGTATAGCTGCGTCCATCTCGTGTTCACAGAGAGATAACTGTGCCATCGACTTGGCGTCGCTTCCTCAGCAAACGCCCACCCCCACGAAAGGCGGTCTCTCACTGACATTTTCATTTGCTGCTCGCAGAATCCAGGTCAACATCCTACAGCGCGCGTGCGAGCTGCTCAAGATTGGCGGCAACATTGTCTATTCAACTTGCTCTTTCAACCCTGGTGAGACACTCGCGCATCCCGCACATCATACCCAACGCAGCTGGGGCGGGGCAACGGCGCGAGACTTATTCACCCAAACCGTATCCATCCGTGCACGCCCACACCCTCAGTCGAGAACGAGGCCGTTGTCGCGGAGCTGCTGCGCCGACACAAAGGTACGCTTCTCAGCCCTGCATCATGAGCAGAACAGCGACAAAGTTACGGCCCTGTCCGTCGATGCTTTGGTTGGTTCAGTCAGCGCCAAAGCAGGCCCGCTCGTGGGATTGCATGTTCTCATTGCAGCTTTGCGGCCCATCACTGCTTGCGCGTACAGGCTCTCTCGAGCTGGTCGACATCTCGGAGACGCTTCCTGAGCTCAAGCGCAAGCCGGGCATCTCGACTTGGAAGATCCTGTGCAAGGACGACCAGTTCTATGACAAGTTCGAGGACGTGCCCAAGGAGAATCGCCGAAACTGCCCCGAGTCGGTCTTCCCACACCCCGACAACACCACGCTGCATCTGGATCGCTGGTACGGTGGATTGGCCGACACGGCTGCCTGTCTGCATGCCCACTTGCGAGATGGATTGGTGCTCGATCTTGCCAAAGCTGACTTTGCTTGTCTGGACTGCCCAGCATCCGCCTGTATCCCTACCTCCAGAACACTGGCGGGTTCTTTGTCGCCTTGCTGAAGAAGACGGGACCTATTGGCTCCTTGGACCGAACGGATGTCACAGCCGATCAAGTGCTGGCCGAGTTGGACGAGAAGGAGGCTCTCATCAAGAAGGAAAGCGAAGAGGCCGGAGGGTAAGGGCACGGGCACGGGCGATCCCACTGCTCGACCGCGCAGAGGACTCTACGGGGTGCGACGCTCGTTAGCGCGCGCGGCGCTGCTGGAATGGACGAGGGCCCGACAACTAACACCTCTCTCTGGATTCCAGCTCTGCTGGCTCAAAGAGAAAGTCCGAAAAGAACAGGTGCGAGCCGTTTGGCTTTGAACGGCCATCTGCTCCGCGCGTGTCTGCGACAGGGACCCATGCTCGAAGGCACAGTCAGTCCTCCTAACTAACAGACGTGCATGCATTCTTGTATTGCCCTCTGTCACAACAGCCATGGCTCGAGCAAGAAGACCAAGACCGACGACGACAGCGAGAAGCAGGCGGCCGATGCTGCCCAGAAGCCTGTCGAATTGGACAATCCCAAGCACCTGGACAAGGCTTGGTCTGGCAAGGAGGATCCCTTTGTGTTCCTGACTCCTGACCACACTGACATTGTTTCGTGCGGGTGAGCCAAACGGTCGCAAACGACCTGTACCTGTCTCTAGATATGCAGCTTCGCCAGAAGGACGATGCCGAGTGTATCGAGCTTGGAAGTGAGGGGGGATGGAGGAGCAGCAAGCCCGCTAGAGAACGCCTTGCTGAAGTGTTGTCTGGTGTGTCCATTGATGTGTTGTCTGGTGTGTCCATTGATATGTTGTCTGATGTGTCCATTGGTGTGTTGTCTGATGTGTCCATCTGCCCGCCTTCGCTTCCTCCAGCAACTTTTATGGTCTGGACGCCAACTTCCCGCGCGATCGATTCGTGGTCCGATCCGAGACGGCCCAGCACCGCACAATCTACTTTGTCTCCCAGTCGGTCAAGAACATTCTGAAGGCATACAATTCGAGCCGTCTCGAGGTGGGTGTGATCCGTCTGTGGCCATGGACTTGTGACAGACCAGAGCGCGGCGAGTTCGATGAGGTGGCGGACACACAGAGCAGCAATGTGCGGCATATTAACAATCAGCCATCTGTTACGACAGATTGTCAACTCGGGTGTCCGCATGTTCTCCCGCAATGTCGGTGACGGGGGGTAAGTCAGAAGAGCAGGGCCATGTCATGGCTTTCGTTGCACAGCGACCAGGTGGATCGTGTGGCTTGAACTTGGAGATTGAGGAAGTGGCCGACGCCTGACATTTGTGCCGTTCCTGCTCCACTCGTAGCATTGCCTGTCCCTATCGTCTGAACAACGAGGGCTTGTACATCCTCGACCCGTATCTGAACAACAGAACGGCCAAGGCTTGCCTGGCCGACATCCTGGTGTTGCTCACAGTCGACTACCCCAAATTCAAGGAGTTTACCCCAGAAACCATGAAGGTTCTTGAGACCATGGGTAAGCATGCGACGCAGCCCAGGAAGCTGCTGGCAAAGCAAGGAGCGGACGCTGGAAACATCGATGGCATTGTGTTGGTCATGCCGCTGGGACGGTTTTGGCTTTTGGCTTTTGGCTTTTGGCTTTTGGCTTTTGGCTTTTGACTGACGAACTTTGCCCGAATGCCCAGAGCAAGGCAGTTTTGTCCTGCGGTTCAACCCTTCCGAAGAGCCAGGCTACACGGGCAGGTGGGTTTCGCATCGTGTCTGAGGCATGACTTGACCCTGTGGGTGGATACACTTTGGCCCCTGTGGACCGATCGAGATCAAAGGGCTGACTCTGACGCTGTTCTGCCAGCCTCCAACTGCCCATCACGCTGCCTGTCTGGCGTGCCAATGTCAGCGCATCGCTGCTGCTCAACCGCCACGAGCGCCGAGCCCTCATGGCCCGCCTGACGGGCGAGGAGTGGATCGAGTCCAAGATCACGGGTGCGGAAAAGAGGGCCAAGCGAGTCGAGAGGGCAGCCGGTGCCGGTGCCGCCGACGACGAGGCCGGGGACAACGGGGAGGAAGACGGCGACGATGGAGCCGAGGACGACGAGGACAAGAACGGCGGGGAGAGCGATGCCCAGGAAGAATAGGAGACGCACTGTCCAGTGCAAATTTGAATACATCGGGAGCTCGCCACCCAACGGACGAGCCAGATGCACATGCACATGCAGGCGGGGGAGGGAGACACCCGACAGGAGACGGGCCATGTGCGGATGGATTTGGCACATGCCATTGGCTTGATTGGCTCCAGTTGCTGACGGTGAACCTGGGCTCGCCAATGGTGAACTTGGGCTCGCCAATGATTAGACCATCGTCACGTGCAACGTTAGAACCGTCATCGTCACCGTCATCGTGATCAATATCAATATCAATATCAATATCAATATCAGTATCAGTATCAGTATCAGTATCAATATCAGTATATCAGTAATATCACCGCCATTCCCACCGCAGCGCCACAATCATATGCAACACTGGTCAGCGCGACTCGCCGCCCCCATTGTCTACCGCCCTTATTGGCCCGCATCCTTTCGCCCGCATCCTTTCGTTCGCATCGATCTGCTGCCCTCGCTGTCCTCGCTGTCCTCGCTTGGCCCGGCCTGGAGCACGCTTGGCCCAGTCCGCCTGATCCGTTCCCTTCTGCCCTTCTGCCCCGTCCACCCCCGTCCACCCCGTCCACCACCCGTCCATCGCCATGCTCGATGCCCCGCCGCCTCCGTATCCGGCCGACCCGGCGCCGTCCATCCAAATCACCCTCACCGTCAAGAATGAGTCTCCGCAACCCTCTCGGGCCTCGATAAATCGACAGAACGTACGCTCTGTCCTTCCCTCTGTGTGCAGCCAAGGCTTCCTGCAGTGCCTCTTGGCCCACCGACCGTCGCAGCTCTCCACCCGCCCACTCATTCTTCCCGTCGTTGCTTGTCCGTCTCCGCTCTGCGCTGCCTCTTGCTCCCACCCCCCATTCTCACAGCTCGAGCGTCTCCGAAGTGCAATGACCTCCATCCACACCACCCAGCAGCAGCTGATGGGCGTCATGGCCGACCTCCAGACGCACATCCAAAAGATGGAGCCCATGCTGTCGGAAGTGTGCGAAGCGACTGCTGAACCATTGCCCAGGTATCATGTTCGCCTCAGGCTCCGAGCTACAACAGCAACTCATCAGCTCCAACGCCCATTTCTATCGCCCATTGCACCTCACTGTTGTTGCTCTCGCCCGCCCACATCCACTGACCACCACCTCCGCTCTGCTCTCAAGCATACACATCGACTCGAGCAGCACCAACCTCCGGACTCCGCCGATAGTCGTGCTCGAGCCCAGCGGCACGACCCAGACTCTGACTCCCGAGTCCGCACCCAAGGACGCTTCGCTCTCTGCCGACCACGACCAGGACAACTTTGACTCGATATGCCTGATGCTCGAAAGTCTCCTCAGCTCCGCCAAGACTGCTGTCGAAGCCCCCGTGCCCGACATTCACGACGACTCGCACGACGACTCGCACGACTCGCACGACGAGGACAAGCCCGAGGATATCTTCTGGGATGTCAGCGAGGAGTACCTGCCCGGCGCCGCCGATGCCCCCGAGAACTCGAGCGAGCGCATCGATTCGCTTGTCGACGAGGTTCTGGAGTCCATATCCACGGTCCATCAAACCTATCTGGAGCATCACCCCGTCGCGCCGAGTCGTCCTGACTCCGTGCCGGATACGCCCAAGGTCAGAAGGTCTCGGTCGAGCACGATACTGGTGTGGCCCGCAGACGCAGCCGATGCCCGACTGTCGCCGTCCCGCTCGCCTTCAGTCGGCAGCTCTCCGGCCTCCTCCCAGAAGCGCTATCCCTTCCGAAACCTGGCCGCATCTCCCCGAAACTCGCCCCGGCGGAAAACCTTAATCCAGAACCTATTCGACCGACCTGCATCGCCAACAGAGCACAGCGATCCCCACGACCAGAGCGATTCGCTGCCTGCCCCCCAGCTCGACGATTCAGGCTTGTCGAGCTCTGCCCTCAGGTCCTTTGGTCTGTCCAGCTCAGACTCGGGCGTGGCACTGTCGGATTTGTCCCCGAGTCAAGCCTCTCGACCGGCGTTCTCTCCGAGGTCGCCAGCAACATCAACGGCTTCCGGCCCTTCGCCGGACACACCGTACTTCCCGTGCACCGAGCAAGTCGGCGCCGGTGTCGGTCTCGGTGTCGGTCTCGCCGGTGGTATTGCCTTTGCTGCTGACCCCGACCCGGTCCTGGACGATCAGGAGCCGACCCTGCGCTGCGAGGGCGACGAGCTGCTCGAGCACGAAAACGGCTACGAAATCGAGCTGGGCCGAGGCGACTTTGGCCGCCTGGTGCTCGACCGGTACTCGGCAAGGGATTCCATCATGCTTTTGTGGGAGATCCACATCAGCCTGCTAATGATCTTGGTCACGGGCTGCTGGGCATCGATCTACCTGTCCTTTGTCCATGGTATCTACGCCGACACCAAGACCTGGCCGTGGTGGGGCCGTCCCAGCGACAAGAAGGCGCTGGAAGAGCCTGCGCTGCACATGCCCGGCTCATGGGACGCCGGTCCCGCCGGAGCCCTGACCGTCATCCTCGAAGACGTCGACGACTGAGCGGCCAATGCATGCGGCCTGGGCGACGACCGCAGAGACAGCGCCATTGCCTTCCAGATCCGCTACTCGCTGCATATAACCCAAACCAACTCGGCTGCATCTGCAATCCGCCTCCGCTCCTGACGACGACTTCGGGCGCATCGCTACCGCTCCCTGCACCCGTCGACTGTCCAGACCCTCAAGCGCATCCACTCTAATCTCTCTTCCGCTTCCGGGCATGCTCGTGCAGCCTGATTTTTGACGCCCCGCCTTTGCCGCTGTCCTCTCAGTAGAATTCAATAAACATCGTTGATCCTCTCGCTGTGCACGTCCGCTCGCCCAGAGCAAGCCCCAGCCACGTTCGCCCGATGCCGATGCATCCAGCAAGAATCCAATTCGCTCCGCGCCCTCCCGTCCACGTCTCCGATCGATTGATGCGGACACAAGCCCCCCCCCTCCGGCAATATGGGCGATTGAAGGCTGGATCGATGTGACGACACAATCCATCGGCTCTGCCCGAAGAGTAAGAAACTTTTGAGAGACCAAACATCCAAGTTTCACAAAGACGAGAATCCATCGCTTCCAAGAAATGGACAGATCAAGCAGGCTTGGAAACCTATGACACTGGATCATGATATGTGTACACGAGGAAGAGGTGCCAGTCGCTCTGCAGCCAGACCATCCGCCACCGCACAGGAGCCCATGGCAAGGGCATTGAATCGGTGCGGGACGGTGATGAGAGTCTGGGGGGTGGTGATGGTGATAGAATGGGAGTTCAACGGAGTATGACAGGGCGCACCCGGGAAACCGCTGACCGATCCGAAGCGTTGCTGTCGAAGCGACTCGGGTAAATCGATGCCGTTACGCATAGTACATCTCCAAGCTCATGCCGTCGTGGATCTCGTCTGTGAGGCCGGGCAGGTGGGAGGATGCAACAGGCAGAGGACACAGGCGTGAGTGTTGACTTCAAGATGGCCCTCGGCTGCTCTGATAAGATCACGCCGAAGCCCCGACTGTTCGACACAGAGGGAGGCGGACAGTTCAATCCTCCATGGAGGTTTAGCTTCTCCATGGAAGTTTAGCTTCTCAATCGCCAGCAAGCGCCATTCGCGATCCAGACTCCAGCGACTCCAGCGACGACTCCAGCGACGATTCCAGCGACGACGACTCTCTTGAGCCGAGCTGTCTGCGGTCGCCTCTCGCTCCCTGCCGCTATCCCACCCAGCCCTCCGGAGCGAGACACTGCGGCAACGTACAGTCTTCCAGAGTGATGTGGTCCTTGTAGATTGTATACCACTTCTTCAAGACAATCTTCTCCCACTGGGTGCCGGTCTGCAACGCAATGATCTTTTTGAGATCGCCGATGGTGTCGGTGGGGTCGCACTTGACACGCACCTTCTTGCCGAGGCGGTCGTTGGCGATGATTTCGATCATTCTCGGGGGCGGGGGATCGGAGGAGCGAAGGGAAGGGGCAAACTGCCTTGGGGCGTTGGACTGAACAATGCGCACCTCAACACGTGGGTGGCTTGTGGATGGCATGATCTGGATGGTGCTGATCACCGCCTGCGCTGTTGCGATGGACTCTGCCGATGGTATACTCTCGTGGTCGCTCCAGATCGGGTGTATGATGTGATTTAGCCCAGGTGTATTTTGGTCCGAACGAGACGACGCTACCCACCGTCAGGTCACCACGCTACAAACTCCCTCCCCTCGCAAGATGAATGTGCTCCCCTTCCGTTCGGGATGCTGTATTCAAAGTTACGTGGCCGGCACTGTTACTGCACTTGCCCTCGAATTTGTGCCCTGCACTTGCATTCAGCCGATGCCAATGGCGTGCTTTCTATCTGATGAGCACTCCGTCGACTTGACGCTGGGCAACAATCGATTTCATGAGCAGT
The DNA here is from genome assembly GCF_025602895.1 of Polychytrium aggregatum. Lineage (NCBI taxonomy): Eukaryota > Fungi > Chytridiomycota > Chytridiomycetes > Polychytriales > Polychytrium > Polychytrium aggregatum. Next base: position 74,653 of record NW_026516247.1, read on the forward strand.
CGACTGACCCTCATCGAGAAGACCTGTTTCGCCATGTTCGAGACGGAGACGCAAAATATCCAGCCCATCCACGATTGGTTGTTAGCGACTCTCGCGGTGGCGGCTCCATCACACTACCTTATCGATATGGAAGAACAAGCTTCGCTCCCACAGCCAAGTCTACCTTGAGTGTCGTCTCGACCACAAAGACGATGACCAGGTTGAGAGCGATCCACCAGTCATCATAACTGTATGCAGAGATTCTGCCGACCAGATCAAACGCCACCGACATGAGCGAGAGACGGTTGTACTGCAGCACCGTCGTCAAGTGCAAGAGCGGCCGATGGTAGGAGCCCGGCATACAATAAATGCGGCGTTCACGTCAAAAGTGGAATGCGGAGAGTTCGAAAACGGGCAATAGAGCCCAGTCAGCATGAGCATGACCACCGGTATTCCAGCAGAATATATAGAAAGGTCGGACAACTCGACCAGTCACCGATTTTCGAGGCGACCACTTTGCGCAGATAAAGTGCAGTCCTCACCAGCTTGAGCCCGGCAAGTGATTTTTGGTCTTGGCTCATGAACCCGAGCAGCTGTGCGAATATGCATGAATGATAAGAGTGAGTTGCCGAGAACACTGCAAGAGGCCCCTGCGAGTGCGAACAATCGGTTGTGACGCTGCTTCTGAACACCCGTTGCAGCAGCTCCGCAAATGACATTTGACCGCCATGGCTGTGCTTACCAGAATGATTGTATCGTGGCTGGAAGGGAACAAATCGATCGTCGTGATGGTTTCGAAAGTGTAGTACACTATGTTGACGGCCTGGAGACCGATATCGACGGTGAGGGTCGAATGCGGTGTGCTCGATGCCAAAGACCATCGCTCGCCAAGAGAGTTGGCGCGACGAGTCGCCCCGACTGATTACCGGGGCTGGCTGCTGAATAACGAACACTAGATGCAGCCATAGAGCACATCTTCGCGTACGAGCGCATTTGCACCCTCTCTCTCACTCTCCCTCATCGTCAGCGCGCCAGCATCTGGGTTTGATGGCAAGGGATTTTCTCACCAGCAACGCGAGCAGCGACTTGCGGAACAGCAGGGCCAAATCCGCCCACTCATCTTCAAAATCGCGAAGGTGACCTGACGGGCTGGCGGCAGTGGGGCCGGCAAAGGCCTCGCGGGTCACGTCGTCGAGCTGGATGGGTCCCGTCTTGGCTTGCCCAAAGAGCGATTCGCTCAGGTCCCGGATGGCTCGGAGGGGCCGTTGCCAGATGCCCCGTCGGCCCGAGTTCACCAAGCCGCGTCGTGAAGTATCGAGCGTTGCCCAGTCGTCGCCCTGGAACAGAAATAGAGCGGGCGTCGACGGCAGCGATCGTGGTGGAGACATAGACGCCAGCGACGACGGTGCCAAGGTCTCGCAGCCAGCAGCAGGCGCCGAATTGGCTCGGACGGCCGCATCCACAACCGCGGATGGAACGAGTCGCCTCTTGGTGGTACTCTCCGGGTTACTTCGGCCATTTGCTGCTGGCTCTTCGCTTTCGATCACGAAACGAGCATCCTTGGGCATGGGTGTGCCTTCGCCGCTGCTGCCTGTGGAAATATCTTGGGCAGGGCCGGATGTAGGCTGAGGCGAGTGGGCTGGTGCTGGGGCAGGCTGGACAGGGTCGAGCGGGATCGGGTCAAACTCAGACGACAACATGAGGGCGGCTGGTACGGAGTCGAGGATGCAATGTCCGCACACGAAGAAGAAACAGGCTTGAGCCGCAGTTTCCCACGGATCTTGAAGGCCCCTCGCCCAGTCTAACGAGACCGCCAGGCAGCTTGGCGCCCAAAATTGCAGGCCCGAGCCGGGCCTGTGCCCACTAGCGAAGCCGGGAGCATGAGCCCGTCGCCCATAGCCGCATTTTCCATAACCGACTCGTCATCTGCCCAGGCGAGCTACTCTGTATTGGTCCAGACCTGCGCCGAGTCATGGGAGCCCGCTGAGGAGCGGCCATTCCACACATCATCACATACAGCTACTTCTTGAGGAACATTTTACGAAAGTCATCCTGGGACTTTCCTTCCTTTGGGGCTCCCTTTTCGGCAGGGGTGGGTGCCAGCGGCTCATCGACGGCCATTGGCGATGCCGCTGGTGCAGCTTTAGGTTTGCGCGGCACATCGAGTCTCGGTTTGCGCTGCAGCACAGTTGGAAGACTGAAATCAAGACAAAGCTGATATCAGTTCGAGCTCCCACCGATGTTGGATTCAAAAGACAGGTATCCGAATGGCGTTCGCCCAAGCGGCCGAGCCGCTACTCCTTTGCGATACATACAAGAAGCCGGCTTGCGCAGAGCTTGCAGCGGCAGCCGGAGCCGGAGCTCGCGTTTGAGCCGTTCCTTGGAAGCCAAGACCGGGGCGAGGCTTTTGCGTCGAGCCCCGAAAACCACCGGCGTTGTTATCGGGGGCGTTGACATTTCTGGAACAAGCGAACCGTCAGGAATCGACCGACGACCGACACACACAGCATCCGAGTGTGGTGCACGATATCTTGACGGAGCAGGCGTAATAAGCAAAGCACATGGCCCGGGAGAACACATACCTTGCGCCGCCTTTCTTTCCCTTGCTGTTGGGGTCGGAGACACTAACGGCAATCTTGCGGCCCTGGACCAGGCTGCCGTCCACCTGAAGGGCTATTTGCGCAGCTTCCTCGGTGTGGAATGCCACAAAGGCGAGTCCCCGTAGAGCTTGGTCTTGGGTACGCAGCAGGCGCACGCTCTTGATCTGGCCGGCCTTGGTTATCAAACTCGTCAGCAGGATCTTGGATGACACAATAGCATTGGGCTTATGCTGCCAGGACAATTCTCGCAGATCGGGAGCAGTCTGGGATTGTTTACCTCTTTGAATAACTCGCGCAGATCGGCCTCGGTGAAGTCTTTCTTGGGCAAGTTGGCCACAAAGAGCTGCTTGGGATCGGCTTGATTGTGGCTGACATGTCATCGCATCCATTGCAGGCAAGGACACAGCAAGCAGCAGTGAGATGAGGCGCACACAATTAAGGAATGCTGGATCGAGCGCCAAAAACAAGCGATCGCTTGGGAAGGCAACACTTACCTCGCCTTGGCTCCAGGAGGGGCCGAGAGAGCGACGCCAACGAATCTGCCTGGCTCGATCTCGGTCTTGTCCAGACTCAGGCTCTTGGATGCTGCCTCCTGGGACATGAAGTGCATAAAACAATTGTCAAGCAGACCGTCGAGCGCTGCTGTGGCGGGACTCGATCGTACGGGGCGAGAGAGTGGGCCGGTGCAAGAGCTATGCAATCGCAGCAAAGCCCTGGCAATCGACACGATACCTCGCTTTGGAACTCCAAGTAGGCAAAGTTGTTCAAGCCATTTCTGCTCTGCATAAGGCGGACTTCCTTGACAGCGCCAAACTACACAGGCCAAAAACGGAGGGCAAATTAGCCCATTCCAATCGTCCAGATGCGGTGCTTCGTTATTGGTGCGTGCGGGTGAACTCGGCGACATGCTCCTACCTGCGAAAAGATTTCGCGGAGTGTGCGCTGCCGCATGCTCTGCGACAGGTTCTTGATAAAGATCTTGTTTTTGATGTCAACATCGACAAAGTTCCATGTTCGCTGCAGCGGAATGCAACGGAGCACCTTCATGACCTTGCCAGGGGCAATCAGAACCTCGTGCTCGGCGCTTGCCGAGCGACACGATGCCTGCGATAGACAGGATGAGCGCCGGTTGGTCGACAACAAGCGTCAAGCGTGGCTTGCGCGACTGAAGCTCTCTGGCGGTCCTTGACCCAGCGAGCCTTTCGAACTCACCACATCGTAGAATTCAATTAGGGTCTCTGGTTCGTTGGTGTCGGGATCCACGATAGGGATGATGTCTTTGATGTGCCCGTGCTGCAGCAGAGCAGAGGTACGGCGGTAAGCGGTTGTTGGATCCGTGCTGTGAATCCGTGCTGTGGATGCAGTCGCAGCAGCGCTAGCGCTCACCTCTGAGAAATGCTCCTCCAGTTGGGCCTCAGTCCACTCGCCCTGGTAGCCTGAGCAACAAACCATATTGCCAGCCATGGACCTGGTGTTGGCCGAATTCACGACAGACAGTTACAAAGTCGCAGAGCCGATAAACATGCCCGTCTCTCCCAGCCGAGCATCCGCATCTTCCAAACAATCTGTCTGAATTGCGTTGCATGAAATGATTGAGAGCTACTCACTGATCAACGGGCTTGAATTGGTCTTCCTCCTCAGTCTCTCGTTCAACTACTTCAAACGGTCAGTCAGAAGCTCATTAGGCACTCGGCGAAAGACACCCGACAACGAATAATAGAATGCCCAAAATAAAGCCAGTCCCGAGCCGGCGACCACGAACACATCGGTATGAATGGGGAATCATCGGCTCGCAAGTGTGAATCAACCCACCTTTCTGTCGCTTTTCGACTGCGAAATCGTCATCGCCGGCATGAGCTCGCTTATTTTGCCTTTCCTTGAGCTTGTCCTGCTCGCGCCGTCGGAGACGATACGTTCGTTCGCGATCTTTCTGCCTCTGGGTCTTTTTGGCCTCGCGTTCCGCAAGCTCGGCTTCCATCTGCGCTTGGACTTCGAGAGCCTTGGCTTCCTGTTGGCGACGAAGACGACACCAGCAGGGGCAAGAAATCAACGCCTGCTCTGTCTTGATCCAGTCCGCCCGACTGCCGATGGCGGTCATTTCGTGTCCATGGTATCTTTGCAAACATGCGGTCCGCCAATGATGAAGAAATTCCCACCTTTTGGCGCTGAAGCTCCACCGCCCGCGTCTCCTTCTTGATGCGGTTATACGCCTCGTAGTAGGATTCGATTGATCCACTTTCCTGTTCAAAGGACAGCCAGGCCGTGAAGATGGTCTCTGGCCAATCGGTTTTGTGGTTGACAGCGACCTTGAAGAGGCCGACGATTTCGCTTGCGGCTGCACCGAGGTTTCTGGCCGGCAAATTGGCGATCCACAGCGCAGCAATTCGACTGTAAGCCAAAGAGCTCGCCTAGAACGCAGTAGAGCGATGACCTGCCATGCTGCCCACCTCATGAACTCAATGTAGTCCAGCCACAGCGTGCTCGACTTGCTGTTTTGTTCGACGAGCTCCTTGTAAAGAGAGCGAGCCCTGTCGGTCTCGCCAAATACACGGTGCTAGAGAAGTGTTGATATGGTGGATACGTAGGCGTGCAGCAAGCCAGCGTGCCAAGCAGAGTACTGTCCGTGAGGACAGCGTGGCTCAACTGCGACCGATACCTCGAGACGGATCCAGCTGCGCTGGAGACGATAGTAGGGGTCGCCGGGAGGCAAATCTGCAATCCCGATGAGGCGTGGAAGGTGTCAGATGCCAGTCGCATGCGCAACTTGAACAAAGCAATGGACAAGCGAGTGTGCTTGTGATCACATCCAAAATATAGACACCAGCAAGAGAACGTGTGCAGTCCGTACGATACGCACGCTGGGCAATCGACGAAATCGAGTCCTGATATATCTGTCGAATGGTGTCCATGGCTTCCTGGTTCAAATGTCCTAGAATCGCCAAAGGGCAACATTGGAGTTTCATGCATATGGCAAAGTCAATAGGAGAACACCACAATAGCTCCGAAACAGACCCTGAGTGATGCTTTAAATCAGAGGAGCCACAAGGATAAGCACAAGCTGGGACTGGCTGGAGCTGCAGTTGATATCCGCAGCCGATGCCTCACCTGGCCCGGCGGTCAGCCGACGGCGATGAAACGCAATTCGCGCCTCGCAGATCTTCACCAGATCGTCAATGTTTGAATTGGCCGAGAGAAAGCCGATGGCGCGCCGGAAGGTATCTGCAGCAACGCAAACCAACAATCATCAGCGACATGCCGCTGCGGAGAGGCGGCTCGCTCTGGCTAGCGACCTGCATGCCACCTGAAACCAGAGTGGCCGAACGCTGCAAAGGACCGTGGCCGACCTTCGACTTCCTCTGTCGTGGCAAACTCTTCCTGCAATTCGGCGTGGATGTGAGAAGTCCGTGAGCAAGCAAGTTCAATGCACCTCCACGGCCAACGCAAGACTGACAGACACAGAGTGCAGTGGAATGGCCTCATACCTGCGCCCTCAAGAGGTGGCCCCATAAGTCTACAGACCACGAGCAATTGCGAACGGCCCTGTTGGCGACAGAGAGAATCACATTGGCGATTCTCATGTTTGCCATCTAGTTGCATGATCGCGACAGGGGCAAATAGACACAGCGGTAAGTACACTCTGGCTACTCGATGCTTTGGAATGGCTGACAGACCGCAACACTCACCAGAAAGGAGATAAAAAGATCCCAGGGCATGGGATGCAGACAGTGGACCGTCACAGCCCTCTCGAACAAAAGGCGCACACGCATTTTGTTGACGGGCTTGACGGTTTTCTCGTAGTCAATGTAGTCGACGAATTCGGCAAGCCCCAACTTGGACTCAGACTGAAGGACGACCATCAAGACAGCAGAAGGAGATAGGGGAGCGCGAGTCAGCGAATCTGTTTGCGACCGAACATTGGCGACAGGTCTCGAGGCCGTGCTCAAGAGAGGCGATGTTACCAGGCGGCGTTCATAGGGCTCCCGAGCCTCAAACTCGGCTTTTGCCTTGCTGTAGCTCGGCTGGGCCGATCGCAAGCGTTTTTCGTAGTTTGCGCCGTCGTACTTTGTCTCGAAGGAGGAGTACTTTGAGAACGTTTCATCGATTTCTGGATCGAATCGGAGAAGGGTGAGCACGACATTTGGATGGGATGGGCCATACGAGAACCCCGAGAGATACGATCGAGCCCGCCCTTGAAGGGGATATTGGGCAAGCATTCGAAGGAACCTCGGCAAGCGGCTTACCCTGGTGAGGGACCTGCAGTCGTTTGAGCAGCACATGTCGAACTGTCTCGACTGACCTTCATAGATGGATGGGTTCGCGATGGCGAGCACAACGGTAAGTACATCGGGTAGTCGACCAAGTGATGATTGCTTGTGTTCAGCAACACGACACTGACAACGGGGCTGCTGCGATAGAGATACAGAGCGGTCCTTCTTACGATTGGCCATTCTGGAGCCCAGGCGAGCGACAAGGGATACGGGGCATTAGCTTCCAATGGACTGTTGGGCCATATTGCCGCCCAGAGGCCCATGGAAGAGCACAGATCGCAGCGCCATGCCTGTGGTGACCTACCTCCAGAAGCCGGACTTCGAAGCGAAAGTGAATGGTCCACACTTGCTGGCCCTGATGGCGGATGGTGGGTTAGGCAAACGCAGTCCACGGCGATATGGGCACCTCACCCGCAAAGCTTCCTGTTTGATATGGCGGGATGCAGCAACCACCCGTCCCTCTCACCTCGGTCGGATGCAGCTCTACAGCGTTAACGGCCCGTCCGCAAACTTCTCGGACTTGATCCAATGCGATCCAGCGATCCGATACGAGATACGGATGCTTTCGAATGCCCAATTCCCCGTCGTGGCTGAGATGATCTTCGTCGCCTTCGTCGCCGTCCTCGTCATCGCTGTCGTCGATATCCTCGTGTACGAGCTTGAGCCCGTGGCTGACGAGATACTCGTTGCAGACAAATCGCAAGTAGGCCGCCCACACTCGTACAGCTATCAAAGTCCATCGGTTTGTGATCCGAAACAAGCGCCGTTAGCGTATATGCAGCTATGCCCCCCCCATCCTCATGTCTCGATGAGACCTCGCTAGATGCGTACAAAAATAGTCTTGAATCGCCCGATCGAAGAGCGCCGCCGCGGCCTGCTTTCCAGATATGCTTGAGTCCAGGCGACAGAGGTCGTCGATCCACTCGAGCCACAGGTCTGCAATAATAGGCGTCAGTCCCGGTTGCCAAGGCGATGCAACCCTCATCCGACAGCCGACAGCGTGCGCGGGCCACAGCGGTAGCCTCGGCAGCTGGCGAGGACCGATCTTGCTCACCTTCTGTAAGGGGGTAGTACGTGCTCATGGCCTCTCTGGCTCCCTGGAGTCGATTGGGTTCGGCGGTGCTTTGCAAGAGTCGGATGCGCTTAATGTGAAGCTCGTATTGATATGGGTTGGCAAGGAGCTGAAGAGATTGCCGTTCGGATCGAGCATGGGACAAGGAAGGCGGTCGTCGTCAGAGACCTGAAACAGTCCCATCCGAGACAATCGACAAATACATTCAGGTGGACGAATCTTGCTCGCGATGACACTTACGCTCTCATCGAGCTGCTTGAGCTCGGGGTTCTCCTCGCCCATACCGGTCGGCGCAGGGACCGAAGCGCCAAAAGCGACATCGAGCGGCATTGGCGAGGCTTCATCAGGCCCAGCCACCGACTGGCGATTGTTTTCCGAGACTTCCGCTGAACCGGGTTGCTTGGGAGCCAGGTCGGCCATCGAGGCGTCGAGGTTGTCATCGCCGTCGCTGTCCGAGTCGGATGTATCGGTGGAAATGTCGTCGATAAAGCCAGGATCGTGCGGTGGATCCTGATCACCTTCATCGTCACTGTGAGCGTATCTGTCTGCCATGGGCGGTAGATGGCGGACGGGAATGGATTGTTGAGGGATGATCTGGTCGAGCCGGATCTGGTCGCGCTGGATCTGGGGTCAGCCGCTCTCGCCTGAACTCGATTTCGCGGGATTCCGACCGAGAGAGAATACACATACCAACGGATATCGACCTCCCGCCGGGTTTCCATTGTGGGGGGACACTGGTGCATTGGCTGGAGCCGGTTCGGCACGATCATGCTGCGGATTGGTCTCGGGCATTTTCTGCTGATTGCCCACATCGCTTCATCATCACCCCCCGACCCCGGCTTTCACCTGATCTCGATTTTTCGGGAATCTTGAGAGAGCGAGACGTGATAGTAAACCTCACACTACCCCCAACGACCGCCCCCTCCCCGAGAGGGACTGGTCCTAGACTCCCCCCCATTCAACCAGCTCGCCGAAGAGCCATGCCAGCGGCGACTCCTGCGGTGCCCCAACCCCCCAGAGGCGCGGTCCCTATAGAGGGCCAGCTCGCCATCTTTCTGCCCCCTGACCTCGAAACCCTCACCGACAAGGCCCTCAAACAGGCCTGCAAGGAACGAGGTCTCGCTGTCACTGGATCCAAGAAAGACCGAGAGAACCGCCTCAACCAATGGAGGTTGAGCCAAGGGGCCGATCCGGCCCAAGATCACACCGCTCCTGAAGTGGCTGACCAGCCTCCAGCCGAAGACGAAACCGCCGACTTCGAAGACATGGCCGAGCCTCCCGGCCTTGAACAGACCGTCGCCCGTCCATCCGCCCTGACCACTCCAACCCTCGTAGAGAGAAGGCGTGAAGCGGCTGGGGACCGAAGTGGGCTGTCCATGCGAAACAGCCTCAACTACCTTGCTGCCGAGATCTTGGCGGAATCTCGAGAATCCCCCCGCGATCAGGCCAAGACCGCGAGGGAGCTCTTCAACGCAGCATGGCGACTGGCCAGCACCGTTGGCGAACTTAGATATGCCGCTCAACACATCCCGGTTGAGAAGATGTCCCCCGAGCTCTGGAGGACAGTGTTCCCCGAGCTCCAGCACACTGTGGAATGCCAAGTGTGCAAGTCCAACGCCACCTCGACCTGGACGCCCATCAAGAATGGCCAAGAGGTCCAGCTCCGGTGCCCCAACGTCCTCGACGGCACTCCCTGCCGCGGACAGATGCCAGCCCTGGTGTTCTGGGGCAGAATGACCCGCTCATCCAACCAAGATAGAGCGAGATACCTCGTAGCAGCCGAGTCGGTCCTAGGATCGAAAAAAGCCACCTTCTACCAACGCTGTGGCCTCAAGATCCAAGAGCATACACAGGCGAGGATCGAAGCCCAGCACAGACCAGCAGCTATCAACGGGATAGGGAAGATCTCCTATGCCCAGGCGGTGGCGGGCAAGGCAAACAACGCTGAGCCAGCCGCTCGGCGAGACGAGGATGCACGCCCAGACCCCAGAAAAGCTAGCCAAGCAAAACCACATCGCCCTCCTGGAGAACCTCATGGGCAAGTTCGTGGCCCAGCTCCAAAACGCCCTGAATGTGGCCCTGGCCGAGAAGCACAACCCTCCCACGGCAGAAGAAACCAGACACACGGAGGGTGCGCTCAACGCCCTCATCAAAGAAGGACTGGAGCTCTCGAACTCGAGCAAAGTCATCTTCAAGGCGGCCCGAGAGCAACAACGGGAGGCTGAGAAAACCAGAGAGAAAGCCCCCACTCCCCCTTCCCGCACATCACAGGACACCAAGCCTAAGCCGATGGGACATGTACCCGCGGCGAAACCAAAGCCGCAAGAAATTGCCACACGCATCGCCCTGCAGCCCCAGATCAAGCAGCCAAAGCTGTGGATAGGCATGCTCCAAGGTGCGCGCCAGAAAACGAGACCCGCGGCCATCAGTGGTAGCATCGAGAATGCTGACCTCGAAAGCCCAATGCTGAGAGATAAGTTCTCAAGAACCAAACGGTTGTACTTCAAGGGAATCCAGGCCATGAGCCTGAAGCTCATCCGAACGGCCCTCAAGGGATGCGGCATTGACGACAGAAAGATCGCCGACATCTCATTCCACGGGCGAGACATTATCGATCTCCTCCTCTGGGACAGCCGAGACGCAGACGCAATCATCAAGTCCCTCTGCAAACCCCCAGGACGACGGCCGGTGGTGACCCACCTCCCGAACTTCAACCCTGCAGCTCCACCGGTCAAAATGACATCGCCCCAAGACAAGCGCAACCATATGCGCAGGTTCCTGTATGCCTCGGTGACCCAAGCAGCCCGTGCACGCGGAATGACGGTCGTCCGAGACATCCAGATGCGAGTGCCCAGAGAACATCGGCCCGAGTTCGATCGGCTTCTGGCGCTGGTCCGACGAGGACTGACGATCGACAAGGACAGCGTCAGGGTCGACCCACGGGAATACCCCGTGGCGGAGAACATCCGCAACAGCCCCCGCCAGCGCGAAGAAGCACAGACCACCCCAAGCCAACGAGCTATAGAAGTGGAAGCGGAGCCTGAGACGCAGCAACAGACAGACCTACCGGCCGAGACGGTACCCGAAGCGCTTCGGAGCTCGTCAGACCTGGTCGAGGGGGTGATCGAAAGGTCATACCAGATTCATACTGAGGCCGAAGCGGCGGGGGCCGCAGAGCGATTATGAATCAGCCCCACGACGAAGGAGACGCTGAGGTCAAGACCAACCTCACCGTCGCATCCTTTAACGTAAATGGTCAAAGCACCGAGGATGGTGTCTCCACGGAGCACACCATCCGAGAGATCCTGAAGAACGAAGGAGTAGACTTCATCGCAATTCAGGAAACGAAACTGGCACCGGAAGCGCGGAACCCCTTGGCCAAGGTCACAGCCCATGAGGCCCGTCGAACAGACAGCCTGGGCGGTGGACTGGCGCTGGTGTTCAACCCCGAGACAATCGATCCCGACGACCTGAACATCGAAGAGACCGACGAGGGAAAGCTGTACATGTGGATCAGGTACGGCACCAGAACATACATCGGAAACTTTTATATCCCCCACCCGGTGAAGACCGAAGAGTTTGCGCAAGCGGTACAGTCGATTGAAAAGTATGCGCGGATGCCCAATGCCCAAGTCATCGGGATGGGAGACTTCAACCTGTCGCTGAGCGACCTCAACGGCGGAAGGGTGATAAACAGAGCCAAGGAGACCGCCCTCACGACCACCCTGCGGAGAGCCAGGATGAAAATCATCCCACCGGCAGCGATCCCGACCCCAACTCGGATCCGGGGTAACCGAAGATCGACCATCGACTATATCTTTGTGTCGGAAGCGGAAGCCAACAACGACCCGCTCCTCAAGGTGGACATGGAGGGACAATACCTCATATCCGACCACCGCCTGATCTGGACCACTGTGAAACTCACGAGGAGTGTGTACCCAAAAGCCGACAACTGGCAGTGGAACCTCAGACTCCTCGAGAACCCGGAGGTCTGGGAAACGTACAAGTGCTCCATTGAGCGAATAAGCGGCCTAGTCTTAAACGAGATAGAGAGGCTTCTCCAGCCCATCCACGACGGCACCGAGATACCCATCAGCCAGGCGGAAACACAACTGGCCATGGACCAAGCATGGGAAGTCATCAAGAATGCAATCAACACGGTGGCAGATAGCGTCCTGGGTCGATACTCGGCCAAGACAGTGACGAGGGTGTTCAAGACCTTCGTTCGGCCCATGCTCGAGTATGGACTGACCCTCAAAGTGCTCACGAAGCAGCAAGCCGTGATACTCAGACGAGCACAGATGCACTGTCTGACCCGACTCTTCAGAGTGGTGCGGAACACGTCCTACGGAGCGATGCACCTCGGATGCGGACTCATCACCCTGCCCAACCGCCTCAAGCAGCTGGCCCTCCAGAACCGAGCCGTCTGGGAAGACCGTCTGGACCACAACGACAAGATGGTCTCGATGGTGCTGAGATATTCCCGTACCCAGCCCAGCCTGATGGATGCATCCCTCGGCTCCCAGTTCTACCTCGACGAGTACTGGCGGCAGCTGATCGTGCTGAAAGAGCAGTGCCAGCCGGACTACCCGATGAAGGAGCTGTTCAGGAATGGCTACTACCAGCTCCCAGGGCCACCAGTCAAGCTGCAGATTCACATCGAGGACGCGCAAGGCTTCGACAGGTCAAAGGAACTGACCTCGGCCCGCACCGTGACGACGACCATGTCGGGACTGTGGGCCGAGCGAGGGCCCAAGAGAGATCGATACTATCACAACATGATGGTAAGATGGACCCTCGGTGCCTTCCCCGGACACCCGTATGGCCACTATCGGCTGTGCATCTCCTGCACGAAGAGCCGAGGAGAGTTCGTCGCGATGTGCCGGACCCACACCCAGAGCTGCGTCGGAAGAGGCGGCTCGTGGCAACGGATAGTGGACGAGCTCAAGCTGCGGCACCCCGAGTGGCAAGAAAGCGGCCACGAAAAGGTCGGTCCGATCGATAAGCTCCTGGACCTGACGAACGTAGTGGGTTACTACGAGCTGGATGGCATGAGAAGGCTCAACTGGCAAGACCCGGATGTACACCTCCTGTGGCGAACACTCCGAAGGGTGTTCAAGACGCTGATCATCGCCAAGGCGGGGTGGAAACCCCCCAGGCGATAGGCGGCATGGTCGAAGCAGAGCGAGAGATGAGGGCATATAGCTTTCATCGAACGCAAACTGCCCATTAGGCCAATTTGGACTCGATTTTTCAATCTCTCTTTTTCTTTTTCTTTTTCTTTCCCCCATGTACTGCTAGGGCCGACCAGGTCTTGATAGCTTTTAAGTGAAATATAAAAAAAAAAAAACTGGTGGGCTATTGGCAGGAACTGATAGGGAGAGTAGCACAACCGAAAGTACCAAGTTATGGTTTGGTTCAAAGCATGTGGCTCAAGTTCATTCCGAATATAGCTGGATGTACTCGTAAACAGTCGGAACTCAGGACTTTGCGATACCAGGCAGTGGAGGTGTACATGTTGATTGTTCGCTAATGCGCCAGGACCAATTGGATATCCACGAGATCGACCACCCGGTGGGCGAACACATCCATTGAAAGCTTCCAGAGGGAATCAATTGCGCATGGAGAAGACCGCAATCTTGGTGCCACGGAAGGCCGGTTGCTTGTTGGTTGGTTGAGAGTTGCTTTCTCGGGCACCATGTGACGGGTGGTCGGGAGAGTGTTCATTTCACCCCGCCATCAATGGCATCGGGACAAGTATCGAGTTTGAGTACTGAGCTTGTCGGTGTCGGGTGATTCGACGTTTCAATCGGTCGATCAGCATGAGGGATGGATGTATGACTATGTTGGGTGTGGAGTTTGTGAGGAACTCGGGATCAGGGTCACTTGCCAAGGCTCTTGAGTTGGTTGATGGAGTATTGGTGACCCTGGTCGGCGGACCTGCGATACCAAAAGGCGGCGGTCTCAACGTCTTCGGGGACACCATGCCCATTCTTGTAGCAGCCACCGAGATAATATTGTCCGTATCGATTTCCCTGTTCGGCAGACTCGCGATACCACTCGGCTGCCTTGGCGTAGTCCTGGGTGACTCCGTTTCCATAGAAGTAGCAGTAACCAACCATATACTGCCCATACGAATGACCTTGGTCAGCCGACTTGCTGTACCACTCGAATCCCTTCTCGCAGCTCTTTGATACACCCTGGTCATAGTAGAAACTTCCGATCCAGTACTGGCTGTCGCTGTGGCCTTCGTTGGCGAGCTGCTCAAAGATACCCGCTGCCTTCTCCTGGTCCTTCAAAGTGCCGAATCCACAATCCAGCCACAGAGCCATGAGATGTCTGCAAAGCCATTCACGGTCTGATCCCAGCAGGCATAGATTGAAGAACTTGCGGGATGCGGGTGAGTTGGATGAGGCCACGTAACCAATCAGGACACCCTCCTCGAGCCTGAACCCATTCGATTGGTTGAAGGCGTCGACATCGCTCTGGTCAACATCACGACCGATGAACGAGAACCAGCCACGGAGGAACACCATGTGGAGTCGACCATCTTCGCTGCCTTGGTTTGCAGCCTTGGAATACCACTCGATGGCTGTCGTGTAACCTTGATCGACACCTTCACCATTCTCATAGCATCGGCCGAGAGCGATTTGGGCCTGAAGGATTCCACGCTCAGCAAGACTGCGATAGAGCCCGGCGGCCTTGGTGTGATCCTGGTTGGTTCCAACTCCGCTGCGATAACACTCGGCCAGTTGGAACGGGGCCATAAAATGACCGGCGTGGGCGGCTTGCTCGAGCAGGAAGAATATGCGTTGGCATGTCGCCCACCACTCCCGATCGGGCACACGATCGAGTTCAACTTGAAGGATCCTTGCCAGGAAGCCTGCTGATTCGTAGGCTCCAGTGGGAAGCCACCCTGGTGATCTTGGGACATGGTGTGGCACTCATCCAGCGCATTTTGGGCTGGCAACACTGCCCACAATGGCAACCTTGATTCAAATCACAGAATGGTCATTCCCAGCGCGTGATGTTTTGAGGCAACAAACTATTTGCTCAACGGCCAAAATCCGGGGTGTCCCGTTTTATATTGGATTGCCCGTAAATTCGAAAATATCATCGATGATAGCTACTTTCCAATCAACGACACCCACTCGACAAAAGCAAGATCAAGAAGAGAGAGAGAGAGAGAGAGAGAGCGAGGGAGAGGAAGAGGGAGAGGGAGAGGGAGAGGGAGAGAGGAGACCGAGTTCCATCAGATGGCATCACTGTGCAATTCAGCGTGGAGCCGAGCGAGCTGTGAGACATCCATCAGGTCCTCGATCTGCTTGTTGCACTCAGCCACAACAACAGGCCCGGAAGCACCCGGCGTGTCAAGAGACTTGCTCGCAACAAAAAGCGCAGAAGAGTCGGCGGGCTCAGCGGCTGGTGGCTGGCCGGTCACTTCAGCGGCTGCGTCGGGCTGATCTGGGTTTTCGTGGGTAGACGAGGTCGTGTCAACGAGGATGGCGCTGTCTGTGGGACCGTTCATAGAATCTCGAATGTGATCCACAGCGGGCTCAAGCACGGACGAGCACGTCGTGTCTCGAACAGAGCCCACTGAAATAGGACTGCCCAGGTGGGTCTCTGTTGATAAGACCGATGCCGGCATGTGACGATCCTGGGCTGCCTGATCGGGCTGTAGTGTGTCTGCCAAGTCCAGCTGTTCTTCGGGCTGGGATGGTTTGGGGACAAAATCAGCCGAACGGTGTGGCTTTGGCGTGTCGGGACTGCTGGGAATCAAGGTTTGACCGGACTGAGTTCGGCTCATCGCCAGAGGCAGGCCGAGGTCTTGGTTGACCGGCAGGGGGCTCAATAGGCTTGCGGCGGCGTCTTCTTCTTTGGGCGAGGTCGAGTCCTTAGCCTTGGCTTCGAGCACACGCAGTTCCTCCAGCAGCTTTTCCTTGAACCGACGCTCCTCCTCGATCGTCTCTCGAAGGCCAAGGTTGCGGGCGCGCCCGCTCTCGCATGCATTTTTGAAGACCTTGAGCTCCAGTTCCTTCTCGTCCAGCTTGCTGTCGCGGGCCTGCTCGACGCTCTGGATCTGCTCCTTCATGCTTTCCTTTCGTGACCGGGCTGCCTCGATGCGGGCCTCAATCATCGCTGCGCCAGGCCCCTCGAGCTTCTCACGTTTCTTGGCCAGGGCCGCGGCTTTGCTCTGGAGATGCGCAAGATCGCTTAGGATCTGAGCGAGCTCCTGCTTGGTGTCGATGCAGGCCTTTTTGAGGCCGGCAATGGCTTTGGCGTTCTGTTTCTCCGCGCGCTTGATGGCCTCCTTGGCATCGGCGACGCTCTTGCTGAGCACCTGGATTTCCTCCTCTTGGGGCCCTCGTTGGCTCTGGAGCAGTTCCAGCTGGCTCTCCATTTCGCGACAGCGTTCTTGCGTCTGGGCCGTGTTGTCCTTGAGGAACTGCAGCCGCTGCTTGGTCCGGATATCATACTGCTGGTCCTTGATGATCTGCTTGCGACATGTCTCGAGTTCCGACTTGAGCCCTTGGAGCGATCGCTGGCAGTCGCGCTTGAGCTTCTTGAGGAAGGCTTGGATGGCTTTCTTGTTCTCGCGGCCCGTGGCGCACAGCAACTCCAGGTTACGATGGGTCTCGGCCTTCTTGGCGTGCTGCTGAGCAAGGTTTTTGGCAGCGCTGTCGGTGGAGGGGAGATCGCCACCGACGGGGCTTGCGGACTCGAGCACGTTCTTGGAAAAGAGGGTGCTATCTGAATCCGGAGAGACAGGCTTGGTAGCCGTGTCTTCGACATCGCTGCTGAAACTTCTCGCAACTGGTGGATTGCATGCCGGCAGTGAACAAGCGACGTCAGTATGGGACAGGTAGCGATAGTGTGTCAGGAACTCGTGAGCAGAGACACTCGATGCCGATGGTCGGTGTGGAAGATCGGTCTCGCAGCACAAAGATAGGGGGGGGATGTCGCCAGATGAGTGCTATCCAGAAAAGTGCCAGTTGCCGACAGAAAACGCCGACTGCTCGGAGAAATGCCAGCAGCCCACAGAAGCGCTATCTCCGCGGCTTTCAAAGCCAAGTTGCAAGGTGCACCAAAGGCAAGAGCGCGCAACCTACCATCGGTGTCTCTAGATGCGCCTTTTGGCTCAGAGACACTAGGCTGACTGCGGTGGAGTCGCGTTGCAAGGAACTGAGAAGGCTTGCCTGTACATTGATAGCAGCCGCGATCCAAGGGACAGGTTGTCGGGAGCCCATCGATAAGCATGCATCAGGGAGGCAATTACAGAGCCCGCAGGCAGGGTCGAGTGGAGTAAAAATCGTGTCAGCGCAAATCTCAGCCACAGCCTTACTCGACCAACACTCACCACGGCTACTGGCGTCATGACCGACAGCAGCGATTAGGACACATACCGAGCTTCTCGAGCGTGGTCATCCTGAGTGGCAGTGAGCGATAGCCCTTGATGGAGACAACAACCTCATACGGCGTGGTGGGCTCGAGGCCCTTGACGTGCATCGTGAATTCCTCCGATGTCGGTGTTGATGTCACGCTAAAGCTTGACCAAGCGCACGCATTGAGCGTGATGGTGGTCTCCTTCATGATGGTGGCGACGAGATCGGCTGGCAGCAGATGCACCGCGATGCTGCGTTGATGTGGAGCTGCGGAAAAGAAAATCGACGGGCTTGGTACTCGAGAGTACTCTGTGTCGGCCGAGCCCGAAGGCGGTGACGAACGTGCCATAGCTGTTGGCACGGAAGAGGAGCCGGGAGCTGCGCTGGGAGGTACAGCCAGGCTCGAGGGATCATTCGCGGTTGGATCGGCGTCTTTGGACGGGACCAGCTGGGCAGACGGCGCAACAGATGGATCCAGCAGCGAGGCCGAGGTCGGTGGGGCCGCGGTCGATGCCGAGGGCTGGGGTGCGGTTGGAGGCGAAGCAGCGTTACCGAAACTTGGAAGCGACAGCGGAATCGGAGGGACAAAAGTTGAGCCTACGAGGGTACTCAGAGTTACGACGAGCGACTGCGGCAGGCTCCAGGACAGGATCATCGAGTCGTGGGTAATGGACTGGAGACACAGCTCGAACCGGTTGTCCTCGTCAAAGTGGTTCGAATAAAAGTACTGGATCGTCGGCGAGGTCGGGGAGCTGAGGGGCTCGGCGTGCCCAAGGATGTTGACGGGCGGAGGCAGTTGCCGGTCCTGGGTGACGGCCGAGGGCGTAGTGCGCGAGGCATTGCGCTGACGGGTGGCATTGAAAAAATTGCGCTGGATGCGGGGGTAGTAGATTCGGTTGCTGATGTGGGTCGGGATGGAGGTGGTTTGTGACAGATACGAGTGGTAGGGTCGCAGCTCGCCAAAGATGGCGTTGTTGCGGGCGATAATCTCCTGCTGGTACTCGACAATGGTGACGACGACTTCGGAGAAGAACGTAAAGATGCCAAAGGAGATGCAGTGGACGGCAACGAGAATGTAGTAGCCGTAACGCGGCGGCTCCTTGAGCAGAAACTCGGCAACGACAAAGAGGGCCCACAGCAGCCACGAGAGCGGCTCGGACATACCGCCGCGGAAGCGGTTGACGAGGAAAAAATAGACCGACGACGTGGCGACGATGGCGAGGAATTGCGGGTGGATCCCATAGAGCAGCAACGAATAGACAAAAATGTCGAGGCCGAGAATGAAGAGAATGGCCGAGACAAAGGAGCGAAGCGATAGCTCCGAAGTCCGGTAGAACGAGCGCACCGAGTAGGCCGAGAACAGGACCCACTCGATACGCACGGGCACGATCGTGAGCGCATCGAGGATCATGATGATGAGCCAATAGCCGATAAACTCGTGGACCTTGTAGTCGGTCGACAGCCCTTCAAGAAAGCGGTCGATTTCGACGATGTTGTCGAGGAGTCGGGCAAACCAGCTGGCGTTCGGGGGCAGATGGGAGGTCTGTAGATGGACTTGAGGCGACGCAAAAATCTCGGACGGGCCGGCGCCAGACAGCGGCTGAACGTAGCTGACGGTCAGCGGACTCTTTGAAGCGAGCGCCGGCTGGGACGCTGGTGTCGATGTCAGTGCCGATGCCGATGCCAGTGCCGATGGTGAGGCTTGGATAGAAACGGGTGGAAGCAGCGACTCGGAAGAAGACAGATTGCCAGACGACAGATTGCCAGACGACAAATTGCCGGACAGGCGACCCGATGGCGAGGCTTCTGGCGGACGCAGGTACGCCGATTTGGATGCCTCCTTTTGTCGGGAATCAGCCGAATCCGAGTGCGAAGCGGCTCTGCTGGAATGCCGGGCAGGCCTGCGATGCCCCACGGGGTGGTCCGGGGAAGGCGGTAAGGGCGATGCCGGGAGCGACGGGTCTCCCGGCTCTTGTGCAAGCGAGCCCGAGCCCATCAGACGAACTTTTGGCCACTGAAAGGACGGGGCCGAGTCTTGTTCATGCTGCGCGAATGAAAGTCCGGAAGCAGCAGTTCCAGCCGCGGAGCAAGAAAAGGTGCCGACAAACGTTGAAGCGGCAGCGGGGTTGATACGTGCGAGCAGTGGCGATGAAGCCGGGTCGTTGGGGAACGATACGGATTTCGATTACAAACACCGAGAGTCACGAAACAGGACGGAGAGCGAGGACAGAGTTAGGGCAAAGCGAGCGGTGCTATGGTATGGATTTCTGGACTCGATGCACAGACAGCGCACAATGCGATGCGATTCAATGAGTCGTGGTTTAATTTGTCGCAACGGGATGTGCGATGCGATGCGATGCGATGCGATACGATGTGACAACTGGGTCGTGCATAGCAGCGATGCGAGCGTGGCAGCGAGCCTGCGATCGTGCAGTCGCCGACGACGGCATCGAGTTCCACGTATCGTCTGGGCGCAAATGTGTCGCCATTCCACCTTCCCCCCCCCTCAGGAACCTCTTGCTGTTGATGCAGATGTCGCAAGCACATGCCGGCCAGTACCGAGCCGTAGAGCGTGTTGAAGCAGGGATACGACGGCTGCCAAGCACCCGAGGCAGCAGCAGTGGAGAACGCCGAGCGGAATCGCAGCGACGTGAACAGCGCTTACCGAGAGCGGCGAGGACGGCGGGGACTTTTGCAGGGTCTTTTTGCGGGGGGAGGCCAATGCAGACATCAAGAGGCGGGTCCATCAATGGAGGAGAGCCAAGGGCGAACAGACGATGGCCAAAGGCAAAGACCGCAGCGAAGACTCGGAAGAGCACCAGCGAGGCCGAGGACGCGGCGAGGACGCGCAGAGGCGTTCTCGGCGAGAGCACTGTGTCTGTTGCACTGTCTGTTGCACTGTGTCTGTTGCACTGTCGGTTGCACTGTCTGCTGTGCTCTCTGTTGCACACCTAACAGTCGACTCAGCACCAGCCCACGGACTGTGGCACATCTCAACTGTCCCAGTGGCTCTCTCTGTGCCGCATCCGCAAACGCGCCTCGTCCATCCACAATCACGTCTTGTGCAACATGGCTCGCCTGTTCTGCACCACGCTCCCGGGCCGCAGTCTCTGTGCCGCTTGCAAGCTGGAGCCAGCAACATTCCCACGCCGTTTCCGAGAGCAGTCGGTCATTTCTGGGTCCGGAGTGCAACCTTTGATCTTCTCCAGAGGCACCCAAGGCAGCACTCGGTTGGGAAAGAACACATGCGCGCTGGCCATGGCCATTCTGTGATGCGGTGCAGCCCTCATCCATATTCAGTGTGTCCAAGAGCACCATTCACCGCTGGCACTCCGAGACCAGTGCAGGTCGATTGTGGAGACCGGAGAGCATCCCAATGCACTCGCTCGGAGGTAATCGGTTGAATTGCTTGTGGCATAGTTGGATGCATGCCATCGCATACCACGCCGACTTATGGGATTGTGAGGGTGCCCCGTTTGTTCATCTGTAAATTGTACTCGCCAGGACTACCTCACCCCTGATTGTCCCCCTCGCTCCTTTCGTTCTCAGACCTCGCCCGCCCGCCCAACTGGGCCCGGCAGCTCCTGTCCAACTACTGTTCAGTTTCGCCTCCCGCCCTGGGCACCATCCGGGCCTGTCGCCATCAGTCAGCAGCAGCATGCGACTCCCATGCTCCCGCCTGGCCGCCAGTCTCCCTCCCCGCCTCTTCCTGCTCGCGCCACCCGCCAACACCACCGCTTGCATCCGCCAAGTCGTTCGCTCGACGCCCCTTCGTCCTTTCCTTTCTCACATTAGCATCGCGGCAGGCATCAGCACCGCCATTCGCTGCCCTCGCCACCATCATCGCCAAGGCTTCCACCGCTGCTTCAGAAGTATCTTGCCAACAGTACGCACTTGTCACGATCCACCCTGATCTGGTCTGATCCCGCTGCATTCCCACGCGCATCGCCTCTTAGCAACACTTCGGTCCTCATCACGAGATGGACCCACCTGCTGATCAAGAGCAGCCGCAGGAGGAATTCTCACCGGCTCCTCCAGATCCAACTCCTGCAATTGAAGCCCCATCCTCGGCATCAGACGATGCTCCCCAGACCGATACCGCCAGCACTGCTCCGGCCGAAGGCGGTGGCATCGCCTCCGCCAGCAGTCCAAAGAAAACCGCAGACTCGGCCACTGATGATGGCGATTTCGGGGACGACTTCTCGCGAGGCAGAACGGGTGACTCGCAGCCCAAAGACGACTCCACCTCCCGCCAGGGCGACGCTTCTCTGGCTTTGGACAACGCGTCCGATTTCGCGGCAAACGAAGCAGGCCCTGCCTTGCCTGCAGAACCAACCATTATCGAGCCGCTCCCGGAAGCAACCTCCGTCGAGTCGATAGAGATCATAGACGTCGGAAAGCTGATTCAAAAGCTCAAAAGTAGGAAGACTGAGGCAATCGCGCTCGACTTTGGTCACAGCGTCTGTTTTTGAGAGCGGGGGTTGGTCTGGTTTACAAACGCGCTCCACGTTTGGCTTCTGGATGCATCCATTGTGGGTGCTATCTACAATCGATCTTTAACATTCCACTACTCTTTTCCACTCCATTTCTGATTCTCACGTATCGATTCCATCGCAGAACTCATCATGCTTCCTGGCTTTTCTCTGGACATGTGGGAATCGCATCACGAGCAGATCGCCTCGGATTTTCTTGGCAAGAATGATGCGCACACCAAGCGCCTGATCGCCTACGTCAACGAGGAGCAAAAGCCGCCTGTCTTGTGCCTCCAGAGCTCTGTTCCTGTTCATCGAGTGGACGAGTTCATGTACTTCCTGCGCGACTACCACTCCATCTCCGACGACTTTCTGCGCGAGAGTGACTTTGAGAAGCGCATCCAGTTCGGTACCGTCTCCGGCAGCCGCATGGGGAGTCTGCTCAGAACCATGCAGGGCATCTATGTTCCACTCATACTGGAAAACAAGAGCTGGCCCGACAGCGTCCGCAAGGAATTCACCAGCCAGCTGCACAAGTTCATGGCCTTTCTCACCGACACGACCTACCAGATGAAGGGCCACACCGTGCTGTACGTGCCGCTCGAGAACCTGGCCAACCCCGAGAGCGCCGCAAAGGCCAAGGACATGGTTCAGCGTCTGGAGTGCATCCTAGTGCACTGGAACCGCCAGATCAAAGAGGTCGTCAACAACCAACACACCTCCGAGACCACCGAGAATTTGGGCCCTCTCGAGGAGATCCAGTTCTGGAAGAGCCGCTGCGAAGACCTCTCCAGCATCAGCCAGCAGCTCAATCGCCCGGACGTCCGTCAGATCATCACGGTTCTCGAGATCGCAAAGTCGTCCTATGTCGAGCAGTTTGTGCGCCTGTCCAACTCGATCCTCGAGGGCACCGTTCAGGCCCAGGACAATCTCAAATTCCTGTCTACGCTGTACACCTCGTGTGGAAACCTGGCCAGCGCCGAGCCCAAGAACATACCTGCGATCCTGCCCAAGCTCCTCAGCTGCGTGCGCATGATCTGGGCCAACTCGCGCTTCTACAACACAAAAGAGCGCATGACCAGCCTTTTGCGCAAGGTCAGCAACGAGATCATTCTGCGCTGCTGCGCCAAAATCTCGCTCGAGGACATTTTCCGGGGCGATGTCCAGTCCAGCATGACCAGCTTGCAGGAGAGCATCAACTGCGGCGAGTCCTGGAAAGTCATCTACAAAAAGACCTGCGCCCACATCTCCAAGCATACTCAGTCGGCCTGGGACTTTGATCCCAGCAGCATCTTTGCCCAGATCGACGCCTTTGTCCAGCGATGCCGCGACTTGCTTGAAGTTTGCGAGGGCCAGATCCAGTTTGCCCGCAAGATCGAGGGAGGCGAAAAGTCGCCCATTCCGATATTTAGCGGATCTCGCGGACTTGAAATCACCAAGAGGTGAGTTACCAGAATCGAGAGGCAGCTGTGCTGGATAGCCATGAACAAATCGTCACGTGGAAATGCCATGTGTGGGAAGCCGTATGCTGGCGACCTTATGTCGGTGATCATATGTGGAGAGTCGGTATGCTCGCGGACATCTGTGACTCTTCTTCTGGCGCCTCGGTCGTCATGCCACGGCACCCATTGCTGAGATAGCTGCGATCGATGTGGCTGTCGCGGTGATTGAATGCTGATGCCACGGATGTCATCGGTTCTTCCCCCCCCCCACGCTCACCACACATCGCCGTGCCACGACGCAGCCTCGAAGACATTGAACTCGCTTTTGAAAAGCAAATCACCACCCTCTGGAACATCCGCAAATACATCTTGGACGTCAAAGCCACGCGATGGCACGACGACTACAACAACTTCAAACAGTGTGTCAAGGACCTCGAGGTCATGACCCAGAACGTCATCATTTCTGCCTTTGAGGGCGTCTCGACCGTCGAGGCCAGTGTCGAGCTCCTCGAGATCTTCCACCACCTGGCCAAGCGCGAGGCCATCAAGCGCACCGTCGAGAAAAAGACCGCCGACGTTTACGCGCTGTTCATGACCGAGCTCAACACCGTCAAGGTCGAGTTCGAGTCGCGCAAAAAAACGCCCGATCTTTGGCGGACGCACCCGGACTATGCCGGCTCGGCGTACTGGGCGCGGTCGCTGCTGCGCCGGATCAACTACTCCATGAGCATCCTGCAGAATGCATACTACCTCCCTGCGACACTCTTGGCCGAGGAGGCCAAGGCACAATACGAGCCGCTCGTCGCCGCCCTCGAGGATTACATCATCAAGACGCACTCGGACTGGTGCGCATCGCTGCGTGCGGACATTTCCGATGCGTTGGAACTGACGCTGCTTTCACGCCGCGGTGAGGCGCTCGAGGCCAAGTTTGACAACGACTTGATGCGTGTCTTCCAGGAGGTGCCCTACTGGCAAAAACTCAAGAGCGAGGTCCCCTTCCACGTCCAGGAAGCCTACAGCAAGAAGGAGGAGATCCGGGTCTTGCGCGAGAGTGTGCTGCTGGTCGTGCGCGACTACAACAGCATCATCGAGACGCTTTCCCAGGAGGAGCACTGGCTCTTCCGCGAGCGCATCCGCTTCCTCGACCGCAAGATCAATCCGGGCTTGACCAACCTGACTTGGGCCTCCAAGGGCATCACCGAGTACTTTATCAAAGAGTGCCGCCGGCACTCTCACGACGTCCAAAAGACCGTCTCCGAGTTCATCGAGTCCAACACGCGCATCCAGAACAACTGCAAGTTTGTGTCCGAGTGTCTGCTCTGGAGTATCGAAAACAAAAAGATCTACGAGCTCGCTGAGTTCGAGAAGGCCCAAGAGCGCCATCGCGACGTTGTGCGCAAGAAGCTCAAGGCCGCACACGACGACATTCTGGCTACTCTGCAGACTACCTACGAGGTCTTTCGCAACGACGGCAGGGATGTCTATAATCACTGGGTGCGCTACATCCAAAAGATTGACACGTCCGTTGAGGAGTCGCTGCGCCTGACCGTCAAGCGCTCGCTCCAAGAGATTGCCAAGGCCATCAACGGCGAGGGCAAGAACCGCGACGGCGCCACCGCAGAAGTCCATGCGCTCTTCAAGGTCAACGTCGTCCTGGACATGCACAAGGTCGACTTCAACCCGACGCTGCAGAAGCTCGAGGAGACCGTCAACAAAGTCGCCCGCGAGATGATCTCGACTATCGACGTCATTGCACGCATCCCCGAGATCTTGGCCTCGGACACCGTCAAACCCGGTCCGCGCATTTACGACATCATCTCGGGCGAGGAGGATATCCTCAAGATCTTTGTCAGCATCCAAAACGGCATGGGCAACAACGCCGCAAAATGCCAGACCTATCTCCACAACTGGGACTCGTATCGCGAGATCTGGGAGATCAACAAGGATGCCTTCATCCGCCGCTACGCCAAGCTCAAGCCGACCCTGTCGACCTTCGACGCCGACATCAACCGGTACAACGAGATCGCCAACAACACCCAGAAGGAAGAAACCCTCACCAACATCAACTTTGTGCGGCTGGACTGCTCGCCGCTCAAGCACGCCCTCGTGAGCCACTGCAATTCCTGGCAGAACAAGCTCACAACGCTCCTCAACTCCAATGCCAGCGGCGAGCTCAAGGGCCTGCACGACATGTTTCTACAAAAGACGCAGCAGTTGCTCACACCCCCGACCGACCTCGACAAGCTCTCCGAGAGCCTCTCGACCCTTTCTCAGATCCAGGGCGATATGACCTCCATCGAAGCGCAGTTTCAGCCCATCCACGACCAATACAAGGTCCTGGAAAAGTACGAAGTGCCCATCAAGGAGGAAGAGAAGATGCTGCTCGAGACTCTGCAGCCAGCTTGGGTCAAGTTCCAGCAGATGATCGTCGAGTCCGAAAAGCTCCTACAAGAATCCAAGCTGAGGTTCAAGGCCGATCTGCTCTACTCTGTCGATGAGTTCCAGAAGGGCATCACGGCCATGCGAGACGAGTTTGTCTCCAAGGGTCCCTTCAACGCCAGCTACGGCGTCGACCGCGCCCTCAAGGCCATCGCCGAGTATCGTGCTCTGATCCAGACTGCCACCTCACAGGAAAAGAACCTTGCCAAGGGTCTGGCCGTCTTCAGGATGGAGCAAGCACCCTCGAAGGAGATCGACGCCATGAACTCGGATCTCGACAATCTCAGTCAAGTCTGGACGCTCTCGCAGGAGTGGTCCCAGACTTGGGAGAACTGGAAGAGCAAGCCCTTCCTGTCCCTCGAAAACACCGAGATCGAAGAGACGGTGCAAAAGTACCTCAAGCGCCTCACCAAGATGTCCAAGGATGTCAAGGACTGGGATGCCTTCCTGACGCTGCGCGATCGCATCACCCAGATCAAGCGCACGCTGCCCGTTCTCACCGATCTCAAGAACCCGGCACTTCGCGATCGCCACTGGTCGCAGTTGATGGAAGAGATCGGCAAGACCTTTGACCCCCACGGGGCCGACTTTACCCTCGAGAAAATCATGGAGATCGGCCTGGACCAGTACGTCGAGTCCATTTCAAACCTCTCTGGAGCTGCCACCAAGGAACTGTCGATCGAGGAGGGTCTGGCCACCATCCGGGAGGCCTGGCGGGTCCTCGAGCTCGACATTGTCCCTTACAAGGAGGACAAGGGGTACTACAAGATCCGCAGCACCGACTCAATCTTTGAGCTGCTTGAGGACAACCAAGTGACGCTGTCGTCCATGAAGGCCTCAAAGTTCTTCCTGGCCTTTGAGGCCCAGGTCGACCACTGGGAGCGTGCCCTCTCGCGCATCGTCGAGGTCATCGAGCAACTCCTGCAAGTGCAGCGCCAGTGGATGTATCTCGAAAACATCTTTGTCGGCACCGAAGACATCCGCAAGCAGCTGCCCAAGGAATCGGCTGTCTTTGACGCCATGAACGCCGCCTTCAAGATCATCATCGGCGAGATGATGGCCACCAAAAACGTCTTGGCCGCCACCCACAAGGAAGGCCTGCTCGAGACCCTGACCGACATGAACACCAAGCTCGAGAAAATCCAAAAGTCACTCGATATGTATCTCGAAACCAAGCGCCAGGCCTTTCCGCGGTTCTACTTTCTCTCCAACGACGATCTGCTTGAAATCTTGGGCCAGTCCAAGGATCCAAATGCTATCCAGCCGCACCTGAAGAAGTGCTTTGACGGCATCAACAAGGTTGAACTTGCCCTCGTCGGCTCAGACAACCGCAAGCACTTTGAAGCCACCGGCATGCACTCTGGCGACGGCGAGTTTGTGCCTTTCAGCTCGCCGGTCGTGATCGACGGTATGTAGAGCATTCCAGCGAGGCTGTTGGCTGTTGGATTCCTGAAGCGGTCCACGGGGCATTGGCAGCACGCATGAATATCAACGCAGCTAGATCATAGAGACTACGCACACTGCACACATCATGCACATCACACCGCGCACCATATTGATTCTACAGAACACATCCTGGATACTGACTGGGCACTACTTTGTGCTGTCGTTTGTTGCTCACACACACACGCACTCTCTCTCTCTCTCTGCCTGGCACCGCATGGCCATCTCCACAAAGGCCCTGTCGAGGGCTGGCTTACCGAGATCGAGTCCATGATGAGAATCACTCTCAGAAAGCTGCTGCTGGGCACCCTCTTGGCCCTCAAGAAGGTCAAAAAGGATAAATGGCTCAAAGACTGGCCCGGTATGCTCCTCATCACCTCGGGTCTCATCTCGTGGACGCAGGACTGCACCAAGGCCCTCCAGGAGGTCGAGAAGGGTGGAAAGCACCCCCTCAAAACCCTCAAGAAGAAGCAAATCTCGAATCTCAAGAAACTCGCCGATCTCGTCCGCTCACCCCTCAGCAAGGTCGAGCGCAAGAAGCTCATTGCTCTCATTACCGTCGAGGTCCATTCGCGCGACGTCATCGACAGGATGGCAAAGAGCAACTGCTCCAACGTCAATGCCTTCGAGTGGCTCAGCCAGCTTCGGTTCTACTGGGAAAAGGAAGGCAAGGACGACGAAGACTGCTTCATCCGCCAGATCAACACACACTTTCGCTACGGCTACGAGTATCTCGGCAACAGCGGTCGTCTCGTCATCACGCCGCTTACCGATCGCTGCTACATGACCCTGACCACGGCCTTGCACCTGCGCCGCGGTGGCAGTCCGCAAGGGCCTGCAGGGACAGGCAAGACAGAGACCGTCAAGGATTTAGGCAAGGCCCTGGGAAAATATGTCATTGTCCTCAACTGCTCCGAGGCCATGGACTACAAGTCAATTGGCCGGACCTTCTCGGGACTCTCGCAGACCGGCGCCTGGGGATGCTTTGACGAGTTCAATCGCATCGATATTGAGGTGCTCAGTGTAGTGGCCCTGCAGATATCATGTATCCTGGCGGCCATTACCCGCAATGCAAAGGTCTTTGTGTTTGAGGGGCAGGAAATCAAACTCAACCCCACCTGCGGCATCTTTATCACCATGAACCCGGGCTATGCCGGACGTACCGAGCTGCCAGACAACCTCAAGAGTCTGTTCCGCCCCGTCTCGATGATGGTGCCGGACTCGGCTCTCATTGCAGAAATCATGCTCTTTGCCGAAGGTTTCTCCAACACCCGCAATCTGTCCAAGAAGGTCGACACGCTCTACAAACTGGCCATCCAGCAGCTCTCCAAACAGGACCACTACGACTTTGGTCTCAGAGCCCTCACGTCGGCCCTCCGAAGTGCCGGTGGTAGAAAGCGGCAGGACATGAACGTCCCCGACGAAGTCGTTCTGTACATGTCCATGCGAGACAACAACATCCCCAAGCTCACAGCCGAAGACGTCCCGCTCTTCCTCGGCATGCTCTCGGATCTCTTCCCGGGCGTCGAAGCCGTAACGGTCGACTACACAGACTTTAGAACGGCCCTGCTCGAAGAAATGGCGGCGCGAAACCTTCAGCCGAAAGAGTCGATGATCATCAAAGTCATCCAGCTGTTCGAGACCAAGCAAACCCGCCACGGAGTCATGGTTGTCGGGCAGACGGGCTCTGGAAAGACCTGCGTCTGGAAGTTGCTGCAATCCACCATGACCAAGCTCTCCAAACAGTTCCCCGACAAGTACGTGGCTGTCAAGACCTATGCGATCAACCCCAAGGCGCTGTCGCTCGGTGAGCTCTATGGCGAGTTCAACATTGCCTCGAACGAATGGACCGATGGAGTGCTGTCGAATGTTATGCGCACGGCTTGCTCTGACGAGAAAAAAGATCAAAAGTGGATCATCCTTGACGGACCCGTGGACACACTCTGGATCGAGTCCATGAACACCGTGCTCGACGACAACAAGGTTCTCACGCTCATCAACGGCGAGCGCATCGCACTGCCGGAGCAGGTGGCGCTGGTGTTCGAGGTCGAGGATTTGTCGACCGCCTCGCCTGCGACCGTCAGCCGCGCAGGCATGATCTACCTCGACTACCAAGACTTGGGCTGGCAGCCATACATTGAATCATGGCTGCGCGGACGGTCCGAGCAGCAGTCTGTCGAAACTCTGCGACGCCTCATCGACAAGTTCATGAACCAGGCCATGGAGTTTTGCAAAACCTGCCAGGCCTTGGTGCCCGTTCCGGAATACGGCGCAATCAAGTCGTTCTGCAACCTCTTTGATGCGGTGGCAATCGCCGAGAACGGTGTTGATCCAGACGACCAGGACACGTACCCACGGATGATCGAGTTGTGGTTTCTGTTCTCGATCATTTGGTCTCTCGGCGGCTACCTGACTGCCGAGAGCCGGAAGCGTTTCGACATGTTTCTACGAGAGCTTGAGGGGCAATTCCCAAGCAAGGACACCGTCTATGAGTATCTCGTCGACAAGCAGAGCCGAACGTGGGTCTCGTGGGAGGAGAAGCTGCCGAGCGGATGGCGATACGCCGCCAACATCCCCTTCTACAAAATCTACGTTCCAACGATCGACACTCTCCGCAACGAGTTCATCGTTCGGTCGCTCACGTACAAGAAGAGCCCCATCCTGATGGTTGGCGAAGTTGGCACGGGCAAAACCTCGCTGCTGCAGAACGTTCTGTACAATCTGGATGAGTCCCGGCAAGTGCTCGTGATCAACATGTCCGCACAAACATCCTCAAACAGCGTCCAGACCATCATGGAAAGCAGGGTCGAGAAGCGCACCAAAAACATCTTTGTCCCCATCGGCGGCAAGCAGCTGATTGCCTTCATCGATGACCTCAACATGCCCATGAAGGACACTTTTGGTTCTCAGCCGCCACTTGAGTTCATCCGCCATTGGCTGGATTACGGATTCTGCTACGACCGCCAAAAGCAGACCGTCAAGTTCATCAACGATATCCTCCTCGTGGCATCCATGGGCCCTCCGGGCGGCGGACGCAATCCCATCAGCGCGCGCATCCAGTCTCGATTCAACGTCATCAACATGACCTTCCCGAGCGAGCCTTCGCTCCACAAGATCTTTGAAACCATCATCAATCAAAAGCTTCAGGACTTTGAGGAGGACATCAAGCCGCTGGGAGACATTATGGCCCGTGCCACGATCGAGATCTACCACACGATTGTCGCCCAGCTCCTCCCGACACCGGCCAAGATCCACTACCTCTTCAACCTCCGAGACATCTCCAAGGTCTTCCAGGGGCTTCTGCGGGCAAATAAGGAATACTACGACTCGCGCGAGTCCATCACCAAGCTGTGGGTCCACGAGACATACCGGGTCTTCCACGACCGCCTGGTCGACAAGGATGATCGCGAGTACTTCCGAAAGCTCATCGACGACAAGCTGATTGCTCATTTCAGCAGCTCGCTCAAGCAGCTCTGTCCCGATAAGCGGCTTCCCATCTTCTGTGACTTTACCAAGGATAACGGTATGGAAAACGCCGTTTACGAGGAGATTCCCGAGATCGACAAGCTCAAAAAGTTCATCGAGCAAAAGCTGGAGGAGTACAACTCCGAGCCCGGGTTCATCCAGGTTGACCTCGTGCTCTTTGTCGATGCCATCGAACACATATGCCGCATTACCCGCGTGCTCCGGCAGCCCTGCGGCAACGTGCTGCTGGTTGGCGTGGGCGGTAGCGGACGTCAAAGCTTGACCCGTCTGGCGGCATATGTGGTCGAAACCGCCGTGTTCCAGATCAAGATCTCGAAACACTATCGGTACATTGAGTTCCGTGAGGATCTGAAGAAGCTCTACCGCATGGCCGGCATCGACAACAAGCCCACAGCCTTCCTCTTCACCGACACTCAGATCATCAACAATCTCTTCCTCGAAGATCTCAGCAACATCCTCAGCAGCGGAGAGGTTCCCAACTTGTTCCTTGCCGACGAACTGAGCGAGATCAAGCAGGCGCTGCTTCCGTTTGCCAAAGCAGACCGGATTGCCGAAAATAACGACTCGATGTATGCCTACTTCATCGAGCGCGTTCGCAACAATCTGCATGTCGTTCTCTGCATGAGCCCCGTCGGCGACGCCTTCCGCAACCGACTGAGAATGTTCCCGTCGATCGTCAACTGCACCACCATCGACTGGTTCTCCGAGTGGCCCGAGGATGCCCTGCTGGAGGTGGCCATGAAGTACCTCGGCGACGTTGATCTGGGCTCGGATGCGATGCGCAAGGCCGTCTCGCACGTCTTTGTCTCGGTCCACATCTCGGTCGTGGAGGCATCCGCCAAGATGATCTCGGAACTCAAGCGCTACAACTATGTAACCCCGATCAATTACCTGGAGCTCGTCACAGGCTACCGCGAGCTTCTCAAGGAGAAGCGGCGCGACATTGGCACGGCAGCCTCGAAGCTGCGCAACGGTCTCAGCAAGCTTGACGACACCCGCGTCAACGTCGAAAAGATATCCGTCGAACTCGAGGTGTCCAAGAAGCAGGTGGCGCAGTACCAGAAGCAGTGCGAGGACTATCTCGTCATCATTGTGCAGCAGAAGCGTGAGGCCGATGAGCAAGCCAAGAGTGTCGCAGCCAAGGCCGAGAAGCTTGGCGGTGAGGAAGAGGAGGTGCGTGCGGTTGCCGAGGCAGCCCAGGCCGATCTCGACCAGGCCATGCCGGCCCTCAACGCTGCCGTCAAGGCCCTGGAAGGCCTCAACAAGAAGGATTTGAACGAGATCCGGTCGTACGGCAAGCCCCCTCCGCTTGTCGAAAAAGTCATGGAGGCCGTCATGGTCCTGAAAAAGTGCGAGCCAACATGGGACGAAGCGAAGCGCCAGCTTGCCAATCCCTATTTTATCAAGCAGCTCGTCAACTTTGACAAGGACAACATCTCGGACAAGATCCTCAAGAAAATCTCGCAGTATTGCGCCGAAGAAACCTTCCAGCCCGAGGTCGTCGGCCGCGTCTCCGGAGCATCCAAGTCTCTGTGCATGTGGGTGCGGGCGATGGAAACATACGGTGTCATTGTGAGACAAGTTGCCCCGAAGCGGGAAAAGCTGAGAGTTGCGCAAGAGACTCTCGAGAAGAAGCAAGCCTCGCTCCGGGAAGCCAAGGGGAAGCTACAAGAGATTCAAGACAAGCTCATCGAGCTCAAGAACCAGTACGACGAGAAGGTCGCTCTGAAAGAGAAGCTGCGCAAGGACTCGGAGGAGACCGAGATCAAGCTGAACCGAGCCGAGCAGCTCGTCTCTGGACTCTCCGGCGAGCGCGATCGGTGGGAGCAAAGCATCAAGAACTACGATGAGGCCATGCGCTATCTGCCTGGAGACTGTCTGATGGCGGCCGGATTCCTGTCCTATGCCGGCCCGTTCAACAGCACATACCGCGTGATGCTTGTCAACAACGTGTGGCTGGCGCAGATGAAGACCCAGGAGATCCCCTTCACCCCCGATTTCCGATTCGAGGTCTTCCTGGGCAAGCCAACCGATATCCGCGATTGGAATCTGCAGGGCTTACCGAGCGATCCGTTCTCGTCCGAAAACGGTCTGATTGTCACCCGCGGTCGTCGCTGGCCACTGATGGTTGACCCACAGGGCCAAGCCAACACATGGATCAAGAACATGGAGGCCAAGCGCGACCTCAAGATCATCGATCTCAAACAGCCCGACTTTCTGCGCACGCTCGAAAACGCAATTCAGTACGGCATTCCTGTTCTGCTGCAGGGAATCCTGGATGTCATAGATCCGGCCCTCGATCCAATCCTGAGCAAGGCGGTGGTCAAGAAAGCTGGTCGCTATGTGATCAAGCTGGGTGAAAAGGAGGTCGAATACAACCCCGAGTTCCGCTTCTACATCACCACCAAGCTGGCCAACCCCAAGTACGCCCCCGAGGTCTTTGCCAAAGCAACCATCGTCAACTTTGCGGTCAAAGAGAAGGGTCTGGAGGACCAGCTGCTGGGCATCGTTGTGCGGCGAGAAAAGCCCGAGCTGGAAGAGCAGAAGAACAAGTTGGTCATCAATGTCGCAGCGGCAAAGAAGAAGCTGGTGGAGCTCGAGGATGAAATCCTGGGGATGCTCAGCAACGCACAGGGCTCGCTGCTGGACGACACCAAGCTTGTCAATGCGCTGCAGTCGTCGAAAGCCACGGCCGAGGAAGTGACACAGCAGCTGATTGTCAGCGAGCAGACAGAGAAGCGCATCGATGCTGCCCGCGAAGGCTACCGTCCGTGCGCGCAGCGGGCTTCGGTTCTGTACTTTGTGCTCAATGATTTGGCCACGGTCGACCCGATGTACCAGTTCTCGCTCGACTCGTACGTCGATCTCTTTGACAAGTCCATCGCCAAGAGCAAAAAGTTCGACGATCTGCAGGAGCGACTGACCAGTTTGAACGAGTACCACACATACGCCGTCTACAAGAACACCTGTCGCGGCCTGTTTGAGCAGCACAAGCTGCTGTTCTCGCTGCAAATGACAGTCAAGATCCTCGAGACATCGGGCAAGCTCAGCAAAGACGAGTACGACTTTTTCCTGCGCGGCGGACAGGTGCTGGACAAGGATTCACAGCTACCAAACCCTTGCACAGAATGGTAAGGACAGCACTGTTGGGGAGGGACAAACCCCTCCACTCTATACAAGCCCACCTATATCATCCGAGCGCATCCATGCTGTGCAAACCCTTCCTATGCTCACAGCATGTACGAACTGCCTTTTGTCGTCGCCATGCAGGATCACCGAGAGCACGTGGGATAATCTCACCGAGCTCGACAATCTCGCTGCATTTGGCGGCCTGGTCAGCTCGATTGAACAGAACGAGCGCGAGTGGCGCGCGTGGTTCATGAGCAGCGAGCCCGAGACGCAGACCCTGCCTGGCGAATGGGAAAACAAACTCAACGATCTGCAGCGTATGCTTGTTATTCGGTCGCTCAGAACCGATCGAGTCATATTCTGCGCACAGAACTACGTGGTCAACATCCTTGGCCAAAAGTTCATCGAGCCTCCGATCCTGGACGTGGCCGATATCCTGGGCGACTCGTCACCCCGCACCCCACTCATCTTTGTGCTCTCGCCTGGAGTGGATCCCACCGCAACCCTCGCTGCGCTGGCGCAGAAGAAGGGCATGGGAGACAAGTTCCACTATCTGTCTCTCGGACAGGGGCAGGCCCCCAAAGCCACGCGCCTGATCCAGGACGGCATCAAGGACGGCAATTGGGTGTTTTTGGCCAACTGCCATCTGTCCATCAGCTG
The DNA here is from genome assembly GCF_025602895.1 of Polychytrium aggregatum. Taxonomy (NCBI): domain Eukaryota; kingdom Fungi; phylum Chytridiomycota; class Chytridiomycetes; order Polychytriales; genus Polychytrium; species Polychytrium aggregatum. Next base: position 109,026 of record NW_026516247.1, read on the forward strand.
GATGCCGTCACTAGACAAAATCATCGAAGTCATCCCGGCCGAGAATCCCCACCCCAACTTTCGATTGTGGCTGTCGAGCAGCCCGCATCCGCAGTTCCCGATTTCGATTCTGCAGGTCGGCATCAAGATGGTGACGGAACCGCCCAAGGGCATCAAGGCCAACATGAGCCGCCTCTATGCCACCTTCACCAGTGAAAACTACGACCGCTGCAAAAGCTTGGATATCTACCGCAAGCTTGTGTTCTCACTGTCATTCTTCCACTGCATTCTGCTCGAGCGCAAGAAGTTCCTGACTCTTGGCTGGAATGTGACTTGCGACTTCAACGACTCTGACTTTGATGTCTGCGAGAACCTGCTGGTCGTACTGCTCGACGAGTACGCCGAGACGCCCTGGGATGCCCTCAAGTACCTCATCGCCGAAGCCAACTATGGTGGACGCATCACCGACGACTGGGACCGTCGCGTCTTGCGAAGCTACATCAACCATCTCTTCTGTGAAGAGGCCGTCAGCGCCCCGCAGTACAAGCTCACGTCGATGCCGCAGTACTTCATCCCAGACAACCTGGAGCTGGAGTCCTTCCGCGAGTATATCGCCACATTCCCTGGATTCGACAAGCCCGAGGTCTTTGGGCAGCATCCGAACGCCGATATTGCCAGCCAGATCAAAGAGTCTGGCAGCATGCTTGCGTCGTTGCTGTCGCTTCAGCCCCAGGTCTCGGTTGGTGGAGGAGCCAGCCGCGAAGACAAGGTGATGGGGATCTCTGCCGATATTTCCAAGCGGCTGCCTGAGGACATTGACTACGACTACACATACAAGTTGGTCAAGCTCGACATGTCGCCCCTTAACGTCGTTCTCTTGCAAGAGATTGCGCGGTTCAACTATCTGCTCAGAAAGGTCAGAAAATCGCTCGAGGAGCTGCAAAAGGGTATCAAAGGCGTGGTCGTCATGTCTCCCGAGCTCGAAGAGACATTCCTGTATATTTACGAGGGCCGGGTGCCACCTCTGTGGAGCAAATCATATCCGTCGCTGAAAACGCTTGCCGCCTGGACGCGCGATCTGGCACAACGAGTGGAGCACTTCAACGAATGGTCAAAAGGGTAAGCGCACAGACACAGGCGCATTCAGTGATGCAGCGCAGAGAACCCTCTCCAGGCGGACTCGTCCATTGGCCTTACAATTTGCATCTTGCCTCCAGGGCCGAGCCCAAAGTCTTTTGGCTTGGAGCATTCACTTTCCCAACTGGCCTATTGACGGCGGTGCTGCAGCGTGCCGCACGCAAGAACAACGTACCGGTCGACATTCTCTCCTGGGAGTTTACTGTACTTCAGCTGGAAGACGAAAACCACATCCAGGCGGGGCCCAAGGACGGAATATATGTCCGGAATTTGTATTTGGAGGGCGCGAGGTATGCAGCGGGCTGCTTGACTCAGTGCACTGCCATCGTTGCTGTGCGTAACAACGAGTGCCACAGTGCGACTAACACCCCTCCTGCGGATCACTAGCTGGGACAAGAAGGCAAACTGCCTCAAGGAGCCGCGCCCGATGGAGCTCATCACGCCCCTGCCGCCCATCCACTTCCGGCCTGTCGAGGCCAAGAAGAAGGTCAGCAAGGGCGTGTACGTCTGTCCCCTCTACTACTATCCAATTCGCTCTGGATCGAGGTAAGCTCACGTCGGCTGGGTGCAACCACGGACAGCCGCTGGTACCCATCGAATTCATCGGTGTGGGCACGTTTATACAACTGAAACCCGATGATTAACCGCGAGTGTTGTCTGCAATAGGGAGCGACCGTCCTTCATCATTGCCCTCGAGCTCAAAACCGGCGCACACGAATCGGACTTTTACGTCAAGCGCGGCACGGCGTCCTTGGCATCCCTCGGATAGATCTGCGGGCCATCCGTAGCAATGAAAACCGCAGTGCTCTTTTGAATACATCCTCTGGGGCCACCCGTGGGAAGAATCTGCCCGAGCGCATCTCAAAATCATGCACATGCTCTCGGCTGGATGGCCGCTCAATATATTGACTCGATGCAAATCGCCGACCATATTGGATAGCCCAGCGGAGGATTGGCCGCCTGTATTGTCAGATTCCGCAAGAGTTGCTGGAGTCAGACCAGTACGCAGAGGATGGGATACGCCGTTAATACGGATGCGTCAAGAGAGGGCAGCAAGCGGTTGGCCGTCGCATCGCGAGCAACCTGCGCGTACTTGACGCTCAAGCCTACATCACCAGCACGCCCGTCGCTTTCAAATCTCCGATCTCACCTTGTGCGCTTGGATGCTGTACCGCTCTGATGACAGTTCCGTAACCAAGGATTTGGAGACAAATGAGTTTGGCGTGAGTATCAGCACGCTGCACCCACATCAATCAAGAGCCCTGCGCATAGAATTGCTTCGCCGGCCGGACGCACTCACCTTCATCGTCATTGGTAAGGTAGAGGAGCTCGAGAATCAGATTAGCCCAGATGCCCTGTGATTACCGTTCGACGATTAAATCGGGATCACGGGCTGCCCTACGCTTCAGCAAAGCTCATATCCATCCAGATACCGAGCGCTCACACCGGCGCGGCTCTGGTGGCTTCACAGCTCAACCCGGGTTGACATCCAGCTGCAGCAGAAATACACGCACCTTGATGGCCTCAGGATTCAAGTGCCCGAGGTCTACAGATTGCACTCCGTAATTCATAATTCTGATGAGTATCTGCTCGTCCTTGATACCAGAGAACGCAAAAATGGCCCTCTGCTTGGACTGGATCTGGTGCTGCCACTCGGCAAAGAGAGGCTCGGCGTCCACTTGGTATTCACTCGGAGGCTCTACTCCGATGTGGTAGTCCAGCTCGTACACTGCCAAACGCGCAGAGAGCTCCCTGAAATCGTCGATCACGCCAAGGACGGACTGTTCGTATATGAGCATAACGGCACATCGGTAGGCACGTATGCAGGTTTGCAGCAGCGGCCTCTGGTCATCTTCCAAGAGCCACGGGTTGAAGTGGAGCTCCTGAAACTGGCCCAGAAACGATTCATAGAGGGCGAACTGAGTGAGATAGTCGGGGCTGCCTGCTCGCCGGTGAACAGAAGCAGTCGACCAGTCGTGGGCGTCAGCAATGATTCAACGGTGCTCAGATAACCGCTGCGTGTCTGCCCGATGACCAAGTGCGATTCATCGATAAGCGGCAGTGACATGAAAACCCAAGATGGGTTCCTCCAGATCAGCTGCACATCTTGGGGCTTTTGGAAGACAGTGACATCGAGGCTGCCTGAAAATGCCCTCCGATCGACAACCCTCGGCAGGACGACACCGCAAGCCGATGCACGGCTGTATGCAAAACGTGGGAATCACCTGGATGGACTATAAAGGAGTAGCATGCTGCTGCCACAACCATCATCGACTCGTCCATGTGCCTCAGCTCCTGGAGACTGGAGGCGGAGCTCTCGGAGCGAAGAAAATCGTACCACTTGACGGGAAACCTGCGCCAAGCGGACTGCACAGTCTCTTTGCTCAACGGAAAGTCCTGCCACCTGATGCCGGCGATGGTGCGGAAGAGTGCGAGCTGTCAGCCAAGATACAGCGTCAGAGAAAGCGACCTGTGTGCTTTCAAGTCTGGACCACCCACGCAGCAAGCCCGGACCACCCACGCAGCAAGCCCGGACCACCCACGCCGCAAGATCCTCTTGGCAAAAGTTTCGGTGGATGATCCAGACAAGCGTCTTGTATATGGTTGCTGGGAGCAGGCGAAGGTTCTCCGGATTGTCCAATATTCCGGTGGCGACGGTCCTGGAGTCTGAATATGTGGGTATCTTCACCGACGAGAGCGGCTGAGGGAACCAGAGTAATCAATGCCATGTGCGCAATATTGGGAGTGCTGGTTAATCAAACCCCGCATCTACTTCCACAATCAAGCTATCTCCCGTGAAGTTCATCCAAACCCAACCTGCATGGTATGAAGAAAGTTGCGGTTGATTGCTGAGCCGGAGGATGCAGACTCGAAAACAGACTCCATTCCGGCAGCCTCGACGGTATGGCAGCTGGTGGGAACCAATTCAAGACCTCGGACGAGCACCACGACGCCATCAAACCACAGCTCGCAAATCCTGATAAAAACGATCCGCGAGTCCAGCTTGGCGACAAGAGTGCTTCCGGGGCGCATCGAAAGCAGAGACATTCGGATCACGGGGTGTGCTAGAAGCGATGGTGCGAGATCGACATAGAGCGGCGCATCCCGCGAGTGTCCGTCCATTGCCTCCGTTCCTACAGGTATACGCAACAAAGCGAAAATCAAGGACGTGGTGAGCAACAATGGCCATGGCACAAATTCACACCGGATAACAAACAGCTCTTACACGCAGCGCGCCGACGAAGCACTGCATGAGAAATGTGTCGAAGAAAACATAGACCCTCGATATAATGAACATGCTGTGGATACGAGCCAGTTGCGCAAACAGACGTACCTTCCCACGGCCACTGCGACTGTGTACGAGGATAGCCAACCCAAAACACGGGCAGCCCCAGGAACGAGAGAAGCGGCATCTCAAGCGCTGCCGATAGTGCGACCAGCGCCAGTATCAACGGCGCCAACACAACTAGGTACGCCAAATAGAATGGCCACCCACGGCGTCGCTGCTTCTTGTCCGTCTTGTTATGGCAGACCATAGGTGAGTTAGATCAGCATCAAGCCGCAGCAATACTGAGCCCATGAGCGACCTCGCATTACATGGGCTGCGGTGATTATCGCCATCGATTGGAACACCAGATATGACAACGCTTCATCAATCAATGTCATGCGCATACCAGAAAGTAGAAGACGGTCATCGTGGCAAACCCAAGCCGATCTTTGATTCCCAGGACGGTAGCGACAACTAAATACGATATCAGGAGTCGCAAACCAATATCCAGCGAGTTGAAGGTCGAAAGGACACTCCCCCCGGCAGCTTCGGCGATACGAACAACAGAGAGCTCACAGAGCAACGGCAAAACTTCTTGCCAGGATCTCCGAAACGCTCGTGCCAGGAAAATGGCCGAAAACACATTCGGCAGATTCGACGGCGCCAGGTCCAGAGCGACGAAATAAGGAGCAACCAGATGGAGCAGCATGAAGCCGGCCGATAGAATCCTGTGTGTCTGGGGCGGAACTGGATTCCGCACGACGCTGAATAAGTACGGCCGCACAAGACGGGAGCAGACAACCATGGAGCCGAAGAGGACATAAACAGCATAGGCTGTCCACTGATGGGTTGAAACGACTGACTGAGATTGTACATAGACGAGGCTGCAAGAGAGGGCGAGTCGAAAGGCCATATGAGCCAGTCCTCTTGCCAGAGTCCGGCCAGGACGCGGAATCGACAGTCCAAACGGCATCATCTGGTTGATCACCGTCGATGAAAGGATACACGCCGATGCTTGAGCAACGATCACCACGGCGCCGAGGCTGGATGTGCAGAGGTACAGGGCCAGAACAGCGCCCAATAGCAGGTAGCCGAGCGATCGTAGAGCCAGTAATCTGGCAGCACCCCCGATGAGAGGCTCCTCTCCAAGAATCAGTATGCCGGCCTGGGAATGCCCAGCGGGCGCGCAGACACGGCGATGATGGTGAGAAGGATGCAGCCACATGGGGACAAACCCAGCGGTGCTTGGAGAGGCTATATCCACCTTTTCGGCGAGGAGACACAGAGAGAGTCGCAGCGACGGAAGGACGCCGGTACTCCAGAACAACGGCAGCGCCAGGAAGAAGACATCCGAGTAGGTGTAAACTGCATACACTTGCTGGTGTGAGAGAGCAGCACAGATTAGCCGTCGCCAACGCAAGGGCGGCGCTGTGCGATGGACAGCAACGGCCGGGCCACAACCGAGCCCGCTTTACGACAACGCCGATGGCTCGGTATTGTGATACTCACTTCAAGATATCCCCAGACGATCGCGACGCAGACATGAAACGGACGCGTGAACCGATCGATGCCATTCGGATCCTCGGGGAAGAAGCTGCCACGAGCGACCTGATCAGAGGAAGCTCATCAATGCGAGCGCAACCACCAGGCTAGACATACATGTTGGGTTCCGGCGGAGGCCCACTGGCGAGGAATGTATCAAGTCGTCAACGGGCGTGAGAATGTGTCGTGGTGCTGATTCTGCTCGGCTTGGCTTGGCTTGGTTCGGCTCGGAATCTAAACCGAACCAAGCACCCGTACTCTTGGCGGATCTCGGTGAGCCTCAGCTGTGCCATGGATGTGCAGGATATAGCATGCACAAAACCCACCTCGTCAGCGACCACTGCGCCATCAACACTGGAATCCATTCAAGACCGGCGACAACTTGCGACCGGGAGGACAAAGTGGAGGACCAGACCCACAGCCCGAGAAAGAGAGCAGAGAGAGCAATCCGCAGCATTGCAAACACCCAGTGTTGAGCCTTTGTCTGAAAGATAAACTGGAAGATCAGATAGGAGAGCGATCCCGAGTCTCGATCCTCGATTTCAGAGGGAGCGATGCTGGCATCGTCCAAGATCCCAACGGTTGCATATCGAGCCCGGCGGGCGTGGAGGAAGTATCGATCGGCGAGAGCGACAGCAGCGAGCAGAGCCGCAATGGTTCCTGGTGGAGACAGAGCACGCATTGGCGACTTTTTAGCCTGCAGCTGCAATGCAACAGCTCTCGCCAAGCGTGCCAGGGACTCATATGCAAGACTGACCCATGAAGCCGTACAGAGCTGTTGTTTTGTTGGATAGCGCCGCATTGAATATGGCCCACACGATATAGGGGGCGAGTGCAGCCGCAAATTGAAGCACGACGAGGAGGACCGCAAACCCGCGGGATATCTCCGAAGGAGGGAGCCTCAGCCCCCCTGTCAGAGTCGCAAAGGCTTCTCGCAGCGCAAAAGCCAGAGTGTATTCGTTCAGAAGCGGTGCGGACATGCTTCCGGGATCACGATGGGCTCGGAGCAGATGCCGTTGCTTTTCGGGTCCCTTTGCTGGACGACGCAGGCAGCGGCCTCGACTCGCAGCGAGCGGTTGGCGAGGTCCTGGCGCCGAATCGGCCCAGAACGAGCCCACAAGGAGCAGCCCGCCACTACCCCTGGTGCGAGCCCAGGCACTATGGATGCGGAGGCCGAGATGTGTCCCTTGGATATCCATCCCATGGAGCTGCTCTGCGGCCGATGTCTCATCGACCGAGTCCATCGCGGCAGTGCAGGCGCCGATCGACATCATTCGGCTGGGTAATTGATCGACATCACTCAACCCACATATACACAGGATCCCGCTTCAGTCAAGAGAGCTGTATTAGGGCAATCCAAAAAAAACGGGACACCCGGGTATTTGACCATTCATCGAATATTTTGTTACCCAATGTTATCGCGCGCTGGCCATGACCATTCGCCGGACAGTGTGGAATCGCGACGTCAATGCGGCGCGCAACATGATCACAGTATGCAGGTCGATTGTGGAGATCGGAGAGCGACCGGTGGTCTTCACTCGGAGGCTGCCAAAGTGATCTGTTTTATTTCTTGTGGCTTTGCTTGACGCAAGCACAGCACATACTACATGTTCATGGAAACGGCTATATTGTCCCGTTTTTTTCTGAATAAAGTGTAGGGCCCTGGAAATGGCGACACAGGCTGACCTCAGAGCCAGCGCCAAGTCGGGGCGTATGCTCCAAGCCGGACATCGACACATTCTCGAATCCGATCTGATTGGTATCGAAAGTGCCTCCAGAACCGGAGAAGCAAGAAGCAAGGCGCATTGTGTGGAAGGATACAAGGCAAACCGGCGCAGAATTATGAGCTGAGGTACTTTTTGATGAGGTCGGCCTTCTTGTCCTTAGGCTGAAACCGGACTCGGGCGTTGCGGAGGAGATCCTGCAGCTGGGCAAGGGATAGCTTGTTGAGGTCCTCGGTGACGATCCTGTTGATGATCAAATCGACAAACTCTTTCTTTTCGGTGGCGCCGCGGGTGCTGACGCTGCGCTGCCACAGCAGAATCCGGAGCTCCTTGCCAGACATCTTCTGGAGCTCCTTGACGGTGTGCAGGGCCAGCGTCTTGGGAATGGGCTGGCTGGTTGCGGACGGGAAGGGCCGGTACTTTGGCGGGGCCGACGACTTTGACGACCCAAACATCTTGAGGACAGGACCAAGGCCCTCGACAACCATGCCCACCAAGATGACGACGATAAGGGCCGTGGTCAGGGCTTTGCCGATGAACGTCCACGGGCTCCGGGCCCTTTCATCGTCCTCTTTTTGGAACTCAAGCTCGAGTGGGTCGTCCGGTTCGAGAGATGCGGCGCCGCAGCAAGACTTTTGCGGGGCCTTGCGACGACGAGTCGAGTTGGACTCGTGGAACTCCTTGATGTCCTCTTCATTGAATGTCGAGTCTGAGCCCTGGTCGGCCTGGGCGGAGCCGTACTTGTGGATGTTGCGGATGAACTCGCGCTCCTCGTCCGAGTCGATTTCTTCGATCTTTGGCATGCTTGCGAATGGACGGGGATATCCAAAGAGCCAGATGGAGATATCGAGAGCGCCGGATGGGGCACGAGGACGGAAAGGGCTTGTGGGGCGCTGGACGGTGTCGCACGCTGGTTGGTGCGCAGCAAAGCCGGGGCGGCTCGCGTCTCCGCGCGGCTCCAGCCACCCGGTTCGAGCCGCACCGGGGCGGATGGCGCCAAGCGTCAATCCTCCGCCCATGCACCAGGAATCCCTCTTGCTGCGTCAAGATCTCGACTGTTTCCGCCCCCGAGCCCATCTGCACCCATTCACACGCAAGCCGCCACCCCGCTCCTGCCAGCAGCATGAAGATTCAGGAAGTCCAGAGCACCTCGAAGGAGCAGAGGTACCGATCTCATCGCGGTTGTGTCCGAGTCCCACCCAGGCTCGCCCCGAGCCGATCGATCGCGCCTGCATGTTGATCGCCCAGGTCCATAAAGGACGATGTGCACACGGATACGCACAGCATAATCGGCCGATATTGTATCGGGCGCAGAAGCTAATGCCGTTTCGTGATGACGACAGAATCGCCACCCATTCACACATCAAGGGACTCGGCCTCCGCGATGACGGAACAGCCGAGCCTGTCGCCGCCGGCTTTGTCGGCCAGGAGAATGCCAGAGAGGTATTTGTGCCTTTAGCGCGCTCAGCAGTCGCATGGGTGTCGCTGGTTTTGGCGGATCAGTTCCACGGCTCCTCTGGATCGATGGGCAGAATTGGATATCGGCACCAGAGCGAGTCCCGATGCTCAACTGTCGATGCTCTGGTGGAAGCTGCGTGCATGCCGAATCACATCTCTTGGACAAGAGACAATCTCCCATCATGATCGAGCGCTTTGTGACTCATGGCGTAACGAATGCCTTGTCGCACGCTTGCAGGCCGCTGGTGTTGTTGTGGATCTGATCCGGTCGAAGAAGATGGCCGGTCGGGCGGTGCTGATGGCCGGTGCTCCAGGAACCGGAAAGACAGCGCTCGCGCTTGCTCTGTCTCAGGAGCTCGGCTCCAAGGTCCCGTTTTGCCCCATGGTTGGCAGCGAGGTGTACTCCTCCGAGATCAAGAAGACCGAGGTGTTGATGGAGAACTTTAGGCGGGCAATTGGTGAGTCCGCAATGCGAACCACATTGGCGCTCTGGCTCAGCAGCGCAGCCCGCAGTGCGATCACCGCCGGATCATGCCACTATCGATGCTGTCATATGCGGAACGATCCTTGCCTCAACGATTACTACAAGTGCTGATCGAGTCTGACTCTATGTGATCCATGACCGTGCATCGCGGCGATCTCATCCAGGTTTGCGAATCAAGGAAGTCAAGGAGGTCTACGAAGGTGAGGTCACCGAAATCACTCCAGAGGAGAGCGAGAACCCTCTGGGTGGCTATGGCAAGACCGTCTCCCATGTCATCATCGGCCTCAAAACCGTCAAGGGTACCAAGCAGCTCAAGCTGGATCCGGTCATCTACGAGAGCCTGCAGAAGGAAAAGGTGGCCCCTGGCGATGTCATCTACATCGAGGCCAACAGCGGCGCCGTCAAGGTGCGTCCAGCAAGCCGATCAGCCCGCTAGGCTATGGCATGTGTTCTGCGGGATTGCTAATCCTTGGCGCTCGTCGACAGCGTGTTGGCCGCTCCGATGCATACGCAACAGAATTCGATCTCGAGGCCGAAGAGTATGTGCCCATCCCCAAGGGCGAGGTGCACAAGAAGAAGGAAATCATTCAGGACGTGACGCTGCACGATCTCGATGTTGCCAACGCTCGACCGCAGGTAGGTTTGCATTGCTGAGTCGTCAGCGCCGGCCCTTAACTGCTCGCTGCGGACGCCCCTCACCAACACACGGTCGGATCGCAGGGCGGCCAAGACATCATGTCGGTCATGGGCCAGTTGATGAAGCCCAAGAAAACAGAGATCACGGATAAGCTCCGCAAGGAGATCAACAAGGTCGTCAACAAGTACATTGAACAGGGTGTCGCCGAGCTCGTCCCCGGCGTTTTGTTCGTTGACGAGGCAAGTACTTCCTGCATGTTTCTGTTGTCCGGCATTGCGCACTGAACGGAGTGTTTCCCTCCTCCGTGTCCACTGACCCCGCACAATGCCACCCGATACAGGTCCACATGCTCGACATCGAGTGCTTCACGTATCTTAACCGTGCACTTGAGTCTTCGCTCTCGCCGATCGTCATCTTTGCGACCAATCGCGGTATCTGCACCATTCGGTAGGGCGACGAAACTATGATACAATCTGCTTGGATCAGCACGGCAGCGTGGCGTTTGAAAGCGTATAGACTGCGCGTTGCTGACGCTTCATCCTCCCTGCCAAAATGCTTATCCCAGCGGGACCCAAGATATCGTGTCGCCTCACGGCATCCCTGTTGATCTGCTGGATCGCCTGTTGATTGTCCGCACGCTGCCCTACGCTCTGGGCGAGATCAGGACCATCCTCTCGATCCGCGCCAAGACGGAGAGCATCAACGTTATCGAGGAATCGCTGGACTATCTTGCTGATATTGGCGTCAAGACGTCGCTCAGGTTTGTGATGCTAAAGCACGATGGAGATCAGACTCTCTGGAATGGCTTTCACCCGCAGGCCAGGTTTATTTGGAACTCGACAGCTGATCCTAAATCCCATTCTCAGATACGCGATCCAACTCCTGAACCCGGCGAACGTGCTCGCCAAAATCAACGGCAAGGAGGCGATCGAGACTCCTGAGATTGAAGAAGTCCACCAGCTGTTCCATGACGCCAAGACCTCTGCCAAAAATCTCCAGGAAACCTCGGAAAGCTACATCGTTTAGGACGACTCAAATCCGCTCGGGTTGGCACATCCACTGCGACGGCGCCACTGGGGGACTGCCCTGGGCTGGATCTGACCTGACCTGATCAGCACTTTACTTAATTTATGAAATATGGACAGCACAAAGCTTGGTTGGATGTGCTAGCCATGATCTTTTGTGATGCCGTAATACACATGACGCATGCCACCACTCCTTCCGGGACATGGCCGTTTTGGAATGAGCGCCACGACATCACTATGGGGCTCGCCAGCGGTGTGGTGGGGAGCAAAGAATTGCACCGTAGTGATTGTATTGCCTCTGAGGCGAGCATCATCGGCCAGCACCGCGATGCCACGACACTGGGCTTCGTTTGGGCAGCAGAGACGCAAGCTCAGAAGCAAAAATGTCTTGGCTATGCGCATCGTCAACTTGCTCGTGTCATTCGTTTGGGCCTCTGTTCCGCTTGCGTTTCTCGTCCCGGAACTCGCGGGCGGTTTCGGACCGCTTGCCGCTGTTCCATACCCGACCAAAGTTTGGTAGCCAGTCGTCGCCAACATCCCCGCCTGTAGGCAGCAGCCTGGTTAGCCACAGCAGATGCGCCAAACATAATAACTCGCTGCATGGCCCGGATGTCGCTCACCAAAGGTCTGGTTGGCACCGACTCGGTTGGGATTGAGCCGCCGGGCTGCCTCATGTTGCTTATGCAGCAAGTAGTCCACGATCGATGGCCCGCACGCCGGAGCTTGTCCGTCGTCGCTGGACACTGGCTCGTCTTGGAGCCATGGGGGGATGCTGGGCTGGGACCTCTGCGGGCCCTGAGAGCCCGAAGGGAGAACAATCCGAGCGAGCCCTGGGAATGATGGTGAGAGCACCCAAGAGCGGGCATGAGTGGGCATGAGCGGGCATGAGCCGCCAACATCGTCGGCGCGCGATCAAGAAAATGGCCATACCGATGGAAGGATCGAGGCGGCTGGATATCGGACGATTCGACACAGAGGCATCTGCAGCACCAGTGCCGTGTAGATGGATGGCGCTGCTTGGGCCGGCAGTCGCAGGCTTCAGAGTCGATGTTTGGTCGAGCCGGCCAACAAGCTGCGGGTCTGGCGGGTGTGTTGGCGATGACACCCTGGGTTTCTTGAGAGGCGGCTGCTGAGCAAGCTTGAGTCGAGCGATGCAGTGAAACTAAAAGACGAGCTCGATGAGGCCACCAACCAACCAAAGGACCATCGAGATCCTGTCGATCGAAGGATCTGGTGCTGGGCGATCGACATCTGCTCCAGACACGAACCTCATCCAGCCGCTCGGCCGTCAGAGAAAACTCTCCGAGCCGCGACATATCAATTTTATGGGTATAGAGCCATCGCTTCAAGGCCTTGAGGTGCGATGCGCTGGCCCAGTGCTCAAAGATGTGAATGCTGGCGTTGGAGCGGTTGAGGGTGGATAGTTTCGGGATGAGGAAAGTGGCGAGGGTGCGGCCACACATCCTCGAGATGCTCTCTCGACGCAAGGGCAGATGATCGCCATCGCACAAGATCTGATAACCGGAGGACCTCACCAGTATATGTGAAAATCCGGCACAAAGTCGATGCTGGCCTTGATTTTGGAGTCGCAGAACAAGCACTGTGGATGTGGATACAAGCGATCGGAGCAGAGCAGATATCGGATTTAAGACTGGGTCTGCGTGCACTGCGTCGCCGAGGGGGGGGGAGACCGAACAGGAATCGATCCCAAGGCGAGGATAAGAGCGATCGAGGGATGGGCACAGCCGTACCCAAGTGTCGGGCTGCTTGGTTGAATCGGTGATGATCAGGACATTGCGGAGGTGTTGGCGAAAGCCATCGTTTTTCTGGGTGGGCGAGCGACGGACAGGGCAATGGGCACAGCGAGAGGGATTTTATCAGCACAGCGACTTAATAGCCAAGGATTTCGAGTGCGAGGCGAGGACTCTGCAGCAAGACAGCGGGCTGGATGGGAATGACACTGCACCTCCTTCTGTCGAGACAAGAGCCGCTGGACATTCGCAGCATGGGTCTGGGTGAAGAAATGGCGCTTGCCGTTGAGAAAGTTTGCCCGGCAGAGGCTGCAGTATCCAGCCTTGTCTGTGGGTGCGGCGACCGAGTCCGGGCTGGTGCTGTTCATCGGCCCAAGGACGGAATCGGTGCGGTTGGCTCGACCAAGCAAGTCCGTTTGGATGACGAAAGCGAGTTCGGCGCGCTGTGGCCTGGACATGACCGAGCGGGGGTTTGAGCCGGCAGGACAGCAAACCAGCTCGAGCGCTGGGCAGGATCGGCCCGATGCAAGAATGGGTTATGCCAGGAACACTCACACCAAGCAAGCAATGGCGGGGGCTTTACTGCCTGTCCGAAGGGCCGATTGATTGACGACACTGTCAGCGACTTTCTGGTTCCTCATGATGCCAGAGCCTCGAGATCTCCAACGGAAGCGCATCTGGATGAGTAACTCAACTCCCCAAGTGGCAGACAGCCGCCGGGTCAGCGGAACAAGCTATCTGATACTCCTTGCCACTGCCAGCGCAATAACCCAATGTACACACAGAGGACAACACCCCACACGGACGGACCGATGGCGAGACGAAACGAACGGTGCGCAAGTTAGGTTGTTGGGCGATCGTAGAATCACAGCGTGTTGATAGAATTAGTTGGGTGTATATATACAGAGGGAGAAGGCGGTGTCAGGGAATTAGATGGGACTATTTGAGTATGGGGAATGGAAGAGCGGCGACGAAAAGGCAGCGTCGCTCTGTTCGAAATCGCTCAATTCCTGATAGTTTATCGGTGACAAAGGCTCGAAATTGGCACCAAAGGGATCTGGAAGGAACGACGCATCGTCGGCAACGAGGGCAGAGTCGGGAAACTCGGTGGTATCGAAGTGGTCCTGGAGAGGGTGGCTCAACGGATTGTTTGGCATTGGGACGGTACTTGAGGGGAGGGTGAGTATTTCGGTGAAGCTGCAGTCGAGCTGGCTGTGAGTCTTGGGGTACTCGTCGATCGCCAAGAAATCCATATCCTCAGGCGCTTGAAGGGAGGGGAAGGGAGTACCGGGCAGGATCGCATCATTCTCGGCAGCAAAAGCGGGGAAGTGCAGCGCCGGAGTCGGCTCGGTCGGATCAAGGACATATGGCTCGATGAGTTGGTTGTCGTCCATGTAGCCATTGCTCGGCCTGTTAACTTCGAGGGACTGGAGGAACTCTTCATTCATAGGAAGAGTGGGAGTATTAATAAGGACTTGATGGCTGGGCAAGGTCAAGTAGTACTCGTTGCTATTCGACTCGAGAAACAGAAGAACATCGACGGGAGATCTGCTTGGGGTTGGCAACACTTGCATGGGCTGTTGCGGCGACAGGCACGAGCGGTCATTGTCGAATGGATACAGAAAGTTGTTGTCGAACTGCTGCAGGAGCATTTTGTTGTGCGCCTTGTCCCAGTCAAAGACATTCATTGTGGGTTCCGGGGAGATTGTCGGGGGATCCACCACGAAAGTAGGGACATGGGGGCAAATGATGTTTTGCATCGTGGGTGGAGCTGTGGGCACGTTGTTCGCAGGATATACGTAGAGGGGGACTGGCTCCGGCGGGGTCACTTGGAGGATGTCATCGGGAGCAGCCAGTCCAGAGTCGATGTCTTCAGCCAACTGGGTAATCAGCTCGCGAAACTCCTTGGACCCATCCATGCTGGGACTGTGAGGAAAGATGAGGATCGACTGTTAGCTGTGGCAAGTGCGGAGCGAGGAACAACTGAATTAAGCACAGCCAGGGTGATAGCTAGGTCAAGAAGAGCAGATACATACGTTTGTGGTTCGATGGTCGGCTCCGTCTTGCTCAGAGTCTTGGAGTGGGCGGTCTTGCACCGAATCGATCGGGGGCGGTGATGGGCAGGCGACTGAGGGGGTGTGCTGACCTGGGACGGGCTCTTTGCATGCATATTCAGGAGCATGTCGACAAAATCGGCATGGCTGGTGGCGCCCGAGAGCTTCTTGAGACGATGGAACCTGTCCAGGACCGGGCGGGAGACCCAGATGGTCCAGTCGGCAGATTTGGCCTTGTCCTTGCGGCTTACGGCCGAGGAGGTTGCTTCTGTCTCCCGGACGGCAGCGAGGCTCGCGGGCGGGTGCTTCATAAACAGGTCGAATTCATCCAGCAGACTACTCAGGCAGCAGCTGTATGGTGTGTGGAAGAGGGCCTTGTGTTGCTGCAGGACGGGTGCAGAAGGAGCCAGAGTCAGGAGCTGTCTGGGTGCAGACGCAAAGCTGGGACGGAGCGGATGGAGAACCTCTCCGATGCAGCCCCGGGTCCGACCCACTCCTGGGCTCCTCGCTGCAGACATGTCTCGCGAGGTTGCCACTCAGCGGACCGCTGGGTCGACACCAACCTCTTTGAGCTTCAGATTGCAGCGGTTTTCCCTGAGAGGGAGATCGGTTGGGCGATACACGAGAGACATGGCGCGGATGGTTTGGCAGAGCGAGACTGAGAGCCAGGCCGGGCTGAGGAGGCAGAGGTGGGCGGGAGCATTGATGCAGGCGAAGATGGCCGGGGACGCAGGGGGGGAATAAATAGGGCGATGGCGATGGCGCTGGTGGCGATGGAGGCAAGCCGGGCATGAGGAGTGCATGGCGATGAAAGGTTTTGGCGACACAGACTCTGGGAGGACGCGTCGCGGACGACGATTTCTGGCCAATAGTGGGCGAAGGATACGCGCCGGTCAAGGCGGGTCGACATATGACTGGGGGACGAGGCGGTGGCGCGGGGGGTATCAGAGGAACACCAGGTGCGGGAAAAGTCAAACGATGCCGCCAGTGGGCCTTGCAGCAACGGCGCCAGCAGCCACCGAGGTCGCACTGCACCGAGACGGAACGCGGGGAACGCCCACACTGACATTCTGGAACAGGCAGACGAGGTGCTTGCGAGAGCAGCCATGGAAGACCAGCCGGCATCGGTCGTGCTGGCTGCGGACGGCCAGCGTGATGCGCGATAGCGGCGACGCTCGTCCTGGAATGGAAGTGGCAAAAGCAAGCCCGAGCACGCAAGGCGACAGAGTTGGGAAATCGCTCGGGGAGTGGTCTGCACCGCATTCGTGCGTTGACAGCCCGGTCGCACCAATAGGCCGGTCTGGTCGACACACATCGCTGCAGCAAAGGCCAGTGCGGCCCGCAACATGGTCGCGGAGCCCAAGTCTGCCGCCCACGAATGCCAATCCCGTCCGTTTGGGCGCGTGCAGTATGAGACCAAGGGAGTGCCCCGCTTGCCTCTGCGACGCCGTCGATGGACTCTGGTGCTGTCGAGCATGGCACGACGGGCTGCCGCTGTAGTCTGCGGTCTGCGGTCTGAGAATATCGAGCGAGCGGTGTCTCTGCCGATACACACCGAGCCAGCATGCTCCAAGCAGCAGCGACCTGTCCATTCCAGTGCAGTCCATTCCAGAACGAAACAGAACAGCCAAGCCAAGTCACGCCAAGTCACGATGATTCTCGAGTGGATCGAATGGATCGAATGGATCGAGTGGATCGAATGGATCGAGTGCAGATGGAGCTGGATCGAGTGCAGATGGAGCGCTGTGATTGGTCCGTGCCAGCCAATCCGATGGCGCCGTCGCGGGCCAATCGTCGCCGTCGCCGCCCACAAGCGGCGGCAGAAAAACTCATCGTGCACCAGCCCCGTCATCCCTGCCCTCCATCGTCCCTGCCCTCCATCGCCGCCATCGGCGTCATTGCCATCTTCGTCGTCGCCATCTGCACGTCGCCATCTGCATCCGCTGTTCGCCATGGACGTTCTCCGAGTCTCAGTCGCCTCGACCCGCCAGTCGCATCACCCGCCGAACTGCACCCACCATCGGGCCAGCGAAACCTCGTCACCGAGCCCAGCGAGCTCGCCCACCCACTCGGTGCTGCAGACCCCTGCGTCCATGTCGGCACAATCCGTGGACATGCTGCCCACTGCCTCGCTCGACGGGGGCTCGCTGCGGTCCTCGATCGAGCACTCTGGCCGCTTCGAGTCCGCCACCGCTATCCCTGGCCAGTCCAGTACTGCTGGACAAAAGGTGGGCCATCCTGGACGGCTGGGTGCGTGTGCGCTGAAACAGAGGCAGCAGTATTCGGCTGGATCGGCCATTCGGTACCGAGCCGTCGCAGCTTCGAGGAGGAGAATGCTAGAGAGGCTCGTCGCGCAGTGGCCTTGGGTGTGAGCTGGCCAGGCCGATTGTCGTCAGGTTGGCTCATTGCCGTCACTGTTCTTTTCTGCTTGCGCTTTCAAGGGCAAACTCGGATTCTCCCTCCGAGGCATTTTCGGCTTCTAAGCAGCAACGTCTGAGTGCTGCTACCTCCTCGCCCTCTCTTGGACAAATACGATGGGATGCATGCATGAACGCGACACGGCAGTCTCGCTATAGCCCGTATCATCAGCCACTCCATGCCACCAATGCCACCAATGCCACCAATGCCACCGAGCGAACATGCTGTCTCCCACATCCATCCCATATTCTTTCTTTCCCTCACTCGCTGAGCCCGTTTTTGATCCCCCTCCCTTTTTGGACCTAATATACTCTATCCACCGAACGAACAGTCCTGTGCTGGATCAACGGGCTGTATTCGCTTGGCCGCCATCAAGGACTTGCAACCCAGCGCATGGATTGCGATGTGGTCGTAGCTTGGAAGATCTTGTTCACATGGGGAGGAGACCATGTCGGTTTGAACTGTCGTCACAAGCAACCATCGGACCACACGTCAACTCGAACAAAAGGTAAGATGGAAAGGATGAAGCTCATTTTATCTGCGGTGATGATGCAAGCATGTTGTATTGCCAGAAGTGCAGGCAAAGTCACCGAGGCAGAGGAGAGCCGAGGAGCGCGGCGCATACAGGTGTTCGATAGAAGGGAGGACAAATTGGGGATGTGGTTGGGGAGAGAAAGTGGGGGGGAGATGAAACAATGGGTTGATGAAGAAATGGACAGGTGGATGGTCCGCCACATCGGCTGTTGCACATGCAAGCGGCACACAGTCAGATGGGAGAGCAAATCAAACAAATCAAATCAAATCAAAGCAAAGCATATCAAAGCAAAGCATACCAAAGCATATCAAAGCAAAGCAAGGGAAGAGAAGAAGAAAAGGGGATGGCGGAAGGAATGCTGTTGCGGCCAGCCAGCATGCAATGTCTCCATCCCCTCGGACGTGAATGATGAAATTCCAGCTTCAAAAAAAAAAAAAACGCAACAAGATGAAAGCAAAAGGCAAATAACGATATACAAAAAAGCAGCCCGGCGGGTGGGTGGACGGGCAGAGCCCCAGATTTTGAGATACGTCAAGTCGCAGGCAGACAGGCAGACAGGCAAACAGGCAAACAGGAAAGCAAGCAGATAGGCAGCCGGGGCTGACACCAAAGCAGGGCAGACCCCGAATCGCATCTGTCCTTTGGTTCAGTGGTTGAAGCTGTGGATGGAAACAAATAAAGGCGTTGGATGAGAGGTCAAGTCGGAGACAACGAGCGGGATCCGAAGGAGATGGCGAGGGGGTCGGCAGAGGGCAGATGTGGGTGACCATGCGATAAAGCAGCTGACATGGCAGTTGCTCGCTCACAGCGACAAAGAGAGGGAGGCGTGCAGCCAAGTTACTCACAGTGGCAAAAAGTTGCCCACGATCGCGAGCGGGACATCAAAGATATCTCGCTTGATCGTGAAGCAGAAAGCGCACGGCACGACGACGTTCATGGGCGAGACCAAGTTGCAGGTTGTCATGACAGATTGCTGCGAGTTGTCAAAGGCAATCAGGCTGAACTTTTCCCAGTACTCGACGGCCGAGGGGTTGTCCATGAGCTCGTAGATGTATGTCTTGGAAGCCAGAAGCTGCTCTCGCGACCACTGCGTCAGCAGCGAGAACTCCTTGCCCACGAGCGCAATCTCGCCCGTCCGTCGCCAGACCACCGTGGGCGTGCCTGAGAACCCGATGAGCTGCTCAAACTCCTACAATGCCCAAACCGAATGAGTGAGTGCGTGAGTGAGGGGATCGGCGGAATAGGGGACACGCACACCTCAAGACAGCAGCGCACTTGCAAGACACACTCATCATCCCGACCCTCGTTTCCCCCCCCCCTTTCATCAACTACAACGACAATCAAGCCTTTGACGGACTGGCTCACCATCACTACGCGCTGGAAGCATTGCTCCATAAAGATCAGGTCCTTCTCGGAGAGATGCATGATCTGGGCCATGAAACTCGGCCGAAACAAACCGACAGACTTGCAGATTCGGATGATGTCGTCCTTTTCCATTCTGCTCATCCATCCCACGCCCAAGAGTAGTGTCAGTTGTATGATTAGCATCAGATTGTTGGCAATTCGTTTCTGGATAATTCCACGAGAATCGGTGGTGACGCACCGCACCGCACGCACGCACATGCTCACCTGTTTGTCACATAGTTCACCAGGTAATGAAACCCTTCGCGATAGTCGTATGGCTTCGACACGCCGCCGTAGATGTCTTCGATCGTCATCCGGCTGTCGCCAGGTCGGTGGGCGGCGTCTTTTCCTTGGTGGTGCTGGTGCTGGTGATGCTGCGGCTGATGCTGATGCTGGTGCTGATGCTGTTGCGGCGGCGGTTGCGGCTGAAGATGTTGTTGCTGAAGACTCGTTGTGGACGAAGATGGCGGCGAAGGCAGCGAGATGGTGTCATCCTTCTGGCCAGAGGACGACCTCATCGACGGGGACGGCCGTTGCGGCGCCGAGGATTCGGGCAGCCGGTAGTGCGGCGAAACTCGTCTTAGCCGGTCGCCATCGCTGAAGTAGCCGTCGGGTACGATCGACGCAGCCGAAGATACCGACGGCGCTGGGATGGTTGTGGAGGCCATGGAGGAGGACGACACTGGGTACAAACTTGGTATTGACGCATGCGCGGCCATGCCTGTCGACGGCCCTGCAAGCGCTGGGCTGGCCAAGATGGCCACCGACGACGATGGCGGATGTGACAGCGGCGGCTGAGACATGTCCGAGAGCGAAGCGCTGCTTGGTGAGTATAGACTGGCGTTGGGCAGGATCACCTCGGGTGCGTGGAGCCCCGTGCTGCCACTGGAAAACAGCATATTGGAGAGGATGGCGTATTCCAGATTGACGATCTCGGAGCCAAAGTGATGCGATGGCTCAAAGCTTCGAATCGACAGATCCGGTGAGGCTCCGATCAGAACCTGGGTGTTGGGCTCGGGATAGGTGAGAGCAGGCGGCAGCACAAGAGTGGGATGGGTCGAAGTTGAGCCGGTATCTGGAAACAACGATGGCGAGAGCCATAGATGGATGATAAGTTGGCGTTGCTGACATGCTTTCGATTGAAAACGGCCCCCTGGGATCCTACAGGTCGGCTCGGCATCCGAGTACTCACTGGCGGCGGCCCTGCTTTGGACTCTTGGTCTCGGGTCGGGCTCGAGATACTTTGACTTTTTGCGGCTGCCATCGACACAGGTGTCTTGCTGGTCGCGCTTGATGCAGCGAGAGCACGGGCGCACTGAAGACACGGCCATAGACGAGTGAAGTTGACATTGTTGAGGACAGATTGGTGCAAATGGATTAATACGACTCCATGGTGTAAGTCGCGGCGGAGTCTGCGGTTGCAACGGGGTGACGAGCCAGAGTGATGAAGCCAAAATCACTCGAGCGAGTCGAAGAGGATGCCATACAGCTCTGTGGGCTGCACCGAGTGTGCTGAGAGCGACAGCGACGATGGCGGTCGACGCCATGCATACGGAGAGTTCCAAGAAGACACCGATAACGGCCGCGACGATGAAGCCGATGGAGATCATCCAGAAGGAGGAGACACATAGGGCCCGCAGCACTTACATCCGTTGCAGGTGACATGTGCCTTTTGGCACGCCAGACATGCTTTTGTCGAGCCCGCGACTGCGGTAGCGTCGGCTGTTGCGGTGGCTGGAGGGGTCATGTCGGCAGGGCCAGGGGTTTGGTGCCGCAGGATGGCGGTGGATGGGTTGCAACAGATGCCAGAGCGGGTGCTTGCTGATGCAGGGGACAAGGTCGGAGGAGGACGGTCACGCAGAGTCCAGGTCGCAAGAAAGAACAGAGCCAACCAGAGTGGGAAGGTTTGTTCCGAGGACACAGATCGGGATCGAGCTGGTATTCAGAGTCGGACTCGGAATCGAGGTGGAGGAGTTGATCGTCGGTGAGAGGGTGGCTGGGTGATTGCTGGGCTGGGTGATGTTTATGGCGGGGTTGGGTCGGATGATGAGCGGGTTCAGGGCAAGGGAAGGGAGCTGCGGTTGCAAGTCTAGAGGCACGAGGAAAAACACGAGGAAACGAGCAAGCAGAGGATGGCCGGGAATGTGAGAGGACTGTTGGTGATAGGAGCGTGGAGCGGCGAGAGCGATGCGTGATGCAAAAGCAGAGGCAAAAGCAGAGGCAAAGGCAGAGGCGATCGGGTTACTTGGAGGGGGCTCAGAGCTCAGCTCGGCAGGATCGATGGGCGATGCGGGTGGAGGTAGTGCAGAGAAAAACGATAGTGGAGGCTAGAAGAGGATGGGTGCCTGTGGATCCTGAAGACGAGGACGGCAGCGGCAAGAGCAGACGAGGCGAGGACATGGGTCCGCAACGGCGATGTGCGATGGGCGATGGGCGATGTGCGATGGGCGATGGGCGATGTGCGATGGGCGACGGGCGATCGGGGTTGGAGATGGATGGAAGGCCGGGCGGACGGTGATGATGGGCAGGTCAAGAGTCGGGTGGATACGGAAGGGTTATTATCGATGGCGAATGATCGATACCGACGACGAAGGGCTGGTATCGCCGATGGAGAGTCCAGATGGCGGCAAAGGCGATCCCGGCGATCGGCCGATCGGCAGACAGCCAATGCCCGGTGGCGACTGTCTGATCATGGCAAAGTCCGCTGTCCATGGCAAAAGCAGCCCAGAAACATCGACGGCGTCCGCAGATATCCGCACCGCCGACCACAAACCAGCGCAAGTTGCATATCTTTGACGGGGGAAAACAAAGATATACTCCAGCCGGCAGCCCCAATAGCACTCAATGACACTCACTCAATAGCAACCCTTACCATTCGACCGTCCACGATGTTCAAGCTCGAGCCGGAGATAAGATACTTTGAAAACAGGGCTTGAGGGGAGCAACGGTATTTGCACTGGATACAGCCTGCGGTGCCAACGACAATGATCAAGCCAATCGGTGTGTAAGTGAGGTGCCAGCCACAAACCTGCCTGGAGCGGTGGCGAGAGGCGATATCCAAAGAAAATAGAGGCAAGGCACAGACAAAGCGAGAGAACGGATGGCTCTGTCCGCAAAAGCGATCAGCGACAGTCAGCAAACGACAAACGGGATGGAAAAGTGCGTGCTGTCGACGCAGCCCACCCCCGGCATGGGATGGCTGAATGCACAGGCCCCCCCCCAACACCAAGGACTATCCTCGCTATGAGAGGTAGATGCGTGGGCAAGGCAGAAGCCCGGTCGCAAAACAAAGTACTAACAAAGGAGCAACAGCAGAAGATACAATCCAATGCAATGCAATGCAATGCAATGCAGTCCAATGCGACGCAGCACAGTGCCTCTGCTCTCACTCCCACCATCAGCCCTATCAGCACTATCAGCGCTATCAGCACTATCACCATTTGCTGCTCGGCAGCAACAAGACGCCCAACGGACCCCGTCCAGCGACGGTGACAGCGGAAGGGCAAAGCGATGGCCCACTCGACTCCGTTACCCACAGGAGTCTGTGCCCAGGGCCGGTGGTTGCTGCAGGTACTGGGCGAGCCGCAGAGCCTCAAGAAGCAGAGGGTCGCCGGCGCGAGGATGGGAGGAGAGGGAGAGCGGGGATAACCACTCGGGCAGACGAGGGGCACACCGGGTGCAGAGGGCAGATTTCGGCGAGAGCCGGGCGATGCAAGCGGGCCGTGGGCGGTGGGACTATGGAGACCGGCGGGCGGGCAAGAAGGTATAAGACGGCCGGGCGTGTGTGTGTGTCGGTGCTGTTTCTGTTGCTGTTGTTTCTGTTGCTGTTGTTGCTGTTGTTGCTGTTGTGTATTGAGTGTGAATTGGCTGTGGCAATCGAATATCGGTTATCGGATATTGCGATTGAATTGGATGTTGGTATTGAATTGGATATTGCTATTGAATCGGATATTGGGATTGAATTGGATACGAGATATCAACTCCGAGTTTGAACCCCGCAGATCGATGTCGGCTCGTTGATGCTGTTGCTGCTGCTGCTGCTGCTGCTGCTGCTGTTACTGCTGCTACTGCTGCTGCTCTGGTCTCGGCAGCGCCGTGCAAATATCGAGCGCACTTGTTTGCCAGCCCGGCAGTGCCCCCAGTCTTAATCCGTCTCTCGCTCGCCTGCTTGGTCGTCCGCACCACCCCCAGCGACCCGCTCGCCCACAGGCGATATCTCTGGCGTATCAGCGCACAACTGTGGCATCGCCCGCGCGACCCGCCGCACGTGGCTCTATCTGCGAGATAACGGCTCGATCCGCTGTGACTGTTGCCGCTGTATCTGCTGGCCGATCCCGTCGCCACTCTATCGCTGTCCACTGTGGCTGCACCGCATGTGCACCCGTCCTTCTTCCGGCTGTCCTGCTCGCATCCAGCCCATTGTCGTCCACAATCGGCCGGTCCCTGTCCATCCCGATCCGCCACGGCGCCCACCGCGATCAACACCGATTCCGTCGCTGGCCCGGCTGGTCGGCCGGCCGGCCGTTAATCGCACCGCACACCGGCCCGCTGTCTTTCACATGCCCCCTCATGCCCTCATGCCTATCTCCTCCCGGCGGCTTTCCCGTCCTCGGTCTTTGCCTTCCCTGCCGGCCTCGGATCTGGCTTGGTTGCTCCGGCGGCACTCTGCACATGATCGCGAGTCGGGGTTGTCGTGGAGCAGGCCATTCAACCCATTCAGCCCAATTCGGCTTGTCTATTCCAGCTGCTACTGCTGCTGCTACTGCTGCTGCTGCCGCTTCTTGTCTAGCCACAGGGCTCGTGGCCCCCTGCGTGGCTGCTGCTGTCCCTGCACGTCCACCACCAGCGCCGCTGGGGAACGGGGACACGCAGCCCACCCTCATGTCTTCCCAGAGCCTTGTGGGCAGACGAGTGCTTTCGATCGGTCGCTCGCGGCACGCACTGGCTGCACGGCTTACTTCTTGTATGTCATCGACTTGATTCCGGACTTGGGCTTGAGCGACCCCCGCACGTCTTTCTTCAGGAGCTGTGGTCGTGCGCCAAAGCCAGAAGCATATGCATGTGCATGTCCGTGAGTGCCCATCGCCACCACAATCGCCAGCCGTTTCCCACGCAACCGCAGCCGCACTCGCCGCCGGCCTCAGCCCCATATCCAACCAAAATGCGCTCCTATCGCCGAGCTGCTTGCTTTCCATCCAGTCAGAGTGCTTCCCTATCAGGCCAGCGTGCCCGGACAGCTCGTCGGAACTCTGCTGGCCTGGCCCCTGGGGTCACTCGCGGCCGTATCGTTCCCTATCTTACCGCAGCACCATTCAATCCACATCACACCGCTCGCATCCACATTCAATCCACATCACATACACACACAACACCGCCCACCCACATGCTCGCTGGCTCACCTCAGGCTTCTCATCAACGACAGAATACGGGTCGAACACCTCGCTCTTGGCGGTCGCTGACTTCTTGGCCGGTCCTACATCGGCTCCGTCCTCGGTATCTCGCCGCTTGCGCACATTCGGTTTGTTGGCCTGGAAGAGATCGTGGATCGAGCTGTTCTGCTGGCTGTAGTCGAACGCTGCTGGCTGTGGTGTATCGCTAGTCGCTGCCTTCTTCTTGCCCTTTGCCGCCGACGAGCCAGTCTTGGTATCGTCGGGAAGGTCGTTGCCGTTATCGTCCTGATCGAACTTGACCACACCGTCCTGCTCGAGCTTGACGACGCCATCCTTTCTCGCCGAGCCTCCCTTGGGATTGGATGTGCTGCGCTCCTTCTTGATCTCCGACATGATGATCGGCGTGTGCTTTTGCGACAGGATCGACTTGGTCTCCGCGACCTGGCTCTCGATATCCTTCTTGGTCAGTTTCGGGGCGGGCTTGTCCTCGACGGGCTCCTCTGCAGCATCGCCAGTGGCCTCGTCGGATCCTTGGAGCGCCTCTTGCTCCCGTTTCAGCAGCTCGATGCCTGGCGAGATGAGATATAAGCTCGACCGGATGCTCTCCGATTTTGCCTGGGCCTTCTTGTTGTTCTTGACGATCGCAACTCCGGCCTCCAGGCTGCCAAAGTCGGCCCGAAGCGACTTGACCTTGATCTCCGCGATGGCGATACGAGGCCGGCCACTGCCAAAGTCACCCAGACGGTCCGACTGGCAAGCATCGTCTTTGTGCATGGGTGCAACTCCGGCTCCGGCTTTGGGCGCGGGAGTGCCCTTGGGCTTGATTGCCGCACCCTTCTTGGCAGATCCCACGGCACCCTTGCCTTCGTCAGTCGCAGCATCCTCGTCCTCCTTGCCATCCGAGAACCGAGTGTGCACGGGCCCGCGACGCTTGCGCTCCTCGTACTCCTTCTCGCGCAGCGCCAGGTCATTTTTGAGTCGGGCCAGCTCCTTCTCCCGCAGCTCCATCGTCATTCGCGCCTCGGTGCGTGTGCGCTCGATCAGCAGTGCAATGTCGCTGGCGTACATGCGCACCAGCGGCGGGACGGGGTTGCAGCACGACAGCACCCCCGCCGAGTCCGTGGGCATGCGGTCTGCGATCGCATAGAGCATGTGCATCGGACACACGTATCGGGTCGATTCGTCCTCTTCGCGGGCGGTGTGGTCTCGCCATGCGTGGACGGCCTTGAAGACTGCGAGCTGCTCGGCGTTCATGCTGAATCCGTAGCTCTCGAGGGGCTTGCGCCAGCCACCAGGTCCTTCACCCGATTCAAAGTCGTAAATTTCCTTCTGATAGAGGTTGAGCGAGGTCACCTTGGAGCGCTGCAGGACAGCGTGCATCAGGTTGTGTGTCGATGGGTTGCCTTGCTCGATCAGTTCGTTGCGCATCCGGTCGTAGATGTACAGCAAGTAATGTGTGTCGATGCGCGCGTACTTGAGCATCTCTGCTGGGATGGGCCTGGGCACCACGGCAAAACAGCGGAGCAGAGAACAGAGAACAGAGAACAGAGAACAGAGAACAGAGAACAGAGAACAGAGAACAGACAACAGAGAATCAGCATCACTACATCGTCCTCGGACGGTCGCGCCAGGCTCGTAGTGCACTGCATCCAACGCTGCGACACAGCATCCGACTTTGTGGCAGATCTGATTTTGCGACACTGCCGTGAGGGCTATCTCGATGGCTTTAGCGTGTCGTCTGTACCTGATGCGCCAGTCTGCCAGCTGGTATTTCTTGTCCGTTGCGACGTCACAGTATGTCTTGAGCAGGTGCGCCAGACTGTGGGCACTGCACTCGAGCAGATGCGACGCATGGTACGTGTCAAACATATTCACGACGTAGACGCCAAAGTCTCGCTGCAGCCAGATGATATCAGACTCGGCGCCGTGGAACACCTGAAAGCGGGGACAGGGTCGGTGAGCATGTCGGTGAGCATGTCGGTGTGCGTGGGACAGCGACCGAGATGCCGGCCAATTGCATACTGCGCAAAGCCGCATTGGGTATCGGGATCCGGCACAACACCATACAACCAGACGCCGCCACTGAGCTGAACAATGCCATGAGATGGCGGGTCAGCCACGGCTATGCACGAGAGGAGGAAATACATCACCTTGATGATCTGAGGGTCGCTGAGGGCCTGGTTGAGAAGGTGCATGTAGCTTCGGACTGCAAGAGTGTCGATGATAAAGTCCTCCGACCGCGTCGAGATCTGCATGAGACAAACAAATCCCTGGAAGGATCGGTAGTCGTGGTGCTCCAGATCGATGGCAAGCTCGCTCGCGCTCTCGATGATCGGAAGCGCCGCCATCAGCTGCTCCTTGGTGTCGATGTAGGTGAGCGGCGTCTCGTCCAGCGACGAGTACAGAATCTCGGGCGACTGCTTGAACATGCGCTCGGGGTAGCTGATGTTTTCGATCTCGTACTGGTATGGATGGGGCAGGCTGAAGTCGGGCCACGAGTGAGTTTCAGCAGCGTGGGAGACAGGCAGGCGGCATCCGTGCGAGGCCCGAGTCCGCGACACCGAAGCCAGGCCGACTGTGCGCTGCTTTCTCTCCAGATGCGGGCGGGTCGGCATCGCCTCAGCATGGATCAACATCCCCGCTTGGCGCCTATTCACTTCTCGCGCTCGATTAGCCCCACACCACCGCCGCACTCTTGCACACTTACTTGGCCGAGGTCGCATCCGTGATGCCCATCGACTTGAGATGCGCCGCCATCTCATCCGAGATGAGCCCCGACGACGACAGCCCATAGTCCAGCGGCCGAAGCGCATTGTGTTTGACGGCGAGCTTGCGCACAAACGGCCGGTTCGAGTTGTCGATCTTATCCTCGAACTTGAGCTGTGGCCGGATAATGTTTTGGGCGTGCACGACGGTGACATCCTTCTTCTGGTTCCTGGATCCGCCCACGGACATCTGCACCACCATTGGCGAGCTCTGTGTGGGCACGCTGGCGGCTCCTCGCTGCCCGGCTGTGCCAAGGACCTCATCAAAGCAGACGTCCTGAGCACGCGAGTCGCAGCAGAAGGAGCGCGGCGATGGAATGAAGTCGAGACGTTCGAGTTTGTGGATGAGCGAGTCGGCGAGCGGGAGCAGGGTCGGACAAGCAAAGTAGATGGAAAGGCAGTGCGGTGCCTCGGCAGCCAGAATCCATCCGTCGAACGCTTCCACATGCTGTCGCTGGCAAGACGACGACGGCCATATCCCACTGGATCCAGCAGTCTCATCGACAACCATGCCCTTTTGCATTGGGCAGACGCATCGACGACCATGAGGTCTGCGAGCGGATCATCGGTCGTGTGCATTCATCCCAATGGAACAACAAGTCCCTGCCCGTCCATTCGCTCGCTCGGGTGTACTCACGGCTTTCTCCAGCAGATTGTCGACCACATCCACGACGGCGTCGAAGCGATCGACCATGTCGTCCACATCCTCGAACCCAACGCCAACGAGGTCGCTGCCGGAGGAGTCGACACCGAACCCCTTGGAGGCATGGCGCATCAGCCGGTTGCAGAGCGACAGAACGCTCTCGGAGGTGTGCTCGAGCGACGTCGCAAACTCGCTCGAGTTGGCCTTGTAGAAGGGCAGCTCCTCGGCCTTGAGGAACTGTGCGGCTTTGGTGCACTGCACCAGCGATGCAAAAAAGGACTTTGAAAAGTCGTCGAATGTCGCCGGCTCGATGGGCGGGACTGGGGTCTTGTGCTTGCCCTCCATTCTGATGATGCTCTGCTGCTCTGGATACGTATGCGGAGAGACCGGGGTGGTATCTGGATTTGGGATCTAGATTTGGGATCTGGATTTGGGATCTGGATTTGGGATCTGGATTTGGGATGCTCGGCTCGGACGGTGGAGGCTGGTGCGAGATCGCGGAGGGACAGCATCCAGGTCGACCATCGCGGCCGCGAAAAAAAGGTGCGCGACCGACGCAGCCAAAAAGAAAAAAGCAGGCTCGAACCAGCCGATCCAACAGATCCGCTGTTTGCTGGCAAGACCCCAACGCCGGAATAACATGCAAAACGAGCCCATGTATTGGTCTCGCTGGGCGCAGATGCCAGAGGATGGCCTGGGCGAGATATGGCGCAACGTCGCCAATCCCGGCCGAAACAAAAAGCGAGGGGCGTCGGAGCAGCAGTGCCGCATTGCGGCTCGGCTTCGTCCTGCGGTCGATTTGGTCGATATGGTCGATATGGTCGATATGGTCGATTGGTCGATTTGGTCGGTGCAGCCGCTCTGTTTCCGCCTGTCCCAGGACGGTACGTCAGGCATTACAGAAGCCATACGGCCTCGTCGAAGTGATCAGATCGCGCTCGATCTTGAACTTGATATCGTCCGAGCAATGCGGAGAAGGTCGGGACGATCATGCTCGGCTGGGATCGACCTCGGGCTGATTCTCGAGCTGGCTCTCAAGCTGGGCTTCGAGCTGCTTGCCAAGATGCTCGCCGAGCCCCTCGGGGATCCCGCCCTGTTCCAGGGTGACCGAGCCGTCGATCAGGTATTGGTTTTCTCCGTTCTGGTGATACGCGATCGGAAGCTGGCATCGTGGGCAGTGACGGCGGCACTGCTTCTCGAAGCCCGAGGGCCTAAGAGATAGAGAATGGATGGATACACATGGGTTGGTTGGCTGGCCGGTGGATACTTCGCCGTCGTGGTCCAAGATGCCGGCGGACTGGACAAACCCAGAGACAGCCGCTGCGGAATGTGATCGCGGCGAGACAGGGCCATACCTCTTGATCACCACAGTGGGCCCGTCGACGGTATTGAATCGGAAGACCCGTTTGTTCGTCAGCACGTACGACCGATCCGTCGGCCTCTTGGGGAGATAGTCGATCTCCTTGTCTGAGCACGATGATCAGAGTGGAGAGACGAGCCTGCATCAGCAACCACGAATGCGGCCCTCCGAGCCACCCAATCGAGCCCAAGAGCAGATCGACAGGATCCGTACCAATGATGAGCACGTATTCGCCGCATATGCAGTAGTAGACATGCAGCGGCTTTTCATTTTGGTGGTCTGAGGCCGAGATGATGCTTGAGCTGTGGGCGGTGCGGGATCGCAGAAAAACGCCGAGCGTGAGTTGCATGGTTTTGTCTGCAGCGCGGGAGCGAGCTGTTCTCTCCGAGACGATATGCTCGATGCGATCTCCTGGGGCACCTGATGATTTTGGGCATGCTTGCGTAGAGCGATCAAAGTCGGAGGCGAGTGCGATGCAGAGCCAAGTCGACGGCGAGTGCGATGCAGGACCAAGTGCAGATCGGCGCTGGCTTTCCTGGATCTGGCAGAAGGCGTCTCGCCCGTCGCACCCACAACACCCACCGAGCAGATCCAGATCGTCCCTGTCGTGGGCACATCGGCCAACTTCGCAGCATCGCATCGGCCGCGCACGATAACCATCGTCCATCCGCTCTGTTCATCCATTTGCCCGGCTCATCCCATCGCTTCAGATCGGCCACTTCCATCGCCGCCATGGCCCGATCGCATGCAGAGCATGCACTCCAGTTGCCCACAAACGCAGGGCCATCCATCCCGCAGCCACCAGAAGCAGCAGTAGGCCCAGGACGGCCGGCAATGCACTCTTTGCCTGCCAGACCCATCCCGAACATGCCTGCTCCGGTGCGCCGCGAGCTCGACATGAACTCGGAATGGGTTCGCTCCAACATCTGCACGGCACCAGGCTTCCTCGAGCGCTACTTTACCAGCTCCAGGCTGCACTTTCTGAGCATCTGGAAGGCCGACCTGCGCGACAAGCTACTCAAGGTCACTGCCCAGTCCGGCTCCAGCTCCAGCTCCGGCGGCTCCAGCTCCAACCGCCATCTGTCGAAGGAAACCGTCCGCACCATCATGCATGTGGATATGGACTGCTTCTTCGCCTCGGTCGCCCTGACGACGCGGCCCGAACTGGCGGACTGCCCCGTCGCCATTGCCCATACCCAAACCGAAAGCCCTGCAGCCGTGTCGACCTCGGAGATTGCCTCCTGCAACTACGTTGCGCGCCGCTCGGGTGTCTCGAACGGCATGCGAGTCGGCAAGGCCAGGGAGAGGTGTCCCGATCTCAAGGTGCTGCCATACGAGTTTGCAAAGTACGAGCGCATCTCCCAGCAGCTCTACGGCATCCTGATGGAGTTTGGTTGCTTCGTGCAGGCCGTCAGCTGCGACGAGGCCCTGGTCGACGTCTCGCACGCTGTTTCCCAGCGCAGACTCGGCCAAGAGATCGAGATCGCCGAACGCATCCGGGCCAGGGTCAAACTCGAGACCGGATGCGTCGCCAGCATCGGGATCGGCCCCAATATCCTCCTGGCCCGCATCGCAACCAAGAAGGCCAAGCCCGACGGCGTCTTTGCCATATTCGAGGACAACTGCCAGGAGATCCTGGACCAGCTCGACATTGGCGATCTCCCTGGGATAGGCAGTGCCACAGCAGCCATCCTCGCACCCCGCGGCATCGCCAAGTGCATTGATGTTCGGACCAAGCCGCGCGATGTTGCGTCGGTGCTGGATGCCCGGCTGGCGCAAACGCTGAACGAGTATGCTCGTGGTATCGATCCTCGTGCGCTCGAGAACAAACCCCGGCAGAGCGTCGGCGCCGATGTGACCTGGGGCGTGCGCTTCGCCGACATTGGCCAGGTCCGCCAGTTCTTCAAGGAGCTCTCCGAGGAAGTTGCAAAGCGCATGCAGTCGGGCCAGTACAAGGGCCGGCACATACAGCTGCTCATCAAGAAGCGGCAGTACGAAGGGGAGCCGCCAAAGCTGCTCGGCCACGGGCCATGTGGTGGGTAGATCCTGCAGCCGCTCGATCGCGCACTGCGACAGAGTACTCGAGACGCACTCGGCAGTGCACCGGGCATGGGCATGAAGCGAGAGGTGGCCCATGCTTGCCCGCCGAGCAATTGTGGTAACCCAGCGGATGTGCGTTCCTGTCTCCTCAACCAGAAAACATATGCAAGTCCACGACCTGCCCTGGCTGGATCCGCACCGGCGACGAAATCTTCAAGGTGGCGTGGGAACTCCTCACACAGATCTGCATCCAGGTGGACGAGATCCGCGGAGTGGGCATCCATGTATCCAAGATCGTCTCGGGCCACCTGTCGTCCGAGAAGCAGAGCAAGGCTGCCTTTTTGGAGCGTCTTGGCTCAATCAAAGACAGCAAGGGTTCATCAGACCGACCACCAAGACAACACTCGCTCCCACCTCCACCAGCAGTAGCAGCGGCAGTAACAGCGGCAGGGCCACCGAATATGCACCCGGCAGAAGAGCTTTCTCAAGCGGGAGCAGTGCCCCCAGCCCCGATTCCAAACGCCCCTGTCTCGCTTGCGATTCGGTCGGCGATCGATCGTGCCCCACTTGCGAGACCCAAGCCTCGACCTCGCCGCGAGCCCGAAGGACTGCCCCCTGCCAAACGAACCAAGCTGCAACAACCGCCGGTTGGCACCAGCTCCAGGAAACCAGTGGGCTTGGACACTCTGCTCAGTACCGAGCACGCTCCTGTTGGTCCGAGTGTCCCAAAGGGCATCGATGTCGATCCCGAGACGTGGAAGTGTCTGCCCCAGAGCCTGCGCGACGAAATTGCTGGTGCGCTGGAGGATGGCCCTGCACAAGATACCCAAAAGCACCGGCTGGCCCATACCAAAGAACTCTCGATGAGCCAGCTGGTGCCGTCCGAGTCTCAGATCGACCCGGGTGTGCTCCAGCTGCTCCCTGAGGCTATCCGCAGCGAGCTCACGGTCACCAAGAAGCAACAGCCTCCACAACAACAGCAGCAATCGCAGCGACGGCGAAGCGAGCCCAAACGTCCGCTGTCTCCTCCGATGGCACCAAGCCCGGTCGCCTCCATCCAGCAAATCAAAATCACGCAGTTCTCGGGATTCGGCCCGGTGCCAGTCTTCAAGGGTATATCGTCAGCTCGCGAGCTCTACTGCCATCTCGACAACTGGATCGACAGCGACGGCTCGCCAAGGGAAGCCGATATCCAGGAATTCTTTGACTACCTGCTGCACCTGATCGAGGAGATGCACTTGGATCTGATCCCACGACTTCTCGGCCACATGGCTCGCCACATTCGGTCCACACGCGGCATTGGGGCTTTGGAGTCGCTGCAGAGGGACCAGGGCTGGGGCAACATCGTGCAGTTGATGTGGAAGAACATTAATGTGTTTGTCCAGCAGCGATACAACAGCCCGCTGAAGCCGCCGCCTTCGCTGGCGCTTGAGGAAGGGCAACTTCGGGTGTGAACCAGCACGACATATGCTGTGGCTGGATCGGCAGCATGGAAATGGAACTTGAACCGGAAACATGGAAACGATCTGTGTTGTTGTTTTTCATAATCCATCCCACCCTGCTCGTCCCCAGCAATCAGCGACTTGGTCTGCTGCCTGCTTTTCTATTTTGGTCCAGATGCGGCCACTGTGCCAGGGTCCGACTTTGGCACTCGGAGCGCCGGGGCTCGCTCAAAGGGCCCAAGATGGTCCGAAGTGTCTTGTGGTTCGGGACAGTCCCGGTCAGCGACTCGATCTGGAAGAGGGCCGAGATGGCTTCATCGTGATGGCCCATCCTCCCCAGCGCCTCCACGTACGAGTGGAAGGTATTGAGCTCGATGCTGCCGAGGCGGCCGCTGACAATCTGTGTCCATATCCTCCGAAGCGAAGCCATATCAGAGTGGAAGCCGCAGCCGTCGAGCACCGCAGCGCATGCAAACGACAGGGCTGTGGAGGAGCGGGTGTGGTCGGGTCGAAGCTTGTCCTCCCAAGTCTCGAGTGCATCTGACCAGTTCCCGGAGCGCTGCTGTGCGTCCAGCAGCCCGGCCCAGTGGAGGTCAGTAACGGGGATACCGAGCTCCTGGTATTGCTGGATCCACATGCTGATTTCGGCAGGCGAATGGTTTTGCGTGTGGCTGTAGGTCTTCATGATGCTGAGGAACATGACGTCGTTGGGCCGCAGCCCTTCCTGTCGAACCATCTCCCTGAACAGCGCCTGCATCGTCGCCGTGTCGCCGTTGTTTCCGTGAGCGCATATCAACGCCGTATACAGCTCCAGGCGTGCTTCATACGTGCTCCGCACTTTGGCCAGCTTCTTCTGAGCGGCGTAGAAGGCGTCAAAGGTTGTCTTGGCGCGGTCCATCTCGCCGCGCTGGCCGTAGAAGGAGATCAACGTTGCGCCGATCTCGGGCTGGTCGACACGGCTCGTCAGATTGTGGGCACGGATCCACTCCGCCGCCAGGCTCACCAGCCTGGGATCGCGGCTGTCGAAGAGCGAGGTGAGGTAGACCCAGTGCACGCGCGGTGTGAGCGGAATGTCCAAGGCGCCAATCGACTGGGTGCACTGGACCATGCCAGCGATATTCCGGGTCTCGGCATACCCCTTCATGAGCAGCACGATCATGTCCGGGCCGTATGTCTCCCGGGTGTTGCTGTCGTGGCTCATGGCTTCAGCAAAGATCCTTTGTGCGGCCGGGAGGTCGTGGATGCGGACCAAGCATCGCAGCCGGCTTGCGACAACTTGGCCGTCGACGGGGATGTCCAGACGCCGCATATCGTTGATAGCAAGCATCATGCTCGAGAGGCGGCCCTCCTCGGCATAGGAGTAGACCATGGTCTTGTATGCTTTCTCCATCAGCGACTTTTGTTCCTTCCGGATCGGACTGTTGGCATCCGTCAGCTGAACCAGACGGCTGAAGCGCATGACCATACGATCCAGCAGCGACCGCGCCGTCTTGAAGTCGCCCATGTGGAGCACAGCCGAGATGACTTCGCCATAGCCATCAACGCGGAACGAAGAGTGGCTGTGCTCCGACTTGAGGGCCTTGGCGAGTCTATCGAGCCACTCAAGCGCCAGTTTTTTGTTTCCGGCCTTGCTGTGGGCGATGGCCAGGGCCTTACAGACGGCGGCATCGACCGGAAGCTTGGGTCCATTGGTGGGCTTCCAGTGGCGATCAAAGAACGACAAGGCTGAGGCTGGGTTGCCGTGCTCAACGTAGGCTCGCAAGGCCGAGGTGTAGGCTCTCAGTAGCTGGTCCCGACTTGCGCCGCTGTCGTTGCGCTTTATAAGCTCCACAAGCTGATCCACGCGCTCGAGGTTGCCCGATTTCGCATAGTAGGCGACCATCATGATGTAGATCACTGGCCATGGCACTCCCGCGTCGCCCTTGAGGGAGGCAAAGATGCTCTCGGCGCGATCGCATTCTCCAAAGAGCAAGTGGTGTCGAATGAGCTGAATCTTGGTCGCAGACGAAGGCACAAAGTGCGGGAGCGACAGAAGGCCCTGGACGATTTCCCTCGATCCGTTGTGCTTGCTCACATGGGCGTTGACCGAGAACTGGAACGCCGTACGGGAACGCGGGCTTGGGAAGCTTTGGCCGGCAACCATCTGCGGCAGTATGCTCTGGATCTGGCCCGCTTGGACAATCGAGTCGAAAAAGGAGGGGCCGTCGCCACGATCGAGAAGGATGAAGTAGTTATCCTTGGCCGAAAGCCTCTGGCCACTGGCAAGTCGCTTCAGCAAAATCTCGAGCGCAGCTGCGTGGTTGCCAGATTCAAGGGCGTCGATGTAGAGTTGTATGGATGGGATACGCTGCTGCATGGAAGCGACAGGACCTGTGGGGCTGCTGAGAAGCGGCGCTGCTTGTGTGAGTGACAGTACAGGTTCAACTTGAGCGGACTGAATCAGCGCTAGCTTTTCTTGAACAGAATCAAAGCCCGGGTCCTGGTGAAATCGGGCAGCGATGGCATCGCGGATTGTGCTGCTGACGGGGCTGCTCCGGTGGATGCCCGAGTCGAGCAGGCGCTGGACACCTGCGAGATCCCCAGCAGCAATTACACGGGTCCACAACTCTTGGCAGAACCGGCTGCTGAGGGTTGCGTCGTGGCTGTGGATAATGGCAACCCGGCGGAGGGCTTCGTCCAGGCGGGATATCGCCAAACTCTTGGTGACATACTTTTCACACAGCCCCTGGTCGACGAGGCCGGGCATCTGCTGCTGTCTCAAGGCCCGCTCAAACAGGTCGTCGACGAGGTCGTGTCTGCGCAGCTTCCAGAACCCAAGCAAAATCGATTTGAATGTCTGGGCCGACAAGCCGTCGTCTGGGTAGTCGACAAGCGGCGAGATGACGGCATGTGCGGCGACAGCGTTGCCTGCACGCAAGAAGAGACGGCATTTTTGAAGCAGGAAGACCGGGTGGGTTTCGGCAAGATGGCGCAGCGTCGGGTGCTGGTTCATGAGTTCGAGCATCCAGTAGAGCTCCTCGGGCGACTCGAGACTGGAGAACGACCGCCAGGACCGAACCAGCTGATGCCGGTCGATGGAGAGACCACTTGGGAGTGCAAAGGCGCACAAGTCCAGCAGGGACTGCGGATCGAAAGCTGCGCCTTGCATGAGCAGGGCATGGTAGAGCTCCATAATCATCGCACGCTCCTGGTCGGAGGGGAACAGGCGGGCAAGCGAGCGAGTGAATGACGCATCGATGTTCTTGAGGCTAAAGAGCAACTGCGTTGTCGAGTCGGATGCACCTGTGGCTGACGAAGAAGCAAACAGCGAAGTCAAGGAGACGGCCCGCGGCGGCTCCAGATGCGATCTGCCCGTATGAGCGGTGGGAGGTCTTGGCGGTTGAGTCGTTGGTGCTTGCTGCTCGATCAGGGAGGCGAGCTGGGCAACGACAGCGGGAGGTGCTTGATTCAGATGGCGGGTCCATCTTTCCTGAATGGCGAGGGGAGCACTCTGCCGGGACGCTCTCGAGTACAGCCGAGCGCCCGAGTATCTCCACAGGCCTGTGTGGAGCCGACTCTTCATGGCCAGGCTGGGGACGTTGTTGATCGGGGCAGAGCAAAGGCCGATCGAGCCAGGCCAGATGTCAGATCAAATCGGCTGGACGGACCGCGGATCGATCCAGAACCGCCACAAGCACCGCCACATGCCTGGCCAACAAAGACATGATGCCGAAGTGGGTCCTGTCGTCACAGGCGAAGGCCTCGCCCTCGCCCTGCGGCAGAAGTAGCGACGCATCGGCCGCATGCCCGGCGACATCACGGGCATCCTGCATGTGCGGGGCCAGGGCGTCCGCTGCCGGCGGCGGATTGCCCTCGGGAACTGTGGCGTCGCAGGCGAGAAGTCCATTTCGGCGGACTGCCGTTCCATCGCTTCCTTTCTCCTGTCTGGTCCTCGCCCAGAGATGGCATCGCCAGAGGCATCCCCGACTCCAGGCGACTCCAATGATCCTTCTGCCGGCGTGCTCTCGCTCGCTACCATGGGTGGGCTGGCTTTTGTGGGTCTCGCCATCATGTCCTGCCTGATTCTTGCCCTCCTCCGATACAGTCGCATCCAGGGATTCATATCGGCAAGCCTGCCATCCTACCGCTCCTCATATCTGGACCTGCCCGCCTATGTCTCTCAAGAAGCCTTGGTGGCCGAAACACCACCGCCCTCGTACAACATGGACGAGCTCAGTCTTGCGGTACGTTTCCAGCCTCGCGGCATTGGATGCCCAAGGACACGGATCTCGGCCGGGCCGGACGCTGGCGAATGCATCTGCATGGCATCGGCATGGCATCGGCATGGCATCGGCATGGGCTGTGCATGCACCGACTGACTTTTGCTGTTTTTAGATCCCACAAGCAGCCCAG
Source organism: Polychytrium aggregatum (assembly GCF_025602895.1). Classification (NCBI taxonomy): domain Eukaryota; kingdom Fungi; phylum Chytridiomycota; class Chytridiomycetes; order Polychytriales; genus Polychytrium; species Polychytrium aggregatum. The sequence goes on from NW_026516247.1 coordinate 146,474, forward strand.
CAGCGAGCACAGCTCACACCGACTTCATCAATCCGTCCTGGAACACCTGGCTCCCGTCGCTCATGGAGGGTTTCAGGTCTTTAGGCAGACGCTCTTGTCAAGAATAGACTGCCATCGCCACTGCCATCCGCCCAAAAGAGAGCCATCAGTTTGAATACGACCCCTTGCAGAATCCGAAATAGAGCAAACCTGAGATGAACATGAACAACTGTCCGCCCAGGGGCATCGACGAGGGGCTATCGCGCTGGGTCCGTTCGCAGCGGCTGTGGGTGTGCAGCGAGGGCAGGGACGGCTGCTGTTTGGTCGGGATTGTAATACCAAGTGGTGCATGTTCGAGGAAGGCACCCGGCTCCCACGAAGCCATTGCCTTGGTCGATAGGATCCGTGTGCGATCCGTGGTCGAGTCGGCGTCCCTGGCAACCAGACGACCCTGGATTCGCGCGGATCTTTGTCTATTTTTAGATTGCTATATCGGCTCGGAGAATTGCAACCGACAAGCTCAGAACTAATAGCTTGGCATCCGCCTCTCCAGCCTCGATCCCTCATCCTCCATCGCCGCCTCGCTTCGGTCGCACCACCCACTACTTTTTACTTTCCACAGGCACGGGCCCTCTCACATAGCGCCGTCCGGATCAAGCCATGGCCCAAAGCACAGCCTCGAGAACGACAGTACTCCGTTCGAGCATCAGAATCAGCTCCCCAACATCGGTCCCGGTCGCTTCGCAGAATGCATCGGCCATCACCTCCCACCCTGACCGCCTCCCGTTCGAAATTTGGACTCGTATTCTCCGATGCATGTGCGCGACTGTGCTTGGCGATGAGTCTCGCTCGCAGCAGAGTTCCCACGCCATTTCCATCACCTTCCACTCTCGCACTCACCGCCAGGGGTATGTCGATGCTCTCCGCTGGCTGCGCTCGCTGTCGACTGTCTGCCGAACGTGGTACTCCTTCGTCAACCCATTCGTCCTGCGTCATACGCTGTGGAACAAAGCGATGATGAAGCGCTTCAAAGCCGAGCTCGGTCGAGATTCCTTCGCCAAATGCCCCCGACCCGATTTCCGTTTGATCCACAACCTGGACTTGCTGGATGTTCCACATATGCTGCCGCACGACCAGGCTCTTGTCCGACTTCTGAAAGAATGCAGCTCCCTGAGTGCGCTCTCGCTGCACATCAACTGCCTGTCGATCGTCGGGCTTGCGGATCTCGCCCGCGCAACACCAGGTGTCCGGCGGTTGTTCTTCAGAGGCTTCGGCTGCAGCGACAGCACTCCTGTTGCCGAAGACTATGTCGCAGTCCAGCGGTGGATTGGCGGCCTCATATTCCTGGACCTTTCGTCGCTGGACCCAAGCCAATCCGGATACCCTCTGCTCGACCTCATTTACGCCTCGCTTTCCGCTCAGCTAGAGTACTTCCGAGCGAGCGTGAGTCGGCCATTTTCTAGCGCCCTCAATCTACGAGCGCTATCGCAGCAGTCCCGATCGCTTCTCAAGGCTGTCCATCTCGAAAACGTCCAGGGCTTCTCTGTACAGGACTGGGACCAACTCGAGTTCCCGCACATGACCGCTTTCTCGTGCTCGTACTGTCCGTTCAGTTCCGAGATCGACAGCATCGTTCTTGCCCATGCTCGATTCATGCAGAGACATCAACGCAGCCTCAGGCATGTCGACATCTCTCGTATTCCGATCGGACCGTGCACCTGGGAAGTCCTCAAAACCCTGCGGCTCGAGTCCCTGGTTCTCAATGCAGGGCTGGATTCTGAGGACAGCCTCGTGGAGTATCTTACGTCCTCGCCGAATGCCTGCTCCTTGAAGTCGCTTTCGCTCAACTCGGCAGGACCAAAGGTGTCCGATCGCTCGCTTGTGACCCTTGCTCGCCGATGCCCGCAGCTGCAGCGGCTCGACGTCCGCAAATGCCGGGTGTCCGAGTGGGGTCTTTCGAAGCTCTACCTGGACTGCGCCGAGTTGGTCCTGCTCAAGGCAAGCTGCAGCGTCCAGGTGTCGCTGTCATTCATCAAGCTGTGCGAGCAAAAGAGTGGCTTCCATGACGACTCGGTACATGTCTTTGCCAGCTAGGGAGTCGGCCCGCTGGTGAATCGGCGACGCCCAGACTATGGCTCGATACAGCGTGAGCAGTCACTCATCTTGCAGCAGCCATATCGGGGAGCCTCATTCACACCTCGCTGCAGCGAGAGCCTGTGGGACAAGCGACCTATGTATATTTCCACTTTGCTTGCAAGCCAGGGACACATGCTTCCTGCAAACTTCTTTGCCCGTCGAAAAATAGAATGTCGTCCCAGATGCGTTGCAATGTACGCAGAGCACTCCCGGCACCCGGCGGGGGCTGAAGCCGCGCGCTGAACCCAGAAGTGCTTGTGTTCATGGCATTCGCTTCGAGATGGCGCCAAGAGGCCGTATGCTCAACGAAAGGAAGGTGCTCGTCTGCTTTCTTGCTCAACCGCGGTGATTCTCCAACTCCCTTAACCGCCAGATGCACAGCCACGGCATCTGCATGATCAAAATCGGATTAGCACAACAGCCAAGGACCTGGACCGCAGCCACAGCCGGGCATTCAGACATGCGACTCCAGTCGTTGGCTTGGAAACGGCTCAGACTGCGATGCACAATAACGCATACCCGCAGTGCATGCACTCGACAACCTTGCCCTCGTCCAGCTTGTCCTTGGGCACCCGACAGATGCATGTGGTTCCAAAATTGGTGTCTCGCGGCTGTATACATCTCAGGCAACACAGCTTCTCGTATCCTTGCTGCATAATTACAGGCAATAGCCAAGGCGTCAGCCGCATTCCAGAGGGGCCCTATCCCGGCCAACAGGATCGTCTCTGTTGGAGCAAGCACTTCCGCGGCGACGATTACCTTGCGCCACTTGGCAATCAGACTGCCGTCGGCATAACCCTCCTTCAGGCAGTAGTCATACAGCTCCTTTGAGATCGCCTTTCGCTTGTAGTACATATCAAAGATATATCGCGAGCGCTGATGGTGCAGTCGGAAGATTGGCCATCCCGATTCCACCCGGCGCTTGCCTTCGTGGGACTCGTTCTCGGCTGCGTTCGGCGATTCGATGGTTAAATGCCACGGAGAGCAAGCCGGTGCATCCGGTTGTGTGTGCGGGAGCAGGGATGCGTTAGCGAGTCGAAGATGCTGGGTGAATCTTGCGGCGAAGAGTGCCAAGCGGCTGCTGAGCGCAACCCCCCCCCGAACAAAGCGAGTCGGACGCACCCTCTCTCATCTTCTTGCTGATCTCGGTGAGGGTCGGCTCAATGAGCTCCCAGTCCTCCGGAGGAGGCTTGCTTCCGCGCTTGACTCTGGGCATCGCTTGTGTCGTCGGGGTGATCAAGGGCAGTCGCAGCAGCGGCGATCGGCCAAAACGGCGAAACCCGAGATCTCGCTGTTGCGGGGGCGGATCCGAGGGCAAGGGTGTCTGCGCCCCCCGGCGAGCCCCAGCCCTGGATCGCCACCACGTGGCAGTGCAGAATTGATCTGTGGCGCGGCCGCGTGTCGCCCGTCCTGGCTCGCCGTTCTTCCAGCGTCGTCGCTCGCCGCTCGCTGCCTGCATCCGCACTCCCACTCGCTGCCGAGCCGCCGACGCTGCCATGTTCAGCATCCGCTGAGGGCCTCATCTCTGCTTCATATTCATTCAACCCCAGCAACTGCGCCCGGCATCCCAGTACGCACAGCCATCCAGCGCAGCCCATCCAAGAGCAACCAACTCGCCCATACCCTTCGCCCAAGCCCAGCCATGGATCCAGCCAGCCCATCAATCAAGAATCGCTCGGCGCCGTCGTCCGGGCTATCGAGTGTCCTTGCGCCGACCGTAGCTGTGGAGGAACTGTTTGAGAATCAGCGAGGGTGAGCCTGGCATGTGCGATTCATCTTGGGCAGCATCGAGAAGACTCTCGCCAATGCGATTCATGCTCCTCTATTCGATGCGCACACCCACTAGATTTTACCTGGCCGGCAAGCCCAAGTTCACCAAGAAGGTCAGTTATCGTGGTTGTCCCGTCGAGGCTTCCGAGTCGGCTGGACCGTGCGGTTACTGGATGTGGCTTTGGCCAATGTGCCCTCGGCAGCAGCAAACATATCGTCGGAATCCGCACCCCGCAAATGCACTTGGGGATTAATCGGCGAAAGAGCATTCCGAGGCACTATCGGCGAAAGAGCATTCCGAGGCACTCGACGACTCCCCAGTACACCTATCTTTCGCGCATGCCCCTCGCCGTTTGCTGATTGCAAGACACCGCCCTCCCCGTGCAGGCTCTGCTGCCCACAGACTTTCCACCCTGGTCCGACGCTGCCGGCAAGTTTCGACCCGGAATGAACAAGCTTGCCTGTCCACCCCGCTGGGAGGTGAGGATGCCATGCGAGCAGCTCTCTGGATTGAAGTGCGGTGCGGATTGACCCGTGTTATCGACGGTGCTGACCTTTATTACATACGTGCCTTTGCTCATCCCACGACATGACCAACAATCGCTGGGCCATCGGACGACATGACCAACAATGCAGTGGGTTTCGGAATGGACGGTCGATGCGGTACGTCGACTCTGTCCTCGCGGGTCTGGCTCACTTCGCAGCTCTTGTCGCATGCAGTACATGATTCTCGCCACGCACTCCAAGGACCGATCGTGTCTCACTCATCCACCTATTCTCGATACCCAAGACCGGCGATGTCGATGCCAAGGGCTGGAGTTATGGCCCGCACTTCAAGAGCCTTCGGTGGAAGGGGCAGTGCGGCTATTCCCACTACGTCCGGAGGCGCCGCTGGATCCGCAAGCGCCATCTGCCCATCCAGCGACCGCATTCAATCATCCGCTCGGGATGGGATCCGTCCCCAGCCATCAAAGTGCAGCGGTCGACTGGGTCCTTGATCGACATGGCGCTCCAGCTTGACGACAATCGCATCGACTCTGAGCGGCTGAATACCCTCGAGTCGTGGACACGAGAGTCGGGGCTGAACTCGGCCCTCAGCGAGAATGTGAGTTTGAGCGCGGATCTACCACTTTGCCCTGGTCGCCGCCAGGGTTGCGAGTTTCGCCAAACGCTGGCCTGTCAATCAGTTGTCCTCCTTGCGACTCAAGGATCTCACCCTTGCCCCTTGCCGAGAGCCTAACTCGTTCTGCTCTGTTCATTGGCTCAGCTGACGCAAGTCCTCCGCCATTTCGAGTTTGATCACTACCGACTCAAGGCAGCCATGATCCTTTGCAAAGCGCTGCCGCCCTCCAAGCTCGACGAGTGCATCGGACCCATTCTGGAGACCCTTCAGTTCTTTTCGAGTCGAGTTGAGCTCCTCAAAGCCCTTGGCCTCGACCTCGCATTGCTGACCCGGCCGCTCGACGATCAGTAAACGATCGAGTCTATGATTCAGCCACATTTGTACGTTTCTTGAGTCGTGACTACAGTACATTAGTGCGTCGTTGCATGGTCTGAATGCGGATGTGTATTGCTCTAGCCGACAAGCTTTGCGAGATCCGATGGCGGCCACTTGGTTTGGGCAAATGTCATCAGCCGCTTGATCGCCTGGATCCACTTCCGCTGCGTTTCGTCGTTCAGAACATGCGCGACCTGGGAAGAAAAGATCTTTTCGCGAGCACTGCGCTCGTGGATGCCTGTTTGCATGGGCGTGTACAGTTGTAAAGTGGTATGGATGAGTCCGACATCACGCATCAGGTACCACTCATGCTGTAGTTCTGGATGCAATTCGAACTGGCTCGCTCTCCGCCATCGCCAGCACCACCACCAGCTGCTGGTCATTGCCGTGGCCCATCGCCTCTAAACGGCATTGTCCTCCTCCGTGAGTCCACACTCTTTTTGAATCATAAAAGGGCCGTTCGTCCGCACAGTTTACGATACCGTGCGGTCAGAGAGGGGCGAGCCGACTCCTCGTCTCGATACTCACCAACCATCGTAACTCCGATCGGCCATGGCGAGTTGCCGATGGACATGCGGAGATAGGCGTCGTTGGCTTGCAGGTACTCTCGCTGCTGGAGAAGCTTGCAGATCTCGGCCAAATGGGCAACGACGTCGTGCGGCACTGTCCGCTTCTTCAGCCCCTTGAAGAACGGCTTCATGTACTCGGCGGACTGGGCCTGTGTTGCCGACTGCAGTTTGCCCTCGTTTGTGCGCCGCACCTCGTCCGGCCGCTCCTTCAGATACTTTTCCCATTCCTTGAGCAGCATGCGGAAGTAGATGCCGAGCAGGCGGTAAGTCAGATCGGGATCGCTCTGCAGCAGCTCGGGGCTGACAATTGTGGTGTCGTAGTCGAGAAACTCATCGGGCTCCCGATCGGGCTCGTCCGTGATGCCGGCCTGGCGCTTGAGATGCTCGAGCTCGAGACCGGTGCTGGCCTGCTCGATCGCCTTCTTGAAGTCGTTGCGCTGGCCTTCGGTCTGCTCCTCGACAGACTCGAGCGCCCTGAGTCGCTTGATGCGATCCTTGTCGGACTCGCCAAATAGCCGAATCGGCTGGCCGCGCGATCGGAAACGCCGGATCACATCTTCTACCGAGATATCCAGGGTGTCCTCGTCGTCGTTGGCCGGTCCCTTGGCCTTGTCGGTCGATGCCGTCTGTGCCGAGATCTGTGACTCTCCGTCGTCCGGGTTGGCCCTGGAGCGCTTTCGGTTGCGCTCTTCCTCGAGCTTTCGCTGGTCCTCGAGATATTTTTGCTCTCGCAGCCGCTCGAGCTCGGATCGCTTGATGTACTTGCTTCCGGAGGCTGTCGTAGGGGCGGCGCTCTTGTCGAGAACGGTCTCGATAGCCTTGCGCTTTCGCTCGAGCTCGGCCTAGACATTCAATGAGACCGCAGAGAGATATATATTTCAGTGGACGTGGGCCCACAGGCAAACCGTCGTGGCCCGGCTCCTTCGTATCATTGTTGGTGTGGACTGCAAAGCGCTGGGCAGCCTTGTGATGGAGACCCGATGGATAGTGATCAGCCCAGCGCCTCGACTGAAAGCAATGCCCACCTTCAAAAAGTCCATCGTCCCAAGAAGCGGATGGAAAGCGAGATGCGGGATCGAGCCTGAGAGTGTCTCTGCGCACGCGGCAGGGACGATACGGATGCGACCGACGGATGGGATCGATGGATGGGATCGATGGATGCGATGCGCTGTTGGAGCCGAGGGCGAGAGAAGCCGACCGACGCCCTCGCCCGGCCGAGACGAATCTCGCCCACAGCCTCGCCGCACCGAGACGGCCTCGCCAACAGGAATCGGAGCCGATCTGCCCAGCGATCAGCCTGGCATTGCAACTTGCATCTTCCATCGCTGTGCCATGTCGAGCCCGCCGTCGCAGAGCCCTCCCGCAACACAGTGGGTCCAGAAAGTGCGGCATCCTTACCGACCGACCCGCTGCAGTCCATCGACTAACCGATGCCGCACCATGTCCTCGGCATGAGCGGTGCGCATTGCTGACATTGCTCGACACATCGCTCTGCACACAGTCCGTCAGGCTGTCGGCCAAGAGCCGGGGCTGCCACCTCGTCACAAAGGAGATTGAAAGGTGGTTGTCGAGCGGTCGCTCTCGCGTATGCATCGTACATGCAACCTGAGATGGTGTCGAACCCAATGGCTGACTCGATCGTACACTTCCAGACAGGTATAGCCAGGATACTCCGCGGCCCCAGTCGCTGGCTTCGATGCATCGCTCAAAATCGCTGCGCTCGGCTCCCGGCCCGGAGGACGAAGACCAATCGCACATCCACTAACGCAAGTCCGTCGACCGGACTTGACTGCAACAGATCCCCGAGCTGGCGTCCTTCAGAATCGGAATGGCCAATGTCTTCAGTGAGTTTGCCTGGCATCGGCCTCTCTCAGCCACGATCTGGGCCGAGGCGGCATTGCTTGACTGTTTGGTGTCGCTCGTTGCCAACCCGATTGACGGATTGTCTCCTCTAGTCCAGCACACCTCGGCGTCCCTGACTCTGAACGAGGTACTGTGCCATCGTGTATCGATGCAACCCTCCATCGATGGATGCTTCCGTATCACTGACATGTTTATGCATACCAGAACTGCGGTAAGGTGCTGTGAAATCCTATATCGAGGGCGGTCGATCGATGGATGTGCCCGGCTTAACGGCGATTGGACCTGTGTGAATTGAATAGATCCCGATGTCAGGTAAGTCGTCCCGCAGCATGATTGCTACAGCTCCTGGATGCATCCCTGATCATGCCACCCGCCGTTCTTTGCCCAGGGTCGACATGGAAATGATCCTCAACAAGCTCGCCCCAGAGGATGCACCCTATATCCACACGGACGAGGGGCCGGACGACATGCCGGGCCATGTCAAGAGCTCGCTCATGGGCGTGTCGCTCAACATCCCCATCAGCAACGGCAAGTTTGCCCTTGGGTAAGACTGGAGCATGGTGGAATACCTGTGGCAAGGGTGCCCGACGCGGGCATGCCATCGATGCAATCCGAAGCAGACGATCGAGGCGACGACTGCTGTTACTCATATGCCACTTGTCACCGGTTGTCTCTTCGGCCGCAGGACCTGGCAGGGCATCTGGCTCAACGAGCACCGTGATCACGGAGGTTCCCGTCGAATTGTCGTGACTCTGCAGGGAGTCTGCTAGTCCAGTTCTTGAATGAAGACGCACTTGGCGATCCAGGCCGAATATATTGTTACTCGGGCTTCTCGCGCCGGAAACGAACCGTCACAGCCCTTGCGATGTACTATCTTCCGCCGGGCGGGCCGAGAGACCATCTGTGGAGCTGCGACTTTCTCCGGCATAGCACTGTTGCAGCCCTCACCACGACAGCGCACAGGATTCTTATTCTTGTGTCGTCTCAGCTTCGGCAGTATCCTGATCCGGCGACAGCTCCTTCGAGTACATGCGACGACCCGACATCTCCAGGATAGCCGAAACCTCGGGGTTGGTCTCCAGGATCGATTTCTTGCCCCTCTTGGGCACCAGCCGGTCATCAACCTCCTTCTCCTTCACGATCCATACCTCCACTTGTGGGGTGTAGAAGTGCACGCATCAGTCATACGCCTTCTCGATATCGCCAATCGCCAGCACCGATACACAGAGGCAGATTCATCTGGAGCAGCGACATCCCTCACCAAAGTCGATCTCAAAGTCATCTGGGCCATTCAAGGGTGCGTTGACGTATGTCGATGAATATCCTTTGGAGTATCCTTTGCCAAACGAGGAGTCGATCCACAGCGCAAAGTAATCGAACTGCCCACCCAGTCCGCCGTCGGGATGCGCGGGCAACGTCAGCGAGCCTCTCGATGGCACAATGGATGATGGCTGACGGATGTGCTGGCGAGTCAACGCACGAGATCAGAGGGGCACGTACCTGGCCGCCGAATCCCAGTCCGTTGGGAAGCGTCTTGGTCCCCGAGTTGAAGTACTGGTAGTTGCCATTGACACCCGATGCCGGGTAGATGGCCGTGCTGGGCGACACCGTGAACAGGAAGCTGGACGAATCGCCGTAGAACTGCGTATCGCAGATGCAGCACACAGCTGGTCAGCAATCAAGCCATTCCACACAGAGTAAAGGGCCAGGGCTCCGAGGCTGATGTTGCCGCCGAACACTGGGACTGGCTGGGACGCAAGCGATTCAATTGTACCTTGGGCTTGGGATTCCATTCTTGAGAGGCATATCCACCGAAAACCGCATCTGAACCACAAGAACGACAAAGTCAGCGAGCCAATCTAGCACGGTATATCCCATAGCCACTCGAAGCAGCTGACTGGGATGCCTCCAGGGCCACCTCGATGCCCACATCCACACCGGACTCCACATGCCGATCCATGCGCCGCTTGCGCATCCAGTAGTGCTCACTTGTTTTCGATCGGATGAGCACCACTGTTGATCCGGCGTCCAGAATCGAGTCCTCGAATACCGTCCAGCTGTTGCCATGGATGGCCGTCGAGAAGGCCAGCTTCCAGACATCCGACCGCGCATCGAGCGTGAGCTGGTTGTTCACCACGAACATAACGTCTTCGGTCAACAGGCGCGAGGCTTGCGCTGGAAGCCGCTTGGGGAGACATGTCTTGAGAGTGGTTGTCGCTGCAGATGACAGCCCAGAGGAGTGCGAGTAGATGGGATGCAGGGCGCTGCCCAAGAACACTCGCGAGAGGGAAATCTCCCAGAGCATCTTGGCCCATATGCTATAGTCGATCGTCAGCCACAGCTCGGAAGGAGGCACAGGCGGTCTGGGCTTGTGGCCGCTGTCGGAGGCGGCCTCGAAGTCGTCGAACAGATTCGATTCGTTGACAGGCCTCCTGGCAGAGTGTGCAAGGAACTCGCCAAAGCGCTGGCACGAGCCGTCGGTGAGGAACCTGTGGACAAGACCGACAAGGGTGTCATTTCCATTCATCATGAGCTTCGTGGTTGCTGCAGGTAGACGCCGCGGCCTTGAGTGGCCTTACCTCGTCCGAAACTGCTCCGAGTCAGCCAGATGCACCAACGAAGCCGAGAGCCCCTGACAGAGGGGCTCGATAGACTCGGGGAGCTGCTTGCGCCCGAGCCAACGCATGTATCCATCGACAAAGGGCTGCCGATGGTCCGGACTGCCAAACGCCAGCACCCGCAGAGAGACCGCGAGCACCTCAAGCGAGATGGTGCGGTCCCTGGCGCTGGCTGTTTTTGCGCCCTGGGCGTGGCCGATTGAGCTCAGATGCCCGACAAACTCGACGAACGCCTCGCGGAGGGGCTCGCAGCAGAGGGCAGGCAGCGTTTGCTCGAGGTAGCTGGCGAAATGGCCGACTGTCGTGACGGCTCCGCCAGCCGCGCCGATGCGGGTTCGGTAGACAGACTCCAGCTGCTTGGAGAGCTCATCCGAGAGTCCGGGGAGGTCATTGTATCTCGCAAACGCCGAAGGCTGGTTTCCCATTGTATCGAGCGAGTACGGCTGCCCTATGGCGGATGCCTGGCGGTGAATTTGACGGTGAATTTGATGGTGAATCTGATGGTGAATCTGGTGGATGATGAATCGGGCCCAGAAACCGGGGCGGGTGGGCTGGAGTCGGATCGAACGGGGTGGATCGAGCCGGCCCAGAGACTCGGCTCGCCATGGTCCTGCCATTTCCACCCGCCATCGCCTCGCCATCGCTCCCACCGTCGCCTTCGCCAACTTGCACTCGTCGCCCCCTCGCCGCATGCTCCGGATTGGCCCTGGATTGCGCGCGAGATGCACCCGCCAGCTGGTCTCAAGAAAGAGCCACATCGACCCGCTGCATTTGGCGGCCATTTCGCACCAAAGCATCTGCCCAGCGCCATCAGATCTCTCTCAGACCACACGATCAATCTCGATCTCTGCCAGGATCCGCTCAAGAGGGCAGCCACCGAGCCAAGAGTCCCGAACCAAGGAAAAGAGTTCGCCAGACAAGCGATGCGATCCAGCCCGTCCGTCGGTGGCCAAAGCACAGCAACCTGACAACGCAGCTCCAAAGCACGATGTGAAGCGCAAGAATCGCCACGTTCGTATGCTTGCCGATTCGCTGCGGGCGGCATCGAAAGAACCGGCGGTCGGGCTCGCCGCACTTGTGGATGCATCGGCCGGCGATCTTGTCGATCTGGCACAGTACACGGCGCTTTCTGGGCGTCTGGACTCGCTCTCGTTTGGACTGCTGTGCGGGCTGCTCGAGAAGCGCATCGCAGAGTTTGATCTGGACTCGGCCCTCTCGCTGGTTCGGTCGCTGCTCATCCGACAGGCTGGCGTCCGGAGCACGACGATTGCCGTGCTGAAGCATATCTGGCAGCTGCAGGGTCAGTGGAGCTGCCTTACCCCGGACGACGTGCTCGCCATCGCCACCGCCTTCGACAAGACTCAGTGGCATGATGGGATGTTTTTGAATGCGCTGTGTACGCTCGCCGCTGAGCCTCGGCGGCTCGCAGGATTCTCTCCGGAACAGATTTCAACACTGCTCTGGACGGTCTCGAAGCACCGACACCAGCACCTCAGGCTCTTTTCGTCCGTTCGCATCCTTCTCGAGAAGCAGCACATCCAGACACACGGCAAGGTCCCCACCCAGCAGGCCATCCAACTACCCTGCGATGTCCAGTTTCATCCGAACAACCAACAGCAGCTGGAGCAAGTTGGCTGTCTCCGCCTTCGTCTCGATGACTTTACCGTCCTCGATGCCAGCCGAGCAGCCCGGGCATTCGTCAAGCACGGCAGAGTCCATTCCGCTCCGCTCCTGAGCGCATTCATGGAACTCTCGGCAGCCAAGCTACAACCCTCCAACGCCGAAGATGTCATGGACCTGGTGTGGGCGGTCGAATATGCTCAAGACCCTGCCGCCGACGTTTCTGCCAGGACGGCGTTCTTCAAGCGAGTTCTCGCAGCCATCGACCAAGCGCCGCTGGACGCCTGGAGCACGAGGAGCCTCTCGGTCGTCGTCTGGGCATGTGGCCCACTCCTCTGCGAAACACCGGGGCTTGTCTGCCGCATCGAAAGCTCTGTGCTGTATCGACTGGATGGCATCGAGCCTTACCATCTCGGCAAGCTACTGTTTCGTTTGGCTGAAAGTGGCCACGCCTCGCAAGAGCTGTTTACTCGCGCCGCAGACACCATCGTCAGACGCATCGCAGGATTCGATCGAGAGCTCGTCGAGATCGCAGCCGCATACGTCAAGATGGATGCCATGGCCCCCGCCCTCCAGGCGGCCCTCACTGCACAGATCCTCCGAACAGCCGGCCGGTTTGCGGTGGTGGATCTATGCCGCGTGCTGGCTTCTCTCTCGGTGCTCAGGCCAGCGCCCCGTGGTGATCTCTCGAAGCTGCTGGTGCATCTGACGGAGCGGCTCGATGGGCTGGCTGCTTGCGATGTGATTCTCATCCTCAAGACAGTGGAATCGATGGATACAAATGGTCTGAGCGAAGCTGCCTCGCTGATCAAGGTCGTCGCGACTAGAGCCGCCGAAGATTGGGACAACATGACGGTTGGAAGCCGTGGCAGAATCAAGAGCCTTCTGGTGCAGCTCGACTGCCCGCCTGAGCTCTTGGCACACATCGAGTCCAAGGAGTACATCTACCAGCACGACGTGCCGTTCTGACGAATCCCGGCTGGCCGCTAAAGCACGGGGGATGCTGATGAATACTGCCACTTTGAGCGGCGTGTATTGGCCAACGATGGTGCGTCGAGATGCTGCCGGGCCATGTCCGTGCTGCCACTCGCTCCTCATCAACTACAGTGGATGACAACAGGCCCAAAGCCCCCGTTCGAACAAGCCGGCGTGCCTCAGCAGGGTTCTGGAAGCGGTGCGTCCTCGGGAATCGGATCGTGGATCACTTCGCCGACGTAAAAGTACTTTTCATGCGTTTCGTAGAAATCGGCCCATCCGTCGATCGACTGAAGCCACGTCGAGCAGATGCAACCCGGCGAGCCAGCAGCATTAGTCGAGCGACGCAGACGAGGCAGATATCGACGCAATGCCCAGAGCAATGCATACAGCAGATGGCGCACCTTAATCTCGCCCTCGGTGAGTCCACGGACGTCATGCGTAAGATGCGTCTTGAAGCATCCGGTGACGTATGCTCTTGAGGCGTCGACGCCGGCAAAGAACGAATAGCCACCGCCCTGGTTGAGGGAAGACTCAGTCGGGCTTTCCTGAACCAGGCACAGCCGGGCCGAGAGCGCCAGAGTCGACAGAAACTCACCTTGCCGTAATACTGCTGGCCGGCCGTGACGTCAAAGACCTTGCCTCTGGGGAGAATAGCAGCCGATCATCAATACAACACAGGCATCGAGCTACAGCCCCTCCCAGCCAGCCCGATTGCTGCCTTACCTGATGGCGATATAGACGGGCTTGTCGGGATCGCTGCCGTCGTACTGGGCGAGCTCTTCGGGAGTGAATTTGCGTGTGGGTCGCTACAGCAGCGAGCGAGCAGTGTTAGGCAGAGGCGACCGATGATCGACGTAGTTTCATTGGGAGATGCATCTCGACGCACCCACGACAGGATGCGGCAGGCCGTACCGGAAGGAAGTGGTGGACGTTGGGCAGCTTCTGGCCAAAGGTGTAGGTGCCGGTGGTGACCTTGGAGACGGACAGAGCAAAGCCCACGGCGCCGACGAGGTAGACCAGGGCCCAGCCGACGGCCGCAAGGCAGGATGTCTTGCGGATGCCCTTGCTTTTGGCGGAGGGGTCGCTGGCATGCTTGCCCTTGGACGACACGGCGGGATCGGCCGCGGGGGCCGGCTTTCTCTGCTTCAGGTCGGACATGGCTGGCTGGCGGTGGTGCTTGGTTGCGGTGTGGTGTGGCTGCGGCTGCGGTTATGGCGATGATGGGATGGGATGGTGCTGGGTGCGATGAGGGGAGAAAGGTGCAATCGCCAAAGGCCAAAGCCAAAGCCAAGTGCGTGCTGGCGCAATCAGCGCCAACAGCCAACACAACCGCTGCCGATGCAGCTGCCCTTTGGTCTCGAAAAGATCTGTCTGGTGCGGTCGCATGCAGGCCTTTATTTCGGATGCTGGGACGCAGGGCCATCAGCCAGACACTCTCGTATTCCGGCCGCTCAATTGGACTCGTAGATGCGCTTGATCTCGGGGTCGTCAACGAGGTCGACGGGGGCAAATCCTTTCGAGTTCTTGATGGACCGATCGGCGCCCCGCTCGAGAAGCAGCTTGACCAGCTCGCGGGCACCCAAGAATGTGGCTGCAGATACAAATGCCCGGCGACGAGAGTGTCAGGGTGCGATGCGGCTTTGCACACCGCCCGACGGCTCTCCTCCTGCTGTGTTTGCTTGCCGATGGAGTACTCACCCAGATGGAGCGCTGTGTTGCCGCCCTGTGGGTCCGTCAAAATCGAACAGCGATGCATGTGAGAAGCCAGCGGCGAGGAAGCGGATGCAAACGACTGCCCCCGCAGACCAGATCCACCAGCAATCGGCAACGGGCAGCGCATATCGCTCCAGCATCAACCGACCCCGAACGCGACGTCAATATCGTCCTTCAGCGTTCGCTCGACAATGTCCTTTGCAATTGCATCCTGGCCGCACATGAGCGCCCACTGCAGAGCAGTAATGCTGCCGAGATAAGCTCCCAGGAACTTGTACGCGTCCAGCTCCAGCTCGGCGTCGAACTTGATGGTGGGATCTCGGTGCTTGGCCGATGTGAGAGACTTGTCGTTGAGGAGGATGTTCCGGACGTCGTCGGCACGGTTCTGCTTTATCGCTGCAGATAGGGAGAGGCGTTAGATCCCAGTCGTGCGTCGAGCATGAAGCGAGTGCGATATGCAGGCCGTGTGATGGAACATGCAAAATGCGTCTATCTGGACAGCAAGTGGTTGCGTCGTGGCTGGAGCGGATCGCGAGAACGCAACAGATCGCAGGAAGACCGATGTGGAAGATGAGAGGGCAGGGAAGGCATCGGAAATGCTATGCTCGCCGTCTGGACTACCTTCAAACAGCACCTGTGTTGGGAGCAGAGTATTGGCGTTAGTACAGCCTCGTCTGGCGGACAAAGTTGCTGAACGAGTACCTACTTCTATGGAGGCCATGGCGGCAGAGACCGAGTTGGATGATCAGCAGATGGCCTCGGAGATGCTCCCGAGACAGATGCAGTGCAAGCGCTTGGATGGGTGCCGACGGCGACAGCAGCGACGCTGTGCTCTTGGCAGCAGACCAATCAGCCCCGAGCGATAACTGCCGACGACGATGAGCAGCGGCGGTGATTGTGCGGCCTTCCCGCCAATTCCGAGTGCTGCGGGGGGGGGAGAGCGGACGGGCGACGGACACGAAGGCATCGTGTGGGGGTTGATTTAGGATTGATATCATATTTGGTACTGATATCATATTTGGTACTGATATTGTATTTGGTACTGATATCGTATTTGGTACTGATATCATATCTGGGATTAACATCAAGCACCAACCCCATAACCAATCCAATAACCAACCTGGCAAGCGCCCGTCCCCACGAGACCATGTGCCGCCGTGCTCCGAGCACTCCAGCGCTCCTCCGAACACTCCAGCGCTCCTCCGAACACTCCAGCGCTCTGCAATGCGCTCGGCAATGTGCTCTCCGATGCACCTGGCGATGCGCCCGTCGGTCCTTCAAGGGGCAGTCGCGGCGCCAGCAAGCCTCTCCTCTTTGTCCCCGATCTGCCTTCCAATCCGCGCAACATCAGCCATGAGCCATCTCACCGCCAACTGCATCTTCTGCAAGGTCGGCCACTCCCCGGCTGCGTCGCATCGTCGTCGGACTGTCGTCGGACTGTCGTCGCATCGTCGCTGCGGGGCCCGTCTTGCTGTTGCTGCCTCTCACCCTTTCCCTCCTCTCTCCTGGCCACCAGATCATCCAAGGTGCCATCCCCTCCCATAAGATCCTCGAGACCGAGCTGACCTACGCCTTCCTGGACATCAACCCCATCAGCACCGGCCATGTCCTTGTGATCCCCAAGTGTCCGTATCCTCTTGTCGTGTTGCTTTCCTGCCATGGCACTCGTCTGCATCAGACCCCTCGCTGATCCGGCTGGTCCTTTTGCCTCTGGCCCACCCCGATGGCCCCGATGGCCCCGATGGCCCCGATGGCCCCGATGGCCCCGATGGCCCCGATGGCCCCGATGGCCCCGATGGCCCCGATGGCCCCGATGGCCCTGATGACCCCGACTGGTCCTGCCACCGGCTTGGTTCTGCAGACCACGCCCAGTTCTTCCACCAGGTGCCCGAGGCCCACCTCGCTGACCTGCTCCCTGCTGCCCAGAGGATCGTCAAGGCCCTCGGCCCTGCCCAGTACAACCTGCTCCAGGTATGTCGATCGATGCACCACCAGCCGGTGGCGCTCTCAGGAACGGCATGCCAGAGCTCTGGCTCTGGGTGTTCAGTTCAAGCCAATGCACCTAGACCCGATTTCTTGGCGGCAGTGGACGCTAATGCAATCTGCACATACCCTCCCCCTGTATCCAGAACAACGGCCGCCTCGCTCGTAAGTTGCACTGATTTCCATATGTCGGGTCCGCGCTTGATCCTGCGGTCGTCTCTGACAAGCCTCTGTTCTGTTTCCTGCCCTCGGCAACTCTTCATGGCGATACACAGACCAAGCTGGTAAGTAGGCGCATATGGGCTCTGCATACGAGCGTCGATCTCAGGGCTGCACAGGCTTCGGCTGACCCCTGCTTGCTTCATCTATCCGCAGTGGACCATGTTCATTTCCACATCATGTAAGCGCATCCCACTGTCTTGGCAAAGTAGCAGCGCAGACTTGCGAAACGGGGCTGCATGTTAGATTGCCGATCGATTGTCCGTCGCTCTCTGGCGGTCCGCTTGACTTCCCAAGGTGTGTTTTTGAGTCTTACGTTTTGCTGATCTGCCACCCACCTTTCCAACAGTCCCAAGACTGAGACTGAAGGCCTCGGTATCCAGTGGCCCATGAAGAGCCCTACCCAGGAGGAGCTTGCCGCCATCAAGGCCCAGATTGTCTCCAAGCTCGAGGAGAGCAAGTAGGAAAGGTTGTGGTCGTGCTTCATCTCGCCAGCATGGTTCGCTCCTGCTCAAAGTGATCTTGTTGGGCCACATCGTGTGGATGCCGACTCTCACTGTCCCACAACTGAAGCTGAAACTAACTCATATCCGCCCCATTCCGCCAGCGATGCGCTTCCTGCAGTGCTAGGCGGCTCAAATCAAGATCCTGCCCGTCGTGTGCCCTCCCTTTGAGGTCTCAATCGACAGCGCGATCGAAATCCGTCTCTGTAATAAACACCCTCCACCGGATGGATCATCGAATATACCGCACAGTCACCTGTATAGCCCACTCAGCCCGATAGTCTCCAGGGTTCGGGATGCTAGCGAGGGATGGCATCTGGACCTGTCTGTGGACAATGCCATTCATCTGGAGCTCACCATGCGACTGCTTGGTCGGCGAGGCGGGGTGGTGCATCTGAGAAGACGAACAGAAAGCGGGGACTGTGATTGCTGAAATGGCGGGCTGTTGGTCTGGGCCCATGAAGAGCGAGGGCACTCGGCCGAGCACGCCTTCGGTCTTGCATCGGGAAGTGCATACGTGAAAGATGCCTGGGAACCAGTCGATAAAGATAGTACGCGGCATTTGCGCATGCTTCCATGACTTGTGGCTGCTCGCCGATGCTGTTCGCTTCAGCATTGGATGCAGACACGCCTGCAAGCAGCTTTCTGACGGCGCATGGATCCTAACCAGCAATCCCGTTCCCCATGCCGCAGCACTCGTCTCTGCCCCTGCAGATCGCGATTTACTTCAACCAGATATTCGCCATAGTATATCTGGTCGTGGCGCTGGGATTCCAGATCTACAAAGGTGAGGCTGCTGCAGACCCACGACCGCGAGTTGCATAGATCGTAGTCGGCAATGTGATGGATCGGTACAAGCACGCTCGTCGCACTGCGTTGCCATCACCTGTGTGCGTTGCTTTGCGAGCTGGACATTGTATCTTCACGCACGATCCTCGTCCCGGGCTGCATTCGCTCGGTCCTGAGGGCAGATTCTCACACAGCGACGGGCCCCATTGCTGTTTCTCGCGTCAGGGTATCGTCTGCCGTATCCATCGTCGGTTCTGGGTCTGGAGATATTTGGGCTATTTGCACTCACGGGCCTGGAGCTGGCTCGGCTTTCGTTCGGTATGCTACATCTAGATGGATCAAAGTCGCTTCTCGGTGAAGGGGGGATGGGCCCCGCTGACTGCACTGGTTCTTCGCACCGCTCTCTTGGTGCAGACTGGCAAGTGCAGCGACTGAGCACTGCCATGTCCTCTTGCTGATGCTTGCTTGACTACGGTCGCCTCCAGGATCAAGGGGAAACAAAACCGAGGAGCCGATTCCCCTGATGGTGTTTCTCGGGATGACGCCCGTGGCCATGTGTGGTTTTTTGTTTTACTTTCTCTGGCAAGCCTATGTGTAAGTGTCTCAAGCCAGCCCAGCGCCGAGCTCGATTTCCCACACGCGGGACAGACGTTTGCATGAATGTGAATGTGAATATGAATGTGAATACGAGGCAGAATCGGTGCTGCTCACGGCTGCCACGACTGCAACTCGAGATGGCAGCTGACACTCGCTTCACCACTCCGCCAGACTTATATTCGATGTGGCCCTCAACTCCGTCATGCTCGCGTTCCTGGCTGTCGAATTCTTTGTTGGCATTTGGGAGGCCTCGATTCTGAATCAGCAGTATCGCTGACGGACAGCGCCAGTCTGCACACTCTTGTGCCAATTGTGTATACGAGAAGCTAAATCAACACATGGATCCACTTATTCCTTCATATCCACTCTTGGCGTGAGATTGCTCGGCCAAGCGCCTGTCCAGTCTTGCGCGTTTGCAAGATTGAGAGCCCAGAACGAAACCAGGGCAGCGGGGATGAACGAGTCGCCCCAGTGTCTGGGTCTGGAGCCCAGCGTGTCAATCGATGTCGCATGGCACTCTTGCCCAGACTCAGCCCTTCCAACCACAGCGAGCATCCGTGCAAGCATGACAAAAGTCCGTGCGGCGACCAGTGTGCAAGTGCGCAACGCAGCCCGAACACGGGAAACAGTCGAGGGAATGCCATCACTTGAGTGGCTCTTGCTGGACACATGCAAGACGGCACAACACAGTGCACAGGCAATCGAGAGATTCAGATATTGAGTAAAACCGAATGCAACCGTCACCGCCACGACAGCGTTGTGCGCTTGTGGGGGTCGAAACAGAGAGGCAGCAAGGCAGAGAAACAGAGAAGCAGAAAGCAAGGCAGCAAGGCAGAAAGCACCTATCGCTGACGCTGCACCGTCGTGACCATACCGGCGGGTGATGGGTCAGACCTCCATGCGCTATTCCATTTCCATCGGCGAGCGGCAAAACGGACAGGTTCCCTTCTGGAGGACCTGATAGCACCATTCGTCCGAGAGAAAGAAGCGCTGGCACACGGCACACATCACCACTCGGGTCTCTGACCGCGCCATGCGATAGTACTCGTTTCTGATGCTGGCCTTGCCCCACTTCCGGATAAAGACCGAGTGGCGGTCCAGCTTCATGAGAGCCGTGCGGTTGAGCCGAGTTGGCATGTACACTGGATTGAGCCCTGCACCACCGGCCAGCCGAGAGCTATAGTCCTCGTCGCCAGACTCTTTGAGCAGAATCTCGGTGAGAGTATTGCCGTCCTCGCTGCGAGCATAGCTGTCGTAGGGCTTCTCGGACTCGATCAACTCCAGGGCTTCCTTCTCCGAGATGTCGGGGTCAAAGAGAAACTGAACCAGCGGCAAGTTGCAGTACGAGTAGTGCGAGTGAATCATAGGCTCCATGCAGTTGATGCAAAAGTCGCCCTTGAGATTAAAGTACGGATTGACGCTCGAGCACTGGAAGCACGACGGCAGGTGCTCCTCGTTGTCGACGAAGGGCTTGGCTCGGATAATGAGTGTGCCAACGTCGATGGCATCGGCCCACGGCTCGGGCACCCGGAGTGCCTGCATCTTCTCGTATGCATATCGCGCAAACTTGAATGTGCCTAGGCTTTGCGAGATCTTGGTGATGGCATAGAGGACGTACACTCTCGACAGGCCCCTGGGCAGCACCGGGTTCTTGTTGAAGAAGTGCAGGATAAACTTGGCCATGCACAGGATCGACTCGGGCAGATGCGAGGTGAAAGGCTCGTCAATGTAGCGCTGCACAAAGTAGTAGGCGTAGTAGACGTCGGCCAGCTCCTGATACCGATAGAAGGCCACGACATCCTGGCGCTGCTTGAAGCCCAGCTCGTTGTACTCGACATTGGCGGGGATCTGCTCGAGCGTCTCCATCGCCAGCATCCAGTAGTAATATGCGACATCGTCAAACTGCTTCTCGACGATGGCGTTGCGGGTCAGCTTCTCGAGCACCAGCACGGCCTCGGCAGCGCGCCCAGCCTTGCGGTAGTTGAGCTGTGCCTCGATGTATCGGCCGTTGGCGGCGAGCCAATTGGCGTAGGGCAGATAGATTTGCTCGTTGAACTCGGGGTGGGTCTCGGCCAGACGGAAGGCCTCGTCCCAGTGCTGAAGCTCGATGTGGAGGTTCAACAGATGGCCAATGTCCCCCATCTTGACGAGAGTCTCGGCCGCGTAGGCGTGGTGGTTGTGCTTGCGGAAAAAGTGTACGCAGCGGCTCAGGCTCTTGGTTTCGGCCTTGTTGAGACGACGGACGACCTCGATGAGCTTGTCGAGCCAGCCATTGGGTCCGAGGATGTTGATGGCCTGGATGTAGTCGCCGACTTCGATATAGGTGGTCGCCGCGGCGAGCAGATTGTTTTGGTCCTGCTGCATTTGCGCCTTTCGCTTGAGGATCTCCTCTCGGTTGGTGTTGGTTTCCTCGGCGATCTGGGTGGCGTACTCCCACATGTTGAGCTCGGTGTACATCTCGATGGCCTTTTGTGGATTCCCACCGCGCTTGAAGAGCCTTGCAGCCTGGACCGGAGCATATGAGTGAGGGGAGAGGGAGGAAGGGAGGGAGAAGGAGAGGGGAACGACATGGCCTGGTGAACTCAAGTTTACCTTCAACAAGCCGCATGCTTCTCCATACTTTGGATGGCCGCGTGATTTCGTTGTGGCCTGTCCATGCTCATATTAAACCAGCAGTTGCTGTCGACATCAACCTACCTCGTGGTACCTGCCGCTGTAGGCCATGATCTCTCCCATCCAGATATCCTGCACCGCCGTGCCGTCGCTTTTGGTTCGCTCGATTTGCCCAATCAGATCAATGTACTGCAGATCCCTGATGCGCGTGAAAGACTTTCGGGCCACCTCAAGCTGCATGTTCTCCAGGGCCTCCATGGCGAGACGTTTCCAGTCGCTTTCGCTCACGCCCAGGCACGCAACTCGGTAGCCCTGCACATAGTCCTTCTTTTCGATGTACCGCTCCAACGAGGTCGAGTGCGGCACATCGATCGTGGACATGGAGTAGCTGTGCAGACAAAAGACTTTGGAGCCCTTGAAGCCCACGACAAAGCCCTGCATCTTCTGTTGGTGTGGGGCAAAGTTGTTTGCCTTGATGTTGAGCACGCCATTGCCGGAGAAGCACAGCATATCTTCCATCTCAGAGTTCCAGGCCACGCTGTTGGCGTTGGGCTCCTGGTAGAGCAGCTCCTTTGTTTTGGTGCTGTAGACGAGGCAGGTGTTGTGCTCGTCGACGATGGCCAGCTTGGTGCGGCCCATGCTGAGATCGAGGCACCGAATCGAGGTCGATTGCTTGATGAACGGGATCGGGAAGGGGTTGTCGATGAAGATCTGCAGGATCTGTCCGTTCTTAAGTCCGATCTGCAGACCCTCTCGACCGGGCGGGCCGCCAATGACCTTGATGTACCGGATGAGTGCATCCAAGGTCCACTCACGCTCTTTCTCGCCGAGAAAGTTGTACATTTGCAGCTTCTTTTCGAGACACAGGATGATGTGCTGGGAGGTCACGACCAGGAGGTTGCAGTCGAGCTTCTTCTGCAGCTTCTCCTTGATGCGGTAGTGCATGTCCGTGGCGTCGTCGTGGAAGACCTCGTAAATGATCACCCGGTCGGGGAGCTGCACCGCAAGCCTGTCTTTATAGACAGCTATCTTCTTTACAAAATCACGGCACTTGATGCGAGCGCGCTGCTCGGTCGACAGGTGCTGGATGACCACGTCGGTCATGTTTTCACGGTAGGCATATCGATCATGGTAGAGCCCGTGGACGGTATTGAAGAGGATCTGGAAGACCGCTATCGTTCCGTCGTGGCAGCCCACAGCGACATAGTTCTGCTGCGGCTTGACCTTGCAGCACCAGACCCAGTTCTCACGCTCACAGACGACGCCGAGCCGGATGCCCTCGCTCGTCCACAAGGTTGCCTTGCGGTCAGACCCGCCCATGACGACATACTCGCCGCTTGGGAAGAACGAGACACAGCACGGATCGTAGTTGAGGTTGCGGTCCTTGCCGATTTGGCGGCCGTTTGCCTGGAAGAACGACAGCTTTTGGCTCCAGTCGGCGACCGCCAGGACCTCATAGTCACGATCGGCGCTGGGGCAAAATGCCAACGACCAAATGGGCGATGTGCCGCGCTCGATCCGGACCTTTTCGTCGCCGTTCTTGTTTCGGATCGAGACATTGCCGTTGAACATGCCCAGAGCAAAGCACTGGCCGTCGCTTGTCCAAGAGACCGCCAGGATGCGCGAAGAGACCTTGTGCGTGAACAACGAAGGACATGAGTGAGTGTGCAAGTGTGCAAGTGTGCAAGTGTACTGGTGTGCAAGTGCGCAAGTGTCGAGCGATGCCGTAAAGCGCTGTTGTCGTGGAAGTGCGATTATGGACCCGAGTCGAATGTCATTGGCGCGGAAAGCTAGATGACAGGCCTCTGTGCGGAAGCGATGCTGATTTGGGCAGCGTCGACATCAAAGAGCGCATCTGACGCTGCCGCCGCCCGCTATCCGAGGGAAGAGCGCCTGATCTCTGCATCCTCATATTTTGGTCATTCTCCTCGCCACCATTCTCATACCCACACTCGGCAGCTCACCTTATATTTCGAGACTGACTTTTGCTCAGGCGACCACAGCCCAAAGTCCGAGGTCGAGCACGACACGACCATGCTCGATGCCGGATTGCACGCGACGGCCTGAATCGGGTCGTTGTGGGAAAACTTGAGGACGCCCTCGAGTTTGGGGCTCCAGATGATGACCTGCTTGTCGGCGCCGCCAGACACGAAACGCTTGCCATCTGGAGCATAGTCGACGCAGTAGACGGTGTCCTTGTGAGCCTTGAGGGCCTGGATCAGCTCCCCAGACATGGAATCGTAGACGAGCACCTCGTGCCCTGCTGCGGCGATGATCTGGGTGCCATCAGGACGAAAGGTCAAATCGTAGATGGGCTGCGATGATCCGGTGCGGTCTTGGACCTGCGATGGTGTTGGGCATAACGGGCAGGGGGAGAAGACGAGCCAGAGTGTGAGAAGGCAAGCGAGACGGGGCAGCGTTGACCATCTTGGTCATGGCGATTTCGTTCTGGCTGGATCTCGCGTCACAATCCGTGAGCCCAACGAACGGAGGGAAAAGTGGGCGTGCAGGATTGCCAACTACAGGGCAGCCAGCACAGCAAGAGTGTCTCAAGCGAACCTTATCAGACCACGTCGGGACGGTACGCATCTCTGGCGCAAGATATAGACGCGGGAATGGTGCTGGTGCAGAGGCCGATGCGGACGAAAACGGCCGAGTGGGACTGGAGATCGAATCGCCGACAGACGCAGACGTAGAGGCAGACGCAGACGAAGAGATGTGTATTGAAGCGAGAGGGCGCAAAGAGGGAGCAGTCAGAGAGGCGGCGGCGGCAGATCCTGGGTCGTATTGGCGGGCACAGCAGAGAGTATAGGAGGCCGGCATCCACTCAACCAGGCTCAGGAAGCGAGGTCCAATTTGGCGCTCTGGTCCACTCCGGCGGAGGTCGAGACGCAACCATACTTGAATATGCGAGAAACAGCCACGATGTATTCTCACAACCAATGCAATAGATCGCGACACTCGGCGGATTCAACCAGGCCTGGTTGTGGTAAGGCTCAAGCGCCTCGCTTGCGGAACCACTTGAAGAGCCCCTGGAGTTTGGAAGCCTCGAGTATCTTCAGTTCCCCTTTGGCTTTTCTGGCTTCTCCTTCAGCCTGTCTTGCTGCTTCAGCCTGTCTTGCTGCTTCAGCCTGTCTTGCTGCTTCAGCCTGTCTTGCTGCTTCAATCTCTCGGACTTGCTCTTCATAGAGGGCTGTTGCGGCAGTTCGAGCTTGTTTGTAGGATGCGATGTGCGCGTGGATCTCGGGAGTGTCGAGATGGATGGGCTAATGTGGTGGAGATGTTAGCATGAGTCGCGGAAAGCAGAATGATGATGTGAACTTACCGTGACAATAGTAGGGCGGAGTGGAATGGCGCTGCTGAACAGGACGAGTGCACCCGATGGAGTGAAGAGGTGGAAGCTCCAATCGCCAAAGAGGGCCAGTGGGATCATGGCAGCGTTCTTGCCATGACGGATCCACGGGGACTGTCCGCTATCACTCCCAACCCACTCGGATGAACCAGGTGGAGCGAACGCATCGACAAAGTTGCGGGGAGATTCGTTGGAACGAACAAATGTGTCGCCTGCACGGACCCAGATGATTTCTGCGTCGGAATAATCACGGGACTTGATCGAGTTGCCATCGGGAGAGATCGTTACAAAGTTGACTTGGTTTAAGTGTCCGTCAAGAGTCTGGTTCACCTGGCCCGTGGTAGTATCCCACACTTTGATGGCCTTGTCTTTAGAACCAGAGACAATCCACTTGCCATCAGGTGAGATTGCGACCGAGTTGACCCAACTGGTGTGTCCCTTGAGGGTGTGCTTCAGCCGGCCAGTGGCGGCATCCCACATCTTGATGGTGCTGTCACCAGAACCAGAGACGACCCACCTGCCATCCGGTGAGATTACCACTGAGCGCACATAGCCTGTGTGTCCCTCGAGGGTGTGTTTCACTTGGCCCGTGGTGGCATCCCATACCTTGATGGTCTTGTCCACCGAGCCAGAGACAATCCACTTGCCATCAGGTGAGATCGCCACGGAGAACACACTGGCTGTATGTCCCTCGAGAGTGTGCTTCAACTGGCCAGTGGTGGCATCCCACATCTTGATGGTGCTGTCACCAGAACCAGAGACGACCCACCTGCCATCCGGTGAGATTACCACTGAGCGCACATAGCCTGTATGTCCCTCGAGAGTGTGTTTCACTTGGCCCGTGGTGGCATCCCACATCTTGATGGTGCTGTCACCAGAACCAGAGACGATCCACCTGCCATCGGGTGAGATTGCCACTGAGCGCACATAGCCTGTGTGTCCCTCGAGGGTGTGCTTCACTTGGCCCGTGGTGGCATCCCATACCTTGATGGTCTTGTCCACCGAGCCAGAGACAATCCACTTGCCATCAGGTGAGATCACGACAGAATTGACGCCGTCCGTGTGTCCCTCGAGAGTGTGCTTCAACTGGCCAGTGGTGGCATCCCACACCTTGATTGTATTGTCGCCGGAACCGGAGGCAATCCACTTGCCATCGGGTGAGATCGCCACGGAGCGCACTTCTCTTGTGTGTCCAAAGAGGATGTCCTTCAACTGGCCTGTGGTGGCATCCCACACCTTGATGGTCTCGTCCCAAGAGCCAGAGACAATCCACTTGCCATCGGGTGAGATCGCCACGGAGGTCACCCTGTCTGTGTGTCCCTCGAGGGTGTGCTTCAACTGACCTGTGGTGGCATCCCACACCTTGATGGTCTCGTCCCAAGAGCCAGAGACAATCCACTTGCCATCGGGTGAGATTGCCACAGAATTCACCCGGTTCTTGTGATCGGCAAGCGTCATCTCACACGGATCCCAGGTGGGTGCTGGACCGCAAGTGACCAGGAACGGGATCTTGTCCTCGAGCTGGGTGGCATATGTCTTGTAGATCGCCGTCTCCTTCGGTGTGAATGCATACCCCGAGTTGTACACCTGTGGCGCACTCTTGATGATCGGATAGGCAAACTCGCGGATGAATCGATACGTGTCCTTGACCAGTTCCTTCGTGGTGTCGTCGACGATGGTGCTGGGTGCCTTGGCGATCACTCCTCGCAGCACAGCCAGTTGCTCGATGATCGGCTTGACCACATGTGTGAGCGACCCACACTCGAGCCAGAAGAACACATGAGTCTTGACGAACCGAGTGAGCACCGCTGCCACATCGACCATCTCGGCCGACTGCCAAATCGGACTCGACTCGGCCTCTCCTTCCACACACCACACAAAGTGTGTGATCCAGTGCGCGACGCTGTATCGCAGCGACGGTGTGATCTTGACTGCGACCCTGTCCTCGAGGTCTGGGATCTTGTCGTGAAAGTCGTAGATATCGCAGATGTTGATCACTGGCTCGTGCGAGAGGATCACTCCGAGACATCCCTTGGCAAACACCGTGTGGAACGAGTCCGACACATGCCACGGATGGCCAGTCGATGCGTCGCCGAGGAGATAGTCCGCCACCGACTTGTGGTTGAACTTGACCTCGGTGTTGGTGGACTGGCTGTCTCGGGGACCCAATCCATTAGCGCCAGGATCGAGGACCAGACTGAGGCTCGTGAGACACTCGCGAACGACGCCGATCTCGAGTCCAAACACATCGGCGATTATCTGTGGGGTCAGGATCGACTGGGCCGTGGCAATCGCCGACACCACCGTGACCAGCTCGGCCGGGTGGCTCGACTGCGAGTGGATCTTGGCGAATGCTTGGGTGCAGTACTCTATTGGATTCTCGCAGCTTTGAGGGATAGGGAGACAAAACTGGACTCGTGGCTCGTACTGATCTTGCTTCGGCTGGGCGGCGACGTGCACGGCGTCCTCCCGTCGCTCAATTGCATTGGAAGCTTCGTGGATTCCGGTGGAAAGACGAGAAGGAACAACAGAGCTGCGCGAATGACCAGGCATTCTCAGCCCAGAAACCGAGGAAGACGCCGCGAAGGCACTGGGTGCATACGATGGGATTGAGCTCATATGGCTTGTAATCGATCTTTCATTTGCATCGTTGAAGAAAGGGGCAGCATATTGTATGACCGGCTCGGCTAACGATCGCTCACTTGGAAGCAGTGGGTAGCTTCCTGGTTGGTTGCTTGGCGGAAGATACGGCAGTGCATCATATGGCTGACGATATTGAGGAGGAAATGGCGGTAGGTCGTCGGGTTCAAGATATTTCGGAAGATACGATGATGGATACGAGAGCGGATATTGCGGGGCAGTTGGTGGGTCGGTTGGTGGATCATTCGACGGATTGGCTGGCGTGGAATATCGAAACGACACAGGACTGAGTTCAAGCACATTGCTCATGTCCTCCTCAGCCAGAGCAGCTGTCATGTTCGGACGGAGAATGCCGACAAGGCAGATGAGGCAAGGAGAACGCAGATGAGGCAAGGAGATGCGACAGGATTGGGGCAGGCGAGGCAAGGTGGCCATGACCAAGAGGCGATGTCAAGGACATCGATGTGCTCCGCCACCCGCACCAGTTCGTCTCCATCATCGTGGCCAGCCTCTCTGCCCGCTTGCTCGGCCATCGCCAGTCCAACGATACCCATCCGGCCATGTTGACCGCCACCAGCAGCCGGCTCTACGCCTGCAACAACCACGGCCCCGACCACGACCTGTTCCTCTCGTACCGGGTCGCCACCGATGCAGACACCGCCAGGGAACTCAAGCAGATGCTCTCCTTGGCTGCCCTCCGTCGATACGGCAAACCGCTTGCTGTCTTCCACGATGTCGACTGCCTCGTCGACGCCCGCGACTGGCGAGACGGCTTTCTTGGTGCCCTCCCCAAGAGCAAGGTCGTTATCCTCCTCCTCAGCCAGGCTTCGATGGACCTGATGAAGGACAAGGTCCTCTCGAGCCAGGAGGACAATGTCGTCCTCGAAATCAAGACCGCCCTCGACCTCAAGGATGCCAATCCCGCTCTGCCTGTCCTTCCCCTTGGAATCGCCACCAAGGAGACCAAGGACGGCGTCGATGTCTTCACTCCCTTCCTACCGCACAAGGTGTCTCTCCCCGACGACCCGGCCTTTGCCTCGGTCAAGGAAACCCTCGGCAGAATGAACCAGATCCAGATGTTTGGCATTCGTCCCGACCAGATGCACCAGCGAGTCTATCGCATCCTCAACCTGCTCCACCCCGTGCAAGTCGATTCCGCCACCAAAATCGCACTCTACGACTCGCTCTTCTGCGACTCCAAGTTCCGAGTCGATCCCGCCCACCTCGACACCTTGCTCAAGCAGCTCACCCTGACTGGCCGCGCCGTCATCTCGGGCATGGGCGGCATGGGCAAGTCCGTCCTGGCCCTCCAGATTCTCCATTTCATGATGGGCACCCTCGACGTCAGCAACAAGGACGACCTCAAAACCGTCAAAGACGAGACCATCGGCATCAAGCCGCAGTACAACCAAGTCTTTTGGATCAACTGCTCGACCGAGTCGACTGCCCTCGATGGGCTGTGCGAACTGTTTGATGGTGTCGAGCCAGAGAAGGTCAAGAAGCATGCCGCCAAGTTCCTCGCCAACACTCACGGCTATCTCCTGGTGCTCGACAATGTCGACGACATCAGCGTGGTCGACTCTGTGTTTGAGCACTCCAAGTCGGTCGGGTTCAGCGGCGATGTGGTGGTGACGACCCGGCTGGCCTCGCTGCCTCCCGGTGCATTCGCCAGTGCTCTCAAAGCCAAGAACCCTGGATACAGACACGACCCACTCCGCCTGGGTAACTGGGACGATGCAACCACGCTCGATTACATCCAGAAGATCTCTCCAATCTTCTCTGAAAAGGTAGGGGCGGACGCAACAAATGAGACGCTGAAGCGAATCATGACCAAGATCGACGGATATCCGCTCGTTATTCAGACATTCATGACCTTCTACGAGAACAACGAGGTGCCGCTGTCCGAGATCGAGCGGCTGTTCTCCAAGGTCCTCGAGGAGCAGGAAGGCGAGGACGAGACTCGGTCGTCGCTCAAGGTGATTGTGGATCTGTCGCTGGACTCGATTATGAAGCGAGGGAATGAAGGCATCGAGGCAGCCAGGCTGTTCGGTGCCCTCAGTCTGGTGGCGCCGACCAACATCCAGTTCGAGTTGATCAAGGAGATCGTGCAGAAGATGGAGCTCAAGACCGATGGTGAGTTGTGCTGCGTGGAGATGCACACAGGATGCGACTGAGCACCGCGGCTGCGTGTTGCTGACATTGTCTCATCACAGTGACTGATCTGATCAAGATGGTGATCCAAAGCGGCCTTCTCCGAAGCGGAGCCGAAGGGCTGTACTCGACCCACTCGCTCACCCAGCAGTTAGCTCGAAGCTACATCAGTCAACACGGAGAGCTGAGGGTCGAGGACATTGAGGATGCCACGGGCGGGGCACTGCTTCAGTTGACCGTATCGCTGCTTGCAGATGCCTATCCCTATGCCGGGCATCTTGACCGCTTTGCATCGCTGGCGGTTCCAGATCGATACACAAAGTATCTCCACCAAGCGACTATCTACCGCATTGCATCCATGGCAGAGACCCGTGGCTTCTTTGGCAAGGCAAGAGATGTCTACGAGCCGTACGTTGACCGATGCGCCGAGTTTTACGGCAGACGCCAGCACCCAGAAGTTGCCACTGCAATGCACTATCTCGGCGATGTCGTGTATTACCAGGGTGACTACGGGTCTGCCTCCAAGCACTACGAGGAGGCACTCGGCATCTTCAACGAGATCTATGGTCCGCACCGTTATCTGCCGGCTGCCACTACGATCCAAAATATGGGCAATGTCGCGTACAAACAGGGTGACTACGAAACGGCCCTTGCGTATTTCAAAGAGGCCCAAGAGTTCTTCATCGAGATGTACGGCACTCGCGAACATGCCAATGTCGCCGCCACGAACTATTCTCTCGGCCAAGTCGCCAACTCACAGGGCCACTACGAGGCCGCACAGGCCTACTATCAAGAGGCGCTGGAGATCGAATCCAAGGTATATGGCGGCCGGGACCATCCCGAGGTGGCTACCACGATCCGTCAGTTGGGCAGTGTGGCCAATGCCCAGGGCAACTACGATGCCGCACTGGCATACTACCAAGAGGTCCTTGCCACGTACACGAAGGCGTACGGCACACGAGAGCACCCTTCAGTTGCCACCACGCTCTTTGAGATGGGTAATGTTGCGTTTTCGCAGGACAATATCGAGGCCGCCTTCGCATACTACCAAGAGGCCCTCGACATCAAGACCAAGGCGTACGGCACACGCAAACACCCTGAAGTCGGCATAATCATCCACCGCCTGGGTAAAGTCGTGCAGTCTCGAGGCGACTATGATCAAGCCGAGGCACTGTACCAGGAGGCTCTCAGTATTGGACTCGAAGCGTTCAAGTCTCGGATCCACGAGCATGTTGCACTTGTCCTTGATGCCTCGGGGACGCTAAAGTGCCTCCAAGGCGAGTTGGCCGAGGCCCAGAGTCTTCTCCAGGAGGCCCTTGACATCTTCACCCAGGTGTACAAAACACGCAAGCACCCCGATGTTGCAACAACTCTCCGCAATCTGGGCGATGTGGCGCTTGCCCAGGGCGACGTTGCCAACGCGCTCGCACTGTACCAAGAGGCGCTGGCCATCTGGACTGAGGCCATCAGAAACCCAAACCACAAGGACATTGTTGCTGTCCTTGGAAGCATTGCTACCGTCGAGAACAAAGCCCGCGAGTAGCCTCAAATCGCCAGAAACATGTCGGATCCTGTCTTCACCCAGCCCGTCCAGCGCATTCCAGCGACACATTGCGACCAGCACCCGCTGTCGATTTCAGTGGTGCCATGCATTCTCGGCCAAGGTGGCTGGGTTTCGCGAGCAGATCCCGCTGGTGTCAATGCCGAATAAAACGATTGTATTACAAGTAAACTTCCCGAATGTCCTGATGGGCAAAAGTCAGCCCGCACGTTGGACACTTGCGCTGCCGAGAGGCACACATATCATCGATACACCCTTTACTGTTCGAGCGCAGGGGTACAAAGAGGTGACAGAGTGAGCAAATATGGTTCAATTATCGACCGGGCCGCACAGCTTGCCGGCCTGTCAACGAAGCACGCATCCAGCGAGGAAACAGCCCGCTCGTGGATAAACGCCCTTTTGACCAGACACGGCCCCACTTACCAAAACGTATGCATACACTTGAGCAGTGTGTGGCTCTTGAAGTTGGTATTGCAGGAGCTGCACTTGAGCAGAAGCTGTGGGCGACGAGCATGCCGAAGCAAACCGGCGGGTCAGTCCAAGCAAGGTATCGATCCCATGCATTGTGATAATATCGCTGCCGAGAAGAGCAATCGCGAGGAAATGAGGGCCCGCCGAGACGGAAGGTTATGGCGGGACTGACCTTGTAATCCTCAAGCTGCTTCCGCAGAGCCACGTCCGTCTGGCTCTCCTGCTTTTCCATGAGCATCTCGCTCTTTTTCTTGAGAACCTCGACTTGCTCCGCCAGTCGATTCCGCTGATCAGCGTCCTTCTCCATCGACACGGTTTTGTCCTTCAAGAGCCGCAGAGTCTTTTGCGGAGATGCAGTCGCGAAACCACGAGTCAGATATGATGGACTGTCACATTGGCTTGTCCTTGGAGAATCCAGCACACCCTGCGGCCCCCCTCCACCAGCACGATTGTTATGCTGGCACATGCTTCACCGCCCACACCCACCTCGTCTGCGCGGGTCTTTTGTCGCTCATGCTTCTCCTTAAAGTCTTGCAGTGACTGGAGGCTCTCGGCTGCCTTGCGCTTGAGTGTGTCGATCGTAGTCTGTCGAGCAGCCAGCTCTCGCTCAAAGTGTTGCTGCCCAACAGCACCGCCGCGCAGCAGGAATATGACGGCCGCCAAGGATAACGAACATCCGCGTCAGCCATGGTCAGTGCCACAGATAAATGGCTGGGAAACATGCTGAAAGCGAGCCCACAGTGCGCATCGCAACCAACCAATTGTAGGGACAGGTTCTTTTCGCGTTCCTCGAGCTTCCGGATCTGCTCCAGCTGTCGGTCCGACTGCTGTTGCATTGCCTTGCGCATGTGAGACATGACGTTCATCTGCTTGTACTGAGCATTGTACTTTTGCTCCATCCGCAGTTTCTGGGGGCACAATGGCAAGAGCCGGATGTCAGGTTCGAGATAGATACACAGCTGGACAACATCCATTTGGCATCGGCAAGTATCGCTGGCAGATCAAACACGGCCATGCTTGCTCCGGCCCACTTTGGTCGGTGCCATACCTCGGCTGAAAGTCGGCTGATTTGATCCTCCTTCTCGACGAGATTGAGCACCTTTTGCGACTTTTGGTCCTCCAACTGCGTCCACGCCTCACCAATCGTCTTGACTTCCTCCAGCAGGCGGGACTCTGTCTGAGAACGCAAAATGCAAATGTGTTTGAGCATGAGTGGAGCAGGCGGGAGAGTGGATGGACGACGATGTACAGTGTGGTCGGGACAACTAGACCAGCCAGCGATGGACATACCCGCTGGAAGTACTCGCATTTGAGCTCGAGCTCCTTCAGCTTGGCGTGCCGCTCCGATAACTGGGTCGCGAGGTACTTGGCCGTCGGGTGATCGGGCGAGGCTGTGTCCACAGCAGGGTCGGATCCGGACGATTCTAGCAGCTCTGGGCCACATATCGACTCGTACTCTTGGAGGCGCTGCTGCAGACGCGCTAGTTCTTGCTTCAGTGTGCGCTCTGAAAATAGCACCTGAATGGGTCATGTCGTCGCGGGCCAATATGAAAGCAAGTCCGACCGAGCGTTAGCGTTGCGGCTATTGCGCTGGTTGCGGGGCAACCTTATACAGGGTCGCTGTGTCTCGGGAACCCCCAATGACTGAATGCCAGGCAGCCAAAATCGTACCGCTTGCCGATCAAATATCTCATCTGAGGCCGCATCGCGGAATGACTGCACCGTGGTTTCAAGCTCTTTGACCTTGGCATCGGCATCCCTGGGTGATCGATCGGCCGGCACAGAGCACATCAGCGAAACGAATCAGCAACACAAGCCAAGCCTGGCGCTATATCTCTCCCACGCCCTCGTCAGCCCAGTGACTGCTCTTAGACTGTACAGCTGATGCATCGCCCATCACCGTCACATCGGATCGCGCTGCACAGATGACGCACTTGATCTTTTGTCGCAGATCCTCCAGTGGGTTGCCGCTCGGGTTCTCTTCGAAAAACAGCATCAGGGTTCGGTCGCCGGCGTTTGCTGCTATCCCCATCTTCAGCCTCTGTATGTGCAGCTCCAGCGCTTTGATTCGATCCTGCAAGAGCAACGGCATTTCCAGTCTATTAGCCTACCGAATCATGGACGCAGGGAGATGCTGCCTCGGATACATGCGATCCAAGACGCAACATGAGCTTCGAAGCAGCGATGGATGTTGTTCGGCATCGGAGCCTCTCGTCGCTGCCTGCTCCGTCAACAGCGCCTGCTCTTATCAAGTCTCTGGATGGACGGGCTGCCCTGTCTTGGCCAGCATTTTGATGCAGTGGCGTGCCGCATCGATCCGTTACCTGCCGATTATTTGCAATGTGCGAGATTTCGTTGTGCTGGATGATTTCCAACTCGCTCTTGACTTTGTACTGCTCCAGCTCTCGCTGAATCGCATCGCGATTTCCGCGCAAGCGCGTGACTTCATTGTGGATGTTGCGGATCTCATTCTCGAGCATTTTTCGACGGGCGCCTTCCTCGGCCTGTGTACAGTGCCACGACCATCCGTCAAGCGCGCAAGTCCAGCGTCAATAAGGGCTATCACCATTTCCTCGACAGCAACTGCCGTGGGGCGTCCGTTACATCCATCTGCACAGACAAAGGCGCACGGTGAACGATGGCCCTCGTTCTGGGTCACCGGCAAGGTTATCAGCTACCGCGAGGCACGCAGCCTTCTCAGAACGGGATACTGGCGCACCAATAAATGCGAAAGCAGCCAATCCAATCTGATTCAAGTCAATCCAATCTGATTCGCACCTCCAGTTTCTCGATAAACTGGCGCCGTTCGCCGTGTAGCTTCTCAAGCTCGGTCGTCGTTTTCTCGATCCTTTCCTTGAGCAGAACATTGTCGACTCGATAATAGTTAAGCTCCGACTCGATCGTTGCAAAAATCGGGGTGCGGCGAATGTAGTCCTCGGTGATTTCCTGGATCTATGATAGAATGTGGCACAGAGCGTCAGTTGTCTGACAGCCGCTACTCGCTGCTCCGCACAGAGCGTGTGCACGGGCTATTCCGCGATAAACGAGTGTGATGGAGACTCGGTCCAAGATGCACTGATGGCATTGCCAGTGCGGAATCATCGAGGGTCATGCGAGTGTCGCCGAGCTCTGCGGATTCACAGCGATATTTGCAGTTCGGTCTTCGTCTGTAGTGCCACGGACAGCATTTCGCTCGGATATAGCCCACAGCGACAAGGAGCCGGATCGGTTGCCCACCTGTGCCTTCCAAGTATCCAGTTCGGTCGCAAGCTGCATCTTTTCGTTGCGAAGAGCCTCGATCTCGGCTAGCCGCGACTCAGCAAGAACAGTGTTGGTGATGACCTCCTTGGACTCGGTCACAGCAGGCTCCCCGCCAGTTTGATCCGTCTGTGTGCGGTAACGATGCCGGATGAAATCCAGGAGGGTCCGCGGTGTTACAGGTGGCTCAAAGTTGTGGCCGCTGAGGCATATGAGAGGCACGACGTCCCGCCGACAACGTACCTTGCCTAACTTTTGTACTTCGGCACTATAGGCGTCCTTTGACGGCCCATTGGTCACCTTGGATCCCATTTTGGCTTTCTCGACTAACCTCTCGGCCGCAACAAGCTTCTCACTCAGCGATTCAACCGACGCCTCGAGCTCGCTGCGCCGTTTTTTGTTGATTGCAAGCTTGGTAGTGAGTGTTGCTGCCTGCAGAAAATATGTGCATCATCAGCAATCAATGCATTGGCCTAAGCACACGGCCACGCAATCGTCCGGAGGTTCTCGGATGTACCTCTTTCTGAGACTTGGACAGGTTCAGTTGATGCGAGTCCACCAACTTCCTTAGCCGATCGTTTTCTTCTCTCAGAGCCGCGATATCGGAGCCTTCTGTCGACGTTTTTGAGGCTGGGATGCAAGCGGCGAAGGGACACTCAAGTGCATCAGACGGGGCACGCATCTGTAGTCTCCATGAATGACTCGAATGATTGCCCAGGTCGCATCCGGAGCGTCGATACCACTGCAGCGCGTTGGTGTCTACAGCGACAGAAACCGCCAAAGCGGTACAGCATGCGTCCATGGACGCCTCCAGCAATGTGGTGATCGTGGCGTCATCGAAGCTCACCATTCTGCGAACTTAATGAGGTCGCCAGCGCCTGGACTTTCCGCAGCAAATGGCCGAGATTGACTTTGGTCGCTTTCCACCGTTCCCGCGACTTGGTCTCGACCAGATCCGGAGGCTGCTTCTGAGTCGATGCGTTCAGGATATGCTCCAGGAGACTTGTGAAATCGGGCGTTCCTGAATCCAGCAGACATGTTAGGAAGACGGCGGCGATGGCGACGGTGGTGATGCCGTGCTCGGGACAGTCCACGCGGTGTGCCTGGTCTGCCGATGGTGCGGCGTCGCGCCGACTGTGCATTGCATGCTGTCCAAAACGCACGTTCGAGGATGCTTTCGTCCAGCGGCCCGCCAAAATCTTGCGCCCGTATTGTTAGCAGATTGATGTCCTCGGTGACCTGGTTCCCAGATCGATGAGGCAGAGCGGTGAGTAGGAGAATGGGCGAGTGGGATGCCGGCGGACCAGCTCGACGATACGAGAGGACGAGGAGAGGACCAGATGCCAGCGTTGAATCCAGTGATCGCGACAACGCCTGGGCAGAGAGGCAAGCCTACCTCGTTCCAGTAATGATTGATAATTTGGACACTCTTCCGAAGGTTATTAACATTGCTTTCCAGCTCATCAATACGCTCGCTGCCGGCCAGCCAGAGGGTTTTGTATTCTTTCATGCGCAGATAGATGGCCTGTTTCTGGAAGGTTTCTAGCGGGTCCTGTGAGCAGATGGAGGCGGTGCGAATGCACAGGGAAGAACAGATCACGGACCGATTAGGCTCCTACAGATGCTAGTGCTTTTACGGATCCCTTCGGTTCCGCTTTGGGCCCATGTTAGATATAGATCTCGTGTGAGTCGCAGGATGCCGGCTGATGTGGGGCTGGATGCAGCCGATTGGCGACGGACAAAGGCAGCGCCAGCGAGGAGTGGCTGACAGGAGGAGATTGAAGGATGCAAAGTAACAGAGGCAGGAGCGACAGATGATCATCGGTTGGATGAGGATACGGCGAGTAGGATCACGCCGGTGGACGGGTGGACGAGTGGACACACTGATCAGGCCGCTGGATGGCGAGATGACAGCCAAACGGCGGCGCGATTGGAGATGGTGCGGGAGCCAAAGGAAACGAGCGAGGCGCCGGACAGAGACAGACCTCGTCGACATCGATGTGATTAGCGAGCACGGAAGCGGGTCCCTCGCTCGAGGGCGACGAGCTCGGGTGCATGCCGGGGGGGTTGAGAATCTGGCGTTTGGAGGGCTCCTGGGAAGGCAGATCAGTGGGATCGAGCAGTCGCTTTTTGCGTGGCTGGTCATTCTCGCCCTTCTGAGTGGAATCGGCCATTGATGGGGCGGAGAGGACATATAATCTGGGGGCAGACTCGAGCAGCAGGGGGGCCACGGCGACGGCCGATGGAGGCGAAAGAGGGATCAAGCGCAAGTGCGGGAGGAACCGGTCGCTGGCCTGGGAAAAAAAGAAGAGGAGAGAAGCGTGTGTGTGTGTGCCGGGCGGATTCTGTGCAACTGTGTCGGTGCAGACATGCGGGCGGAGTTGTGATGTTGAGACGGTGCGGTGATGATAGGGACGGTGATGTGTGATGTGTGATGTGTGATGTGTGATGTGTGATGTGTGATGTGTGATGTGTGATGTGTGATGTGTGATGTGTGATGTGTGATGTGTGATGTGTGATGTGTGATGTGTTTGATATGTGATGTGTGATGTGTTTGATATGTGCAGTGATGATATGATGTGTGTTGGCAAGTGACTTCACATCATTCAGGCGAAAGCCAGACTTGTCGCCATGATGCATTCCCAGCGACACGAGTGTGTATTTGAGATCCAGAGAATAGCAGCTCAAGTTGATAGCACCGTACTGCTGTTCTGGACATGCACCAACGAGAGGCATAGGATGGCATGTCATTGCATCGCATTCCAGCCGACACATTGCATTCCAGGGCCACCGCAGGGACAATGGCGACAAAGCAGCCAGGGTGATGGCGAGTACCGGACATGATGCGGCTGGACAGCGGCCAGCCCAGACGGACAGGTGCCCGGCCATGTGTTGATGTGCCGAAAAGCGTCTGGTTGCTTCGAGTTGGGGTGAGGTGAGCTGCGTTTAGCTTTGGTGAGTTGGGTAGAGGCGGGTTCAGCCGAAGTGGTCAGTCGAGTCGGGTCGCTACTTGCCGCTAAAGTATCAACATCCAATGCCAAATAACTACATCCAAACTCACTGCTGATGGTCATGCCCGGCCACACCCATCCCATCACATCCCATCCCATCCCATCACATCACATCCCATCCCATTCTCTCTGATACCCAAAGCGCGGCACCGACATGTCCCGACATGTTCCCTTCAGTCTCAGACACAGTCTCAGACACAGTCCCACCGCCGTCCCACTGCACAACGCCCCGTCGCAACACAGCACCCGCATGCGGGCATCGCTTTGTCGCAACATTCCCTGCTTTGTTTGTGCTTGGCACGCCTTGGTTCTTTTTTCCCACCGCAAACACACCCCCGGCCCGAGCACCCGCCCGGTCGCTCGTCTGCTTTCCACCCGCTCGCCATCGTTTGCTTTCGCTCCCCCTCCATCCATCCATCCATCCAGGCCCAGGTGCCCGAGTGTCGTCTTTCCCTGATCTGCTCGTCTTTCCCTGATCTGCTCGTCTTGCCCTGATCTGCCAATCCCCTCCCTCTCGCTGATCGCATCGGTGCACACTCCCCGCCATGCCTGGTATGTTGATGGCGGTCTGAAACCAAGCCTGCCCAGCCGGCCATTGCTGCCCGCGCTGGCTTACCAGTCGCTTCCCGCTTCGAGATCCCATCACCCACTTGCCTGTTTGCTCGCTTGCATCTGCTGATCGTCCTGCCGCCGTTCTGTTCTGTCTTTGCAGAGATCATCCTCTACTACATTGGTGGCCAACACTGGAGCGAGCTCGTCAACTCGCCTTACACATATGTACGTGCTTTGATCGACACAGCCCGGCAAGGGGCTCTATCCCCTGCACTGCTTGCGTCTGCGATCTGTTTAGCCGATGATTCGCATCCCTTCATTCCTGAGCCGCTGCATCCTTCATTCCTGCATTCATGCATGCTGTATCTCTCGCTAACCAAACCGCTTCTGTAACCATTGTTCACGACTCCTCCCGCTGCAGATCATCCTCTCGTTCGGTGTCGTCCCCAGCGGCAGCTTGAACAACTTCAGTCTGCCCACGTTCTGCACCAGCACCGTCGACTGCACCGATGGCATCCTGATCCTCCGCAGCAACGGCAAGAGGGTTGGCATCAGCTTGGGCGGCGGCGACTCCACCACCGGCCTGGTGCCCCGCATCTTCACCGGCCTCTACAACCTGTGGACCCAGCAGGTACGCACTGTCCTTTCTCCTCCCCCCCCTCACCTCGCTCGCAGACCTTTACTCTCTGCCATCAAGCTCGATGCCATCCTGCTTGGTGTCGGCTTGCTTTCCCGGCCCGTCGGCTTGTGCTCTGGGCCCATTCCACCAAGCCGCCGCTCCCATCAGCCACAGCGCCATCCAGCTCGCCCGGTCTCATCCTTGCATACCGTTTCTGCCTCCGTCTTGCAGGGCGACTCGGTCATTACCACTTGGACGAGCAACCTGGCCCAGTTCCTCGCAAACAACTACCTCGATGGCGTCGACTTTGACAACGAGGAAGCCCACACTGCTGCCACTGGCGGCACCGACGGCGCCAGCGTCGAGGCTCTGGCCAGCAGGGCGGTGAGTCCCACCAATTCCCCATCAACAGCCACCGATCAAACCATGGCCGCGAAACCCTGCGGATCGCCGCCGTTGTGTCAGCGATTGGCTGTTGCGTCTATCTGACCTCCCGCCCTCGCTCTCTGTGCTCTTGAACAAACGCTCCTCCCTTCAACACCGTCCGCATTCCGTGACTCGTGCATTAACCTCCATCCCGTCTGCGCGTTACAGGGCATGGATTTTATGGGCAAGCTCCAGATCGCCACCCGAAACGCCATCGGCCCCAACCGTATCTTCTCGGTCTCGCTCCAGCCGCCCTTCTATGGCGCCCCTGGCATTGCCGATCCCGGTGCCGGTGGCACCATTACCTTTCCCGTCGTCGCCGCCAGCCCCTGGTACAACAACTACATGTACCTGATCGAAACCAACCCCGACGCCTACAATGCCCTGACCTACTTGGTATTTATGTACTACCCCAACCAGAACATGTGGGAGTGGGTCAGCGCGCCGCAGGCCAAGGCCCAGTACACCATGTCCGACGGCACCACACCCAATCTCGCCGCCATCTACCAGTCCATGGTGCGCTATCAGATGGCCACCGGCTCGATCAGGAGCATCTCGCCTTCAAAGGTCATCATTGCCACGCAGATCAACGTCATCGGTGACTCTTCAGCGGCATACGTGCCCGAGGCCATGCTCACCCAGCAGCTCAGCTCTCTCAAGAACACCAACGAGACCCCCGCTGGTGTCGCTGCCTGGACCCAGACCATGACCTTCCAAAGCTCGGGATGCGGATTCCTCAACGCCGCATGTGCTCTTGCGGGATGCACCAACCAGTGCCCGCCTGCAATCAACCCCTCGCTGGATGTCTGCAACTCGCAGTGCCAGAGCCTGGGCAAAGCCCCGCCCTCCTTCAACGGAGGCGGCTCGGGCCTCAGCGCCGGCGTCATCGCTGCCATCGTCGCCGGCGTCATCGTCGCCGTCCTGGGTCTCGGATTTGGCGCCTACGTCTATATGCAGAAGCGCCGAGGATCGCGCTCCGCACAAAAGCCCTTGGTCCACGAGAGCACCTTTGCCGCATCGGCTTCGAGCCGAGCACAGCCCAAGGATGAACCGGGCTCAGCGGGCCCCTCGGTCACGAGCGGATACTCGCACCCCTACTCCTCGATCGACGCCCAGCAGCCCGGCTATGCCTCCACCAGCACGGCCACCGCCTCTGTCTCCAAAGCCAGCGCGAGCCCCATCTATCCCCCTAACCAGCAGAGCAAGTACCAACAGAGCCAGTACCAGTATCAGCCGCAGCAAGACGTGAGTCGAACCGATACCGACTTGTCCACCGCCTACTCGAACCAGGGCCAGTCCTACGTCGTCGCCAACCCCTCCCAAAGCCTCGCTAGCCAGCAAAGCTACCAGCAGCAACAGCAGAACTTTGGCCGAGCCCCCACCGATGCCTCCAACAACTATCCGGCCCAAAGCTCGTCGTACCCCGCCCCAAGCACCACCCAACAGCAGCCTACTCAGCAGTCGTACCAGCAGTCGTACCCTCAGTCGTACCCTCAGTCGTACGAGCAGCAACAGCAGCACTATCAAGCATATAGCGGACCCCAGGATCCATACGCTCACACGTCGGTGGCTGGCATTGGTCATCATCATCCCCCCAATGTTGTCGAGGCCCGACGAACTGTGTCCATGCAGCGCCCCGCCCAGCGCGCCCCGCCTTCGGCCTCCCATGTGGTCCACGCCCTTTGGGACCGCGATGCACAGCAGCACGACGAACTTGGAATCCGCACCGGCGATCGTCTCGAGTTGATCGAAAGCTACCCCGACGGATGGGGATATGCCAGAAACGTCCACGGAGAGGAAGGCGTTGTTCCGCTGAACTTTGTCGAGGGTTGAGCATGCAAGCGCTCGCCGAGCCTTTGTTCTATCCTGACGGGCTGCATTGTCGCTCTTCGTGTCGGGACGACGACAGGGCCGCGGCAAGGGTCGGCTCTGTTGCTTTTGGGATCGTGTGTTGCCGATCGATGTTGTTGCTTGGTCGCGTGTTGCTCTCTCCGTCAAAGTTCTATCCACCGCTTTTCTGAACCCAAGGCTGCTCCATGACTGAAGTGACCTGCTGCTTCGCTCCATTCGTCCTCTCCTTTCTTTTCAATCCAATTCACTTCACTTTTCGCCATTCATCATTCACCATTGCTCTAGATCTAGCTTTACTTTTCCTCGACGAGACCTTCCTCGTTTATCACCCTCTCATCACACCTCCTTCAAACTCAATCCCTGTCAATCCCAGCTTCCTTCTATTCGCTCGCTGTTCGGCCTCGTCAATTCTTTTTTTTTTTTTGCTCGCTCAATATAGAGAACCCCAAAAAACGACAAAGGCGGAGGACATCATGAAGCTCCGAGCATCAGGTTGCCTGGGCCCTTCACCACCCGTGGCATTCCTTCCCCTCGCTCTCGATCATGAGCATCGCGCAATGCAGGCTGGCTTCGTCCGCTTGCGGATGCACAAACAAGCTCTGCGGGATGCTCACAAGCATATTCGCTTGACACTGCCCGATGGTGAGACAGATGTGCTTTTATTTGCTCGTTCAACTTGGCGACGGTTGCGAACTGCGTGCCTCCGAGAGAGCGGATTTGCTGGACGCCTTTCGCATGGCTTCCAGGCTCTTGCTCTTGATGGAGATCTTGAGGGACTGCTCCACAATCGTGTCGGGACCAAAACGCTCGGGCGGCAGGTGGAGTAGCAGCGTGACGAGATCGGCGGTGGTTGGGCTTTTCAGCAGCGATGCTAAGTATCCAGGGAGGGAGTGGGCGAGTGAGTGGGTGAGCGGGCGGGTTGTGATCTCTGTCCTCGCATGGGTGGGCATGACTAAGACGAGTGCCGGGAACTGATGATACGAGAAGCCGTTTGCCGCACGCCGTTTCGCAGATCCATGCTCCAAGTCAGCGCTGAACGTACGCTCCAGAATCCTCATGATCGCCAAGCCTGTCCGGAAGAGCACCTTGACACCTGCTGCCGATGGAAAGAATGCATCAGAAACAACCAATCAGCCGCAGCCGCCTCGATGAACAACGGTGCTGGACTCTGCATTAGCGCACTCGCGCTGTTTCGGCTCACTTTATCCCTTCGTGCCAAGCAGCGTCTGAGATCCGTACCCTGCATGTAAAACATATCCCATATCCTCAGTACTGTCGGCCACGGCAGGACAGTCGTGTACAGCGTCAGAAACCATTGGGTCATGTACATCAGCGGCGTTACTTCTTGGTTGTTCTGTTGAGAAGAGTGTATCGAGGCGACAAAGTCAGCCTTGAGAAGAGGGAGGGGGCCGGGAGTGATCCGCAGCAAGCTTGTTGATGCATCCGCTGCACCAGTTATCGCTCTCCAACTCCAGTGCTTTCAGAGCATCGCACGGCTCACCATGTGCTTCCAGAGCCTCCGGGAGTGTGTCTTGAGCAGGCTTTGAAACACATTGGCGTCGCTCAAGAGCTTTGACATGGTTGGTGTGTAATATCCTTGCGAGTATCGGTCGAGACTGGCGACGAGCAGCCAGAATGCGTCCTGAAGGAAGCGCCGGGCGGAAGATAGCCAGACCGACCCCAGCACCACCAGCGCCGGCGCCAGCATCGCACACATGAGTTGGGTCGACAAAACGGTGGTAGAAGGCCGAGACTTTCAGTGGTTTCCGTACCTCGGCTTGCAAATGCATGAGCATCATTCCGACCAAGAACCCCATGCCCTGGCAGTATCCAACTTCGGGATTGTATATGGCGTAGGCTTGCAGAATATTTCGAAGCGACACTTGTCTGAGGATTTCCACCCCCCCCCATCACCACAGGAGATAAATGTGAAAACCGACAGCAAGCGCGACGGGCAGCAGAAACGAGGAAGGTCAGTAGATGTCCGAATCAAGTAATGATCCGGATGCTTGAAAGCAGCGACGGGAGATTGCATGCACCACGCCAACAAGTCCACGATCTCAAGAGACATTACCCATCTCCGTTAGCCTCCGAGAACATGGAATGGTTTGGATAACAGCGATGGATGTCTCGGTCAATGACCTCAAAG
The DNA here is from genome assembly GCF_025602895.1 of Polychytrium aggregatum. Lineage (NCBI taxonomy): Eukaryota > Fungi > Chytridiomycota > Chytridiomycetes > Polychytriales > Polychytrium > Polychytrium aggregatum. Next base: position 189,963 of record NW_026516247.1, read on the forward strand.
ATCGGCGTGGGTTCTTGCTGCTGGAGTCTCTGGCAAAGTCGAAAGGGTGTTCGCAATGACGAAAGGACCGGGATCGCATCAGTCCGGAAGGTATTTGGCGCCGTCACTTATCCATCCAGTTTGAATGGCCGATGCAATCCGATGCAATCCGATGCACAGCGTCGCTGTTGGCTGCGACTTTTTGGCAGCGCAGGAGAGCCAGAGCCAGTTCCGCGATCTCCCCACCTCGAACTCGCCTTCTCTTCGGTATTGGTCGACGTTGGCCAGGGTCATCCACACTCTCCCGCGAAGCGACTGCGGGATCCCAGATCGCACGAGCTTCTTGAGCTGCATGGTTGGATAGATGGCACGTGCATGTGAGAGTCCAGATATACGAGCAAGAAACGGAAGGACGAGATCGATGGCGGATTGTGCGAGCACGTATCGGAGCGAGTGAAGCACATGGGCTCGACCAGCAACAAATCCAGCGTTCACCCGTCCGTTCCGACATGTTCGACAACGGTTCCCCTCCGGGACTGGGGCGAGGCGCTTTCCATGAACCAAGGTCTTGCAGGAGGGCACACTCCAAGTTCACGACGACAAGCCGAAAGTCTATGTGCGTTGCGTGAGAAGAAGCCGCAATGAATGCGACGGGGTTGTATCGTGTTGCCTGGCAGCCTCACCTTGCGCTTTTGCTTCAAAGCCTGGGGCCATCGGTCAAGCACCGAGATCCATTTGGACTCGAGCTCCTTTGTGTTGGGGCTCGTTGTTGGCGGTCTGGGTCAGGATTGCGATTTCAAGTAAAATCAAACGCCGGCGAAGGGGGATCCGTCAGACGCCGCCGTTATCGTCGTGGTCGTCCGTCATCGCCATGGATGCCGGCCACGTCGGCACATGGGTGTGAGCATGCAGGCTCGTCTCGCCCCGCTCCGCTCCTGCTCAAACAAGTGCCCAGCGTTCGCTCGGGGAGATGATCATCGATGGGCCGGTGAGAGTGAGAGGGCAAGGGGCGGAAGTTGAAAGTGAACCCTATCAACGCCGCGGATTTGGACGAGATTCGATTCATGTTGTCGGGAGAGCCATGCAAGAACAGCAGATGCAAGCACATACGCCGACGGGCCTTGGGAGTCTTGCCAGAAGCCGTAAGCATCGATGGAGCGAGGCTGAATGGGCGATTCGGCAGCCATAGCAGCACAGACAGTGCCGATGCAGCGCAGCCAAGGCGGGGCGTTGACACAGAGAGATGGACAAGCGACGGACAGGGAATTGAACTGTGGCTGTCCGCTGACGGGGATATCGAAGCTGGAGGGAGCCAGAGACGACGAAGGCGGCGGATCAGGCGCCTTGGATGTGCCGGAGCGGCGCTGATCGGGCTGGCGATGTGGTGGAAAAGGGAGAGGAGAGATGAAGCCCGCGAGATGTCTTGGCAAATGCCGGGCTCGCCTGAGTGAGGTTTGAGGTTTCCGGACAGACTTGGTGCCAAAAGGACGGCCGCCTGGCGGCGCTTCGTTCTGGATGCAGAGTAAGTACCTATCCTCGCTCGACGCAAGCTGCGGCGATTCGACTCCAGCCCTCAGCCTCTGTCTCTGTCTCCGGAGGCGTCTGACGGCAGCGCCTGCAGGTCGCCCCTGACACTCCTGCCCCCCCCCTGGCATCCTTGTCCGCCGCGGCTGGTACTTGCCGTGAGAACGCTCCCACGACCCACACGTGCGCGATGACTAAGCACCGGCGTGGAGCGAGAGCACCAGCGAGGACACCAGCGAGGACACCAGCGAGGACACCAGCGAGGACACCAGCGAGGGCAGCGAGGCCGACGACAAAGGTGCGGAGAGACGGCACATTTTCGGAGCCTCTCTCTCCCAGCAGACCCTCACATAGTTGACAGGAACCGTTGACTGAGTTATTCGCCATGGTAATGCCGAGTGACTGTCGCCAGATGGATGCATGGATAGATATACGGATGGATGGATAGATGCATGGATAGATGGATGGATGGATGGATGCATGCATGGATGCATGGACGGATCGACCGACACCACGACAGCCGCCTGGACGACCACAGAACCCGCAAGCATTTCCGTTGTATCAGCCCTGCGAGCCCGACCGTCACCGACACAAGCCACATCTGTTCGCTGTGGAACTGTCTCTAGCATGCGTCGCTCGACCTCGATGGAGCGTGCATTATCAATATCATCGTTATCGTCGACTTCAGCACATTGAGGAACAGGCTCGATGGATTCCATGGTCTGGCTGATGGATTGTCGGTCGGCGACTGGATTGATCGGGGCCCGGAGGAGCACCAGCTGCAGATAAGCCTGCACCCTGCATGGACGGCGATCGGTGCAGCGGCTTGGAAGCGTAATCACCCGCGATCCGCGACCGTTGGCAAGACTTTCTGGCTTGGAGGACGGACAATCCCGATGGAGGCAGTCGATTCCAAATGGGCGCTGATATACAACGCATCACCATCAGTGCCAACGATATCGATGGCACGTCCCGAGCAAACACCCAAGCCGGATCGGACCGACAAACCTCCTCCGACCTGGCTACGGCAGCTTGAACTGGGGTCCCCGCCATAGCAGACAGAGCCCTCGAGCCTCCTTTCTGACGTCCACCGTCACATCTGTCTCCCCCCGCTCTCATTCTGAAATGCAGCCGTCCAACAAGACCTTTGCTATCAAGCGCCACCTGGGCAAGGCTCAGAAGCAGAACCGCCCCATCCCCAACTGGATCCGCTTCCGCACTGATAACAAGATCCGGTACGTTTTCTTCTTCTCACGCGATGCGCAGCGAATGACGCCACGCCAGAGGCGAGAAGAGGGTGCATCAGCAAAACGAGTAGACCCCGTCTCTGCGAGCATGCTCCAGAATCAGTCGTTCGAGAGCGACGGAGAGGGGGAGGCAATATGGCCAAACTTTTGGCAGAGGTCGATGGGCACAAGCCTCACCCGCACTTGATGTCGCGCTGCTGTGCTGCTGTGCTGTTGTGCTGTTGTGGTATTGTGAGCTTAGCCAAAGTTGCCGTCAAGATGCGCTGACCCGGTCGCTGCCTTTCTTTGCTTGTTATTTTTTGCTCGTGCAGCTACAACGCCAAGCGCCGCAACTGGCGCCGCACCAAGCTCAACCTCTAAGCTGTTTTGCTGGGCTTTCTTCCGGCCTTCAGTTGTTTTCTGTCGGCAGATGGGATCGATTCATTGTTTTGACTCAGTGTCCACATCCGCCACACTCCCACTCTGCCATCAGACAAGAATTGATGAGCTAATATAACAGGTTGCAGTTTTTCGGCATGCCAAAACTGAGGGTCTATTTCTGTCTGGAGCATCGTCCGTACCATAGTGCGCCATGGGGGGGGGTCTTTTGGCATGACGTGCGTGATGGGGTGGGGTCTATATCCATCCAGGCCGCTCTGCGGACGACCAGATCGGGTTGAGGAACATGCGTCCATCCGACAGCCACTCGGATAATGCGGCGTTCCTGGCGGTACTCCAACAAGTCCCCGAGCAATCGCATGACCACCCTCATTCGCCAGCGCATCTTGCTCTCGCAGCATACACATCCTCCCCACGCATTCACTGCTGGAAGGTGGATCAATAACATCATCTCTGTTGCATTGTTGGTGCAAATGCCGCATCGGGCTGATTGCCCCCCCCCTCTCTTGCCGCTGAGGGGAGGGGAGTGAGAACTTGATATGTACACAAGGTGGCTAAGTGCTGGACAGAGAAGCAGCAGGCAGAAGCACATCTGCCTGAAGCGAAACACACTGGGCGAATCGTCAGGGCCATTACGGATGGAGGTTTGTGAAGGAGCAGGGACAAATCTTCACAGTACACTGCGTTTGCCTTCCAACTTCCTTTCTTCCTATTTGATTCGGCCGGTCCAGATCCTCACCCGAGGCTATTTACTGCTGCTTGCATTCCGGGGGTTTCTGTTGACCGAGGAACCCGAGAAGAGATGAAAGTCAAGATTGGATCGTATCAGCAATTGGCAGAGGGGGCAGGGCCATACTTGTATTGTTACATTGGGACAACTATGAATGGGGAAGGGAGGGGGCAAAATGCTCGGGTGAAAAGGAGAGGTAGCGAGAACGAACGAAGAGGAAATGATGGGCGGGGGGGGGTTTGCGCAAGTGCCAGTAATGGGAAGAGGAGAGGGGCCAGGGTTACCAAATCCCAACCAGGCCCTCACTGCTAGCATTGGAGGCACCGCCCTGGGATTACGAGCCGTTGGAGCGAATAGGCAGAAAAAGCGGCTCTCAAACGAAATGCCGCCAACGCGCTGTGGTGATTTCCGCTTGGGAAAGCGGCACAGGGCGAAGGGTGGGCGCGACGGGGAGTCAAGGTCTATCAATGGAAATAAAAGGGAGGACCCGTACGCAGGAAAGGAAAGGAGGGGTGGTCAAGTGCGGACGATCGAGGATAAACGAGACTTAGTTACGCACATCACCCTGGGGGGCCTCCTGGTCGTCATCTTCGTCATCGTCATCGTCCTCATCATCCTCATCAAGGTCGTCATCTGCAGGCGGGAGCAGACGGATGTGAGAACACGATCATGCGGGACGAGCGGCAGTGACTGGTGGTGCAAGATGCAAAGGCAGACAGAGTCGAGCCACACGTACCATCCTCAGCCCACGGGGGAACACCATCAAAGTCATCCTCGTACTCGAGAGCACGGCCGGTGAACCAGTCGACGGCGTTGGGGACGATCTTCTCCTTGATGATCTCGCCGGCCTCATAGTCGGCCTCGACGCGCTCCTCAATCTCGTCGAGGAGATCCTCGTCGACATCGGCATCGTCGGTGGGAGGGTTGGGGGGGCTGAAGAAAGTGAAGAAGGACTCGGCGGGGACGGTCTTCTTGACGGTGCGGGTCTTGTTGGTGCCCTTGTGGCGCTGCTTCTTGATCTCAACAGTGACAGTGAGATCCTTGCCTTCGTTCCACTCGATGGGGGTGCTGTGGAGATTACGATAGCACTGGTGAGTGGCTGAACATGACAGGCCCGAGTGCGACAGAATCGGAGCTTACCCCTCAGCGCGGTCGAAGAGGACATCGCCGACGTGGGCGTCAGGGGGGTTGGTGAGGTAGTAGGTCTTGGTGAGGACAGAGTTCTTGAAGTACTCGTTGGGCTCGAAGAAGAACTCGAGCTTGAAGCCCTGTAGAGCAGAGAGATCGCATTTGTTCCGGGGTGAGATCGGCTGGACCAGCGGGGAAAAGGGCACCGCCATGCAGGCGGACGATGCATGTGTGCAGCATGGCTAACACTTACGGCGTTGTCGTCAAGGTAGTGCGACTTGATGTCAACGAGGTGCTTGAGGACCTCCTCGTCCTTGGCAGTGATCAACTCGCTGAGGTAGGGGTTGTTCGAGAGGGCAGTGAACCAGAACTTGGGGATGCCGGTGGCGGGCTCGACAACCTCGCTCTCCTACAGGCAGAGTTGCAAGCAGGTCAGAAGGCGGGACTCAGCCAAGCATAGGGCCCGATATCCTCCGCATAGCGGCAAGATTGAATGGGAGCGATGAGATTGAATGGGACGAGGCGATCAGACAGCACATTCACCTCCTCCTGGTCTTCGGGGCTGCGCTCGCAATCAGCATCGGTGGGCTCGACGCTGCCGCTCACGATCTCGGCGCGCTGGAAGGGAAGGGCGGGTGGAGCGGTTAACGGTTAGCGGTGGGCGTGGGAACAGGAGCGGACCACACACACACATGGCGGAGCCTGCAAGCCAATGAGGCGCAGGCGGAGAATAGGCCGTTGGATTGCTCGAGGCAGGCGAAACGCTTCAGTGCGCTGCCGGGTCAAGACGGCTCACCTTCTCGTAGAGGGGCAGGTATCTGACATGGTACTTCTTCTCAAGAGCAAGAACCTCGTCGCGGAACTGGCTCTCGATCTTGGCGTGCTCGTCCTATTGCCATGATCACACCCGCGAGACGGCAGCGGCACAAGGGAATAGTATCCAGAGACAGCAGTGCGACAGGAATGTAGATGGTGATCGGCACGATGATTAGGGGAAGAGCCGCCATCCGGTCGGCACAGCGAGCAACATAAAAAGAGAGAGTTGGCTGGTCAGTTGAGGCTTGGCATGGAGATCGCGAGGCATGGCGGTGGCTGATGGGAGGAGCCGGCCGCCCACTACGGACTCGGTGGTCCTGGGCCCCCGAATGCAAATCAGAGAGCCAGCTCAGTTGCAGCACGCGGCTGCCGCCAGAAGCAGTCGAAGCGCGTCCGGAAAGCCGCGGCTCGATGCCGGCCGACAGCCAAGCATACTGTCCAGGAAGGAAGGCTGGACGCACCTGGATGTTCTTGAGGGCGTTCAGGCGGCGGTTGACATCCTTGGGATAGACGCCAATTTCGACTGGTTGAGACAGCGCAGACAAAGACAGAGGCATGCGCAGATTCGGGTTCGAGGGCAGCGAGTGGGAGGCAAAAGGCAGCTGCGGGTCAGAAACTTGGCTCGAGGACTGCTGGGCCAATGGACCAGGGTCGCTGATGCCAGTCATGGAGGCAGCGAGCGGGGGGGGGCGATCCGGGGCGTTCTGGCAATGGGCTGCTGCAGACAGAGAAAGAACAGCGATAGCAGTGACAGGAACATACTGATTTGGGGCTCGCTCATTATGAGATGGGTGCTTGGATGGGTGCGGGGTGCAAAGAGGCAGCAGATATGAGGGAAGAAGGCCGGCGGGGACAGGAACGGACGGGACAGGACGCCTTTTATCAAAAAAAAAAAGTTGGCGATGACGCCACAGAACGTGTGTGTGTGTGCCGGCGGTGCGTGTGTGTGTGTCCCTTAGTTTGTGCTGCGGCGCCCCACAGAAACAGCGCAGCGCGGCGCAGCCCACACACACACGCGTTGCACAGACACAGTGGCACAGAACAGCGCCGCCAATCGGCGCGCGCGTGCAAAAAAACACTTGCCATCTTTGGTCATATGGTTTGCGTCGCTGGCTCAGGCCGATCACCGTTTGATGCCGGCCGACGATGGCCGATGCCGGCCGATGCTGGCAGATGCTGGCAGGTGCAGACCAACGCTGGCAGATGCAGACCAGTGCTGGCAGACCAGACCAGAGCAAGTGCAGCGCGACAATCTCTTTCGAGTGCATGTCCAAGTGTTTGGAGCCGCATGTTGTGGTTCATACCGGGGCTGTATTGTCCCGTTTCCGACTCGCCCGCGGGTCATCCTCACTCTGGTTGCCGGCTCTGTCTTGCTGCTGCTGCGGCCTGCTTGGCCTCTCGCTCCCATCGCCGCCATATGCTGCCGCATGCCTCTTGCGCATCGGCAACACCATCCTGCTGCATCTGGCGGCAGCATTGCTCCAGAGCCTTGACATACTGCACGCAGCGGTCCTGGTTGTAGTCGTTCTTGACGAGACAGCCCTACACAGCCATTCCGCTTAGCCTCGCATCCAGCATGTGTCCATATATGCAGTCGCACTTGCCTCTCCCTATGGCTCAGCGTGGCCTACCTGAATCCGGCATGCATACTCCTTGCATGGATATTTGGTCGTCGTGCTCATGGCGCCTATCTGACGATGCCGGGCCAGAGTCAGTCTTGGTCCAGCAGGAGGCAAGCGGGCACGGCTGCTCTCCGTGTCCACCCGTGCTCCTGCGCCCGCTCACCTGGGTTGTGTCGTCGCCGGGGTACGTCGTGGCGATATAAGGTGGTGCGATCGAGGGAGCCAACCCGTCGCTTTGCTCTCTCGTCCAGGTGCTGCTGTCGTGGCCAGTTTCCGCCGCCCCACCAAGCGCGGCGATCGGAGTTGCATCTCCGATCGTCGCCCCAAGCGAACATCACCGCGGCCGTCGTTTCTTGCTGCTCTGGACGGCTATCGAGGTCTGCTGAAGCCGGCTCACACCGGCAACACTCACTCCATCAACTCATTACACTCCCATAAATTCAGTCCGCCAGCATGATCGCCGACCCCAGTGTCCCCGACCCTCGCCCCTTCGACATTTACATGGCCACCCAGCTCTCTGGGATCTGCATCCGGGGTCATCAGCCGTTTGCCCTCTCCAGTCGCTGGCTCGTCTGTCCTCTACAGAGTCCTTCGCTGCCCAAGCAGGCCCGCGGTCCATCGCCGCACACAATTGGATACATCCATCGGGATCGCATCCACTCAGGCAGCCCCGAGACGCAGGACTGGATCGAGCTCTGTGCCCTTGAGCGAGCCTCGGCGCCATACACCCTCCTCTTTGGCAGCGATCATGCCGAGTTCACCACCCTGGTTGTGATCCTGGATCGCCAGCTGCTCGTCTGGCGCTTGCCTCGGCTTTCGTTTTCCTCGCAGCATATGCCGCCTCGCATTCTTCTCCGCAACCTCGACAGCCCTCGCTTCACCAAACTCTCTCCTCAGGACCGATTCGTCGCCATCGGCAGCGGCCACGAGATCGTCGTCGTCCAAATCGCCAGCGGTCAGTCGACCCGGCTGCAGGGCCATCTCGATCAAGTGACGGCTGTTGAATTTCTTACGCCGTCTCTGTCTGGCACCGATCCAAAGCTCGACTCTCCTGATCGGCTCTGGCTGCTCTCCATCTCGGAAGACCGGACCTTCAAACGTATGTATCCAGAAGCAGCCCCGCCGTGCCGACGTTTCTTGTGGCGATGCAGCGCTGGTGTGCAGATGATCGATTGAGCACAATTCTGTCTGTATGGCTGCTCACCCTCTGGTTCCGTGCTTCGATCTTTTCCACAATGGCCATAATACTGCCACGGCATTCTCGTCTGGCTCGCTTGAACTGTGGCCCGTCGATCGGCACTCGTTCCCCGAGCCAGTGTGGGACTTGAGCTCGATGTGCTGTCTCTATCAGTCCGGAATAGAGTCCTCCCATGCCCTCACCAGCGCCGCCCGAGACCCAAAGGCATCTCGGTTCGCTATAGCGACCGAGGGAGGCAAGATCCATTTCTATGAATACGGATACCGACACGAGCCACCAGAGAATCGTTTTTTCATCCACCGGCTCACAGCCGTCGACGCATCCCTTGCACTATCCGCCGAAGCCCTGCGTCAAGAATCGGCACAATCTGCGCCAACTGACGAAAGCGCCGCCGTTGTCAGTAGCCTGCCAGCTTGGCGGCAGAGTGGCTCCTCAATGCCCTCCACAACAGCGGCCTCAGAACCAGACTCGATCTTGGCTCAAAACTCCCCTTCTGTCCTGTACCTGGAGTACATATACGTCCCGAAGCAGGCCAAGACATTCTTGCTCGCAGGCTTCATTCATGGCCTGCTTATCATCGATCCCGACTCATACCGTCCCAGCTTTGCTCTCTCGTTTCGGCACACGCCGCTGGAGTACTTGCCCGCCCAGGGCGGCGGCAGTCCTGAACCCGGCTTTCGGTACCTTCCCACGGCAACCAACTACTCGCTGACACCCTCCTCGGATGCACGGGACACCTGGGACCTGCTTATCGGCTCCTCAATGAGTGGCGAGCTGTCCGTTGTGACACTGCAAGTCCACTCACCCACACTTGGTCGCGAAGCCGAGGGTATCGAGACCATAGACTCAATCTGCATGGATGACTTTTCGAGCTTGGACGCCCTCGTGCAGGTCGTGGCAGCCGAGTTTGTCACCGGCGCTTGGCTCGACAACACCGTCTGCGACTGCATGAGGGCCCTGCATGCCGCCAGAATCACCGAGATTGCCCACTTGCGCGATCCCTCCCGGGCTCTTCCTGAGTGCATGCCGGCTTACATCTGCAAGTCACTCTCCAGCGTTCGTGCAGGCATAACCACCAGCGGCACTCCTGCGTTGTCCTTCTGCCACAAGGAAGCCGCTTTTGCAAGGGCCTCACCTCTCTGTCATGTCGACGGCCCGGTTTCGCCACGCTCGACGCCGACCCGGTCTGCATCCAAACCAGTCTCCAAGTCAGCCCCAAAGCCAGCAAAGTCAACTGCTTCCTTGAACCACCCGCTGACCTTCCGGTCAACGGTCAAATCATCTGGGTACGCCACTCCTCCCAAATCTGCGATTCTGTTCAAGCCCCAGACCAACGCCACCCGCTCCGCCCGAAAGCAATCGGCTCAAGTCCAGCCGACACGCACTCACAGAGCCGAGTACTCACCAGACACCGGGCTGCCCATCGTTCCGACACAGAAGCCATTCGCAATGAACCACCAGGGGTCGGTGACATGGCTGCGGTATCACCCTGCCGGTCACTTGCTGGCCACAGCTTCGGTCGACAAAACAATAGGGCTCTCCAGGCTCTCTCGAAACGAATCCCTCAAGAGCCTGACGGGACATAACGGCGCCGTTCTGTCGGGATCCTGGGGTGCTCGCAGCGACCCGGATGGCTCCGGACTGATCTTATCGACCTCGGCCGACAAGACCGCAAGGCTGTGGCAGACAGGTCGCTCCGAGCCTCTGCTGAGCTTTTGCTCAGAAAATCTACTGTCTTGTCAGCGCGAAGGCCGCCGAAAGCCCAGGCTTTCACCCGACCCGGCGGCGAGTTGTCGCCAAGAGATACGCGATGCACGCTTCTATTACCGCGATCGCCTGCTGATGCTGACGGTTGGACCAGAAGTTCACGTTCTTACGTATCACCTCGAGAGCGTCGATCCGCGCTGTATCAAGCCGCAGCTCAACTACAACTCATACAAGTGTCGATATCGGCTCTCGGCCCCGGCTCAGTCGCTCTGGAGCCTCGGCCTGGCCAACACATACGAGTCTCAGATCGTCGTCCTGGCAACCAGCAACAAGTCCGTTCAAATCTGGAATATGGCTCGATGCACCCTGGCCAAGTCGTACGAGGGACTGCTGGGCGATTCAAGCCGACCGATCCACACAATCGAAGTTCCAGACTACGGCACGCCCGTGGAGGGTCTCGAGGCGTGCTTCGTGACGGGCTCGGTCGGTGATGCGCTGGCGCTTTGGGACATGAGGACGTCGGCAGGGATCGTGCGCAAGTTTCACGGGTACGTCAATCGCATGAACGGGATCGGATGTCGCATCTCGCCCTGTGGCCGGTTCCTTGCGACGGGATCAGAGGTAGGCAACGCCGATGGCGGCATGGACGGTGATGCTACATGTGATATGCGATGGCTGAGCCTGAGTCTGCAAATCAGCCAGAACACAATGGTCAATCGCCCTGGTTGACTCGCGCTGCCGGAGAGCTAACGCCCGGATCCGATCGCACTATGCAGGACAACCGTGCCTATGTATACGACCTCCGCGAGGGCCGCATCCTCGGCAAGACCCCTCATCATCCCAGTATCGTGACGTGTGTGGATTTTGGTCCTCTCAACTGCGAGCTAGCGACCGGATGCAGCGACGGACGAATCCGCCTGTTTCGACCCGCATGAGCGTGCTGGGTGGAGCCCTGGGGGACGGATAAGTATTATTTCAGGTATTCTCCGCCACTCACTCGGAGCCAACCAGCAACCGAGTTGCCCAAATAGCACTGTTGCTTGTCGGGAGGACAGCAGCCTCGATCGCATTGGGTCTTGCCTGTGGGGATCGTGCGTCAAAGACGGTCTTCGATACTTGAGAGGCTCAACATCTCGCAAATCGGCCGGCATCGCATCGGAGCGCCAAGGAGTGAGCGCGCGAATCATGGTGCCGTCATCTCGGTATCCTGGGCCGCTGGTCATGCAGCGCCGTTCGCCGTGTGGGGATGCAGCAGCCAAGCGGGTGCCGCCAAGACCCCCGTGGGAAAGCGTCGTTGCTGCGCAGCCGTGTACAACGTCCGCCACCAGCCGCTGGCTTTTGGTCGCTGCCCTTGCTGCCCCTTCTTGGCCTTCGCTCGCCTCTCCTGCAAACCGACGTTCATCCAAGACCAGAATGAAGCATCATCTGCTGTTCTTGACTGCCCTTGTGTCCTCGTGGTCGCTGCTCGTCTCGGGTGCCGTCTGGAACTGCACCCTGACTCAGGGCGATCGCTACTTCAACTTGACGAGCCTCGCCGTGTAAGCGAGACTTGGCTGCTCTCCCCCCCCCTGTGCATCTGGACTGGCTCGGCTGCTGTCTGCACTCTGGAGACATTGGCCATCGGGCTGCTCCGTGGTGGCCTGTGCTTACCACTGCATATGCCTTATACTGTCATCCTGGCGCCTTCATCACCGCTCACCGCCTCCCAAAGCGAGCAAGTCATCACCTCCTCCACCCAACACTCAAACTCGATCGACTATCGCCGCACCTACTTCAACATTTGTGGCCCGCTGAAGCATAACGATACTGCTCCTAAAAACGGTGCGCTTCATTGCATAGTGGCCCAGTGGCTATCTCGCACTAGCCTCGATCTTTACCAGACACCACTGGGGCGCTGCCCAGAGTCCGAGAGCAATATCCTCTGGGCTCCACATGTCATCATGGTCTCAGAGATCTCCAGCACTGATATGCTGTCCGCTGCTTTCATTCAAATCCCAACTAGACCAATGCTCTGCGACCGCCAACTTCTGCGAGGTGCGTGGCGCGCTCCAAGGACAGTGCTCAGGCACTCGGCTGCCCGAGCCCGGCTCAGCATATCCCATCGTCGAGCAGCATTGCTAACGTCCATCTACCTGGCCAGATCACCACCAACGACAAGGACGGCGATGTCCGCGTCACTGATGTGGGTTGCTCCTCGACCAAGCGATGCAGCCCGCCCCGATGTGATTGCCATCCCGAAAACCCCTCTCTGTGCTTTGCTAAAGCTCTCGATTTGCATCGGCGTATATTCAGGTTGTCGAGTTTGCCGCCGATCAGCACACGCCTGAATTCACTTGGATCGACTCCACCAACACACTCAACCTGACTTTCTCCGGACGGTAACGATATATCCGCAAAGCGATGGGAGGTGGAGGGAGAAGGTGGGCCTATGTTTGTGCACATGCACTTAGTGCTCATACCCGGATCGACCTGGCGATAGATACAACGATACCATCCGCAAAGTCAATCTTGCCATCAAATGCATCGATAAGGCTGCTGATAAGGTAGGGTTGCGACCGTGGCTCCTTCAGGCCCTTCTCACTCAGCTTGGGTGCCGTTAGCTGTCTATTACGGAGATCCAAGTCCGCTCACTCCGCGACCACTTTGACTCTGCTCTGGATATGGGGGTGGTGGTCAAATCACTTACAGAATCAGGAGCCAGTGCGCAACTCGTATGAAAGCAACGTCCTCTCAATTTCGTGGCAGTCGCCATCAGCATGCTCCACCAGCGCGCCCCCCAACCCACCAACCGACTCCCCAACTCCGGGCGCAGGAAGCGGCTCTTCCTTCATCGGCAGTCTGTTCTACTACTCCTTTATATTGTTTGTGATCTACATGATTGGCGGATCGGCCTACAACTACTACTTCAACCGCATCCAGCGATTCCCCGAGTTTATTCCCAATATTACCCTCTGGACCCTGGTCTTCAACAACGCCATGGCAAGTGTCCAAGGCGTGTGGATTGCACCGCTCTGCTGCCGCCACGTCCGAGGCTGCCGACTGTAGACTTGGTTGGGCCGAGTGCTCTGGATGCTCCGGATGCTCTGGATGCTCTGGGTGCGCTGAGTGCTCTGCATGTGCTGAATGTGTTCTCTTCCTCGTTGACGCAGGACATTGTCTTTTCCCTCTACGACAAGATCGTTAGTCGAAGCTACAACAGAATTTGAGATCGCAGATGGCCCGCTTGACGCTGTCTTCCATTTTGTCCCGGTGGCTCTCGGCCTATGGAAATTCCTCCCTTTGCATATCTTTTTCGTGGACTTGCCGTCTTCTTACTGCCATCCTTGAGCGTGATTCAATCGTTTTCTGGTCGCCCTGGATTTGTTCTGCCCATATCTCCATCGCAGCCAATACATCGTTTTCTAGAGCCTCCACCGCCCTGATCGACTCAAGCATTCTCATTCCTAGTCTTATTTCTTGCCCAGTGGCCGGATCCGTTCTGGTCGACCTGGTGGCCCTTGGCAAAACCGGGGCGAGCGCGTTTCCTGGCAGCAAACCGGGATGCGTGCTTACATAAGCCCGATTTTCTTTTTCTGCGTTGGGCATCCGCCAATGATGCCTGATCAGCGCAACCTGATCGTCCTGATCGCCCTGATCGCCCTGATCGTCCTGATCGCCGCATCATCGGTCCGGCCTTCTTTCCATCGACTCTGCGGTAAGCCTGTGAGCACGGGGCGGCACCAGCACAAGATCCATCGGATGCACATGGAGCCGACCTCTCCCCACAGGCATTTGGAAAATCTCTGCTCGCGCCGCGGTCAGCTTGGGAATCTGTCTGTCGGGGATCGTCGTTCTCACCATGCTTTTGCTTGTCCCAGCCCACATCACTTTCAGGGGGAAGCATATCGCCATGTCTCTCGCTCTGGCTCAGAAATCCTCTTTCATCTCGTCGCTGTGGGCAAAGCTGTCATCAACGACGCTGCAAGCATTGCCTACATATATCCATGTTCCGACTTCTCCCTCGTCTGCGCTGGAATGGGTATCGTCGATTCTGTGGGCTGTCCCCAAGAAGAAGACCACTCACCGAAAAAAGGTCAGCATGGCCCTCGCTTGGCCGTGGCTCAAACGCGCTTTAGCGATGAATGCCTGGCTTGCTTATCCAGTCCGTTGGCCAAGTCTTCCGGCATCCACAGCCGATGTGCTAACGCTCCTACAACCAACGCATCTACAATCCACTGCGACGCAACCACAACCTGTGTTCTGGTTGCTCGCTTGTCCGGAACAGAGACTGCGCATGACGACCAAGTGGCTGCGTCCGATGCAAAACATCACTCCGTGTCCGTTCTGCGGATCGCCCACGCTGATGCACAACATCTGCAGAAAGTGCTACATGGAGGCCCGTCGACGGGCCCTCTAGATCATGCGTCCCTCGCCATTTCAACCTGCCCTTGGCATCTGTCTACATCATCGACATGACTTATGCCCCCCCCCACGATCAGGATGCACGTTCGCCCATCCTCAACACCACATACAGCCAGTTCAGCCATGGCGTTGCGTTTCCCGGGCCGCACCGCCGACATTCCGATGGTGGTCCGCCGTTTGCTTGATGGGAAAGAGCGCCAAGTACAGTCGTCCACACACAGCAATAAAGCATTAACGAAAGCATCCGCGACCTCTGTCCGTCATGGCTTGGTGATGTGAATGGGCGATTGAGTGTCGCACACTGGCAAGTATGTGCCGGATCTGCTCTGCTCTGCTCTGCTCTCCCACGCGATGCCTCTGCATTGCTCTCAGCGACTTGAGCACAACTTTCCCATGTGGGCAGTTCGTGATGGATCTTGTGTATTCCAAGTGCTGCCCCGATCGGCCGATGGGCGGGCGACCTTCAAGCGAGCCACACTGTTGCTGCGAGGTGCGCTGTCATCGATGGTCGGGGCGCTCGGAACAAATCGTGTGCAGAAGCTGTCGTAAAGACCTGGGTGCTGCCTGGCTTGCTCGTCAGACTGTGCGGTCCGCGAACAGGAAAGGACAGAAGATGACAAGGCATGGTGCACTCTGCCTTAGTTTCGAGGCGGAATCTTGCCGGCAATTCTCCAGTCATAGGGATCGTCTGCAGCAAGCCGTTTTTCAAACACAACGTATTCGAGCACATCGCTGACAGCAGCGGGATTGCCGCCGAGCAGCTTCGCTTCGGGTCCTTTGCTGTAGATTGCAAACGACTGCGACGATGGACCCAGGACAATAGGCACCAGAGTTAGGACTCTCGAGGAATTTTCTGGCAGCCCTCCTCCCCCCTTGCAGCACAGTGGCCTGCCTCCACCTGGCTCGATGAGGCTGCCAGCGGCAACTCACCTGCTTCGTGTGAATCTTGACCGTAACCTGGGCAACTCGAATGGCGTCGCCGCGCTGGCTTTCTTGGAGCTGGGCCACAGCCGCATGGACAATCACAGGCCGCTCAACCGATCCGTGATACTTCCAGACGCCCCGTCCGAGGCGCTGTGTTGCCTTGATGTCGGGATTGAGTTTCTGGAACCAATGACGGTTTCTCGATCAGCAGGAGTCCCGATTGCGACGACTGTTTCACGTGGAGCTCTGCCAGCCGGACCGAGCGGTACTATGAACCTACCACCAGCATGGCATCTGTGACAAGGTAAGGCAAGACATCCTTTTCGCCCCTGGGAACACCATGAGAGGGAGGATCAGCGTGATGAAGTCAGGACGGTAACGGCTGCGGTTGATAGGGCACCGCGACCACGCTCATGCCCGACGATCATGGGGAATGTGTCGGCAGCGATGCACCTGGCCGCTATCGCATCGCTGTGGCAAAGCGAGACCAGGATAGCAATTGCTGGCTTTACAGGGCTATGCTGGTGGTGTTGCGACTGAGAGCGCATTATACCGACCCAGCGAATGCTTCGTTCATCGCAATGTAAATTTTCTCGGCATCTGCGGCGAACGGCTTGGGCTTCCACTTCTCCACAGAGTTCCTCATGATCACCACATATCTGCAGATCCGAGCCAGATGCAGGGTCAGCTAGACTTTGCGACGAGCACTCAAGCCAATCGCATACAGATGACGCACGGTTCCAGCACCCAATGCAATACTTTGACGATAAATTCAGGACTGTTCTTACGAAACTGTTGCGGTGATAAACTTCTTGGCTTTCTCCCAGGCATCCTGGCGGCCCTCCACGGATAGCAGCGACGGTCCTTTGGTTTTTGGGATCCAAGGATCTGATACATGTCACATTCCAGCACCCAGACATCGGCGATCGATTCAGAGGAGCGATGATTAGGACTGTCGGTCACTAGTCCTCGGATACCGTCGATTTGCAGTCGGTTGCCAGCTGTTGTGCAGAGTGAGAAGTAATCGCCTACCAAAGATCTGAACGGCAACGGGCCGGATACGGACACCTGTTTCGTGCCGCCGTTGCTGGGCCAGTGCAAGGGCCGTTGATGCGGCAGCATTCAGGTTGTTGTAGCGGAATGACCGATGGAGGGCCAGCCCAGAGAAGGCGGCGTGGGCTGCCGGGCCTATCCTTGCAAAAGTTCTGGAAATCGAAGTCATGGTCCTGTTGGTGGCGGGAGTGCTGGTGGTGCCAAGTGCCGGTTCGGAGTCGTCAGATCGGCGGCAGAAAGAAGTCCAGACAGGCTGAGGTCCGCTGTAGTTTCAGGCTGGCTCCGCCGGTGCTGCCAAGGTCGCGGGCGTCGTCCTGATCGTCGCTGGTGCGGGCTGATCGTCGTTGGTGCGGGCTGATTGTGCATGGGCCGCCGAAAAAAATGGGATGCAAAAACGCAAAACATGATCACGTGTGCATGTCTGCGCGCCACGACCGAGAGCAAAACCAGGCTGATGACCACGCCCCTCCGTCCTCCATCCCTTCGTCCTGCGACCGCTCCACACGCCCCGATACCATGACAACAACTTGCCATCGACACCGAATTCTCGATAAAGGCGGGTCGACCCAGTTTGGGAGGTAATGCTGGCCGCTTCCCTCATGACGCCTGCTGGGGCCATGCCGAGCCATCGCCCTGATATCCGAAGCCTTCCATGAAACTCCTGACCCGACGCGTCGCGGCTGCCGAGACCGCTGTTGCAGCCATATAATGAGGCAGATGCTGAGACTACAGGCGTTGTCGTTCGTCTTCTCTCCGCCCCCCCCCAATTACAATCTGCCATCAGAGTGTATTTCCGCAGCGCTGTTGAGAAGTCACTTCCGGTGCTCTCGGATGTCATGTCACCCCACCTTGAGCGATTCAATACTCTGATTTTGGATGCAGATCGCATCAAGCGTGCCGAGGACTGGCTTCCGCTAATGCAAGCGTTCAAGGCCAACACCGATCTGCTTGGCATCAAGGTCTTTTCAAATCACGGTGGCGAGGACCCTCGCTCGGTCATGGCTATTCATAGCACCCATTCCCAGCCACAAGAGGGCACCCACAGACCGGCGAGCTCTTGGTCAAGCTCGTGTCAGCCGGGGGGCTTTCGCAGCAGGTATCCAATCGTCTCAGGACCTGGGCCTGCTGGGCCAAACAAGGTCTCTAGGGAGAGAGATTCCGCGAGGCTCAAGCCTGCAATTCTTCTGGATGGCAAGATTCACGTCAACCTCTGTCGGTGGGTTTGATGACGCTGAGCCGCTGCTTGTTGTGAATCGAGGGCGTCGCACTCGGGTGGATCGGTGGTTGCTCATGTGTGTGATATAATTACCGTGGCCAACAACGCACTGTCCAGATGTATCGCCAGATGCCTATCCCAAAACAAAGTGATCACACATCTCGACTTTGCCGGGGTCTATCTTATGCCATCGGCCCTCAGGATGCTAGCACAGGTACGATTGCGGGGCGCCACGGTCTCCCAACATGCCGTCCAGCCCTTGGCAACGGCTCCGCAGTGTGGCTCATTAACTGAGCTCTTTCTGTCACCAGGGCCTGGAAAACAACAACACAATCAAGTCGCTGTCGCTGGCCCGATGCAGTATCGGTGATGAAGGCGTGGCTCTTCTGGCGCCGTCCATCAAAGGCTCGCGTGTACTCACGACCCTGATTCTTGCAGCATGCCGAATTACCGAGCGAGGGGCTTCGATCTTGGCCGAGTTCTTGAAGGTAAAGCCATTTGGTGGCATTGCTGCCGTCCAGCAGCAGCGAAGCGCCGGCTCGATTCATTTTGCACTCGTCAAGCGGCATCCTGTTCCATGAGGGTCGCTCACACTCTTTGGCTCTATGCAGAACCAGGCAGTTCGACGGCAAGCAGCGCAGTGGTGGATGACGCTGCGTGCAAGTGACCATGATCTTCTCGAGCTTCAAAAACAAATCCAGCGTGACCATCCAATTCCGCTCAAGCGACTGAACCTGTGCAACAATATGATTCAGGACCGTGGTGTGGACTGCCTGATGGAGTCCCTGAGAGAGGAAATCGGGCTGCTTGGTAGGTCCGGTGGTATTTCCATGCTCTTCGGAAACGGGTAAATGCTTTGTCCACCCACTTTGGCCCAAAGTCGCAGGCATATTCGCTTCGCACATCCCTGGACGCTAGTGGTTGGACTCATGATGGTTTTCACGGCTGCACATTGGCATGGAAGCTTTGGATCTGCAGTTCAACAATATCACGGCGGTAGGCGGCCGCATCGTTGAACAAGTTCTCCTCTTGAACCAAGAGATCATTATCGTTGATTTACGAAACAACAATGTTGGTAAGATCCAGCTCTGCCGACGAGAGTTTGATGAGCCCAACTCAGTGCTGATTTCGAAAGCATGTCTCCGTTTCTATCAATATTCTGAGTAGACCCGATACTTTGGAAAGTCATCTGTGACTCGCTTGAGGTCAATGTGTCGCTTCAAAAGACTCGACCAAAGAACGGCCAGATACGTTCGTTTGCCTTTGCGGTCGGTAACGCTGATGGGATATTCGAGAGCGAGTGCAGCACCAATCAATGGCTCGTCCACGTCCATATAGTCTCGAGAGCCACAACGGTGCATCGATACTGTATCCAACTCACAGATGACTACTGTTGTTGAAATTGCTGTGCAGTCAGAGGATCCAGATCTTCAGTGGCTCGATGGGCACCGCCCGCTCAAGGATACGTTCCGCATACCCGTGTCCGATGTCACCCGCAAGCACCATTACCCGACTAGCTCATCGATTCGCAAGCGTGTCTTCTCTGTAGCTGCGACTCGATCGTCCAAGCCGGGTGAATCTCCTTCCGGAACGAACGCAAAGGATAGCACATACACATCCACTCAGCCTCGCTCCAGACGCACTGGCTCAGATTGCCACCCAAGCCGCCCAAGTGCACCCTTGCATTTTCATACGGGATCCAGATGGACCATGGATCCGGGCTCCTCGGCCCGATCGACGTCGATGACCCGCCTTGCACATCCTCCCCGACCGACGCAGACGGACCGCAAAAGAAAGGCGTCGCAACGGGTCGATCATGGTTTCAATCGCGAGAACGAGTCCATTGCCCTGCCTTCAATACGGTGGCAGTATGCCACCACAACAGTAGCAAGCAGTGCTGAGATGCATCAACACACCGACAATCTCGGGATAGCGTCGATGTGGCACTCACTGTCTGGCACCGCCCATATGTCGCCGGTCGTAACCCAAGACGCCAATCCACAGGTGGCGAGAGTGTGCTCTTCGGGAAGCTCCCGAGAAAGCGCTCTGAAGGATGATATGCAACGAACATGCCGCCACAGCGAACAGGGCGAGCCATCGCAGGACAAAGCACTAAGAGAAGCTGAAATCAGCCATCATAGCAAAGCGCTCAGCGGACGATCCGCTCCCAGTCCAAGTAGCCACAGCAGCGCTGGGCTGAGGGAAGAAAATGAATACCTGCGGATGAGAATCAAAACGCTTGAGGCTAAGCTAATGGGCCAGCTATCAGCATCAAGAGCCGCGCCCAATCCCAGCATGGTCACAGAAGTCGGTCCGAGTCCCAGCGCTCAAGCTAGCGCGCCGAAGCGGCACTCACGCACTTCAGGTTTCCCCAATTTCAAAGGCGAAACCAGCTCCATGGACCGGGATTCACATCCTCGCACCCGAATTCAAGTTCCCGATCTTTTCCGAATCAAGTCAGCGACTTTGCCGCAGGAGAGCCCCGATGAGTGCGGTGTCGAGCGCACAGCGACAGAGCACAATGCCAGTCCCCCTGCCTGTCATTCAGAGCTGGGCGGCTCTGACGTGTCATCCGGCTTTGATGGCTCTCCAACATCCAAGCCTGTCCAAGCATCGGCCGATGTTCTCTTTGAGGCCACCCATGCGATTCCTGCTGATCCATTTGTGACGAGCGGCGTTTTGTCGCCAGGTCCTCCTCCTCCAATGCAGCAAGGGCCTTCTATAGTACCGACAGAGATGGATCATGACAGGCGTCCGATGCATATTTCCGAGCTACACGATCAATCGTGCAACAGTGGCGATACTCGACCGTGTGACAACGGATATGCCTCGCCAGGGCCACGGAGAGGCGGCACGAAATCGGATTCTGAGCTCAATCGACTGCACGAGTCTCAAGATCAACTCCGGGCGAATGCTACAGCGGGTGTATCGGAAGTGCTGTCGGCTACGCCTCTGGTTGACCAAACTCTGGTTGGTCTCCTCGAGGAGATGGAGCAGGCACTCTTCAACTTTCACCATATCCTCGCGCGGTTTGAAGACGAGTCGATGCCAAAGCAAGTGCCACAAATCCATGAGTCTGAGCCGGAAGCGGCCCACAAAGCTGTTGGGGGTGACCGGACTCAAGCCACGGATCATCACGAAGGCTTGATCGTACTGGACACAGGCAGCCTCGGAGCGGGCAACAGGGCGACGACAGCCCAGGTCGCATCCGAAGCCTGCAACTCAAGTTGCGAGGCTCTGGGGCACTTGCAAATCCAAGAGGCTGCCGAAGCACTCGCACACTGCCTTGAGGGCTTCAACTCGAATGAAAAGCTGCGGCAGTACCTGGGCCTCGGCCGTTCCGCCGGCAGCATCCCGGACGATGATCGAGTGTTTGGACCTGTGAGCGAGGACGAAGCCTTGCTTGTGCACAAGATTGTGCGGCTGCGTGGAACGATCTGTGGAATATGCCAGCAGGCCATGCAGCTTTAGCCAATACATGGGTCGCAGGCGGGAGTGCCCAGTCACCCGCATGTCAGCCGTCCTTCATGTCGGAGGTGGTTCTCGGCGAGAGCCTCTGCCCACGCGAGTCACTCTCGCCGAGAAGCAAACAGGCGCCTTCGGATCCCGTGAGCACAACCACAGCCGATCATGGATGAGGCAGCCGCGGCCATCATCCCCATCTTGCCCTCCATCGCCCCTCGAGTCCTGTGTACCAGCAGCATCCCATCATGACGGCCCAGCCTGTAACATTTATCCGCATCAAGCGAAAGCGCAATGAAGATCCGGTCGATGCCCTGGGTTAGTTCCCTTGGGTGGATGCCATTTGCCGCCAGTTGCCCGGCCGATTGCAGCGGCCAGACACATCCGATCGGCTCTCCGACATCGTGGGCCTCTGAGTGCCTTGACCGATCCAATCACTTGGCTTATGAAGCGTTCTCCTCCCTCATGTTGCGGCTTGGGATTGCTCCAAATGCCGCCAGTGATCAATAACACCAACAGCGCCCTGGAGAAGAAACAAAAGCTCGGAGAAGGTTCGTCTCGAGGTGTCATTGGTGGGCCCTGTGTTCTGCATGCCAAGTCGCTGATCGTTGCCTCTTGTCGCTGTATTGTCGGTCCAGAAACACATGAGCAGATATTCCACCTCGCCACCACGCTGGAGATCCAGGAATACGACCAAGGAGATAGGCCTGCTCGACTCAAGGTGCGCTGGCTGGATGGCTTACCGGACCCGTCCTTGCCCTCCAAGCTACTCTTGTTGCTGTGATGTTGCCAACAACGATGCTGTTGCCCTTGTGGACATTCGACTAATCGCGAATATGCCACCTCAGGAGGTTTTTGCCAAGAGGAAGCTACTGCCGAAAAAGTCGTCCAAAATCATGTGTCCACCAGACTCTTCGCTCAAGAAGGACATGCTGGCAACGTACCTGGTCGGTTTGGATCATTTCGGTTGAGAGATTGCATGCAAAGGCCACCAAGCTGGCCCTCGAGTTATTATGGATCGTCACCAATGCGATCTGTCGGCCACTGGCTGACACGGATGCACCTTGGTGTCTGGTTGAACAGCAAGAGTCTAGACAAGCACGATATCGAGTCATGGCCCGAAACCGAATGATTGACGAAAGCGAGTTTTCTTGCGAGGTATTTAGCCACCCCCCCCCAAAGTGTCAGATGTCGATGTGCGCCATATTGAGCGAGCTGGCGGAATCAACCGATGGATGTGCGATCGGAATGGTGCGCACAAAGTTGCTGAAGCTATGACGGATCTCACCTTTGCAGATCGTCGATCTGAAGGCTGACACGCCAGAGTAGGTTTCCTCTCCGGTGGTCGAAGGATCGTGGAAGAAAAGCGGGGCTATTCATCATTTACAGCAGAAATGAAACGCCGCAACTTTGATGTGGTGAAGTGCAGCAGCGTCGTTCCGATCTACGGCTGACACACTCGTCCCGCCTGGAAGCAGGCCAGACCAGGAACAAGAGACTGAGCAAGACACCAATGGGTCCACCGAGGATCAAATCATGTGCAATCTCATGCCGATGGTCCGAGAGTATCTCAAGGGTGAGCACGGTCGGAGTCGGCTCAACGTCCAGCCGAAATTTGGAGGCGAAAACAGCGATTGACCTATTTGCATTGTGCTTTTGCGACCCAGTGTCCGGTGCACCCGCAGAGGACGAATACGTATACGACATATACTATGCCGACCACACCCTCAAGCCAGCGATAGGCGGATCGGTTGCCACAGTGTAAGTCGCAAGTTTGATGCATGGCCAAAGGAGGCTACATTGTCGATCAATGGGCAGTTGAATCGATCACCCGATACCGCTGACTTGGGTGTGTTTGACCATGTTTTCCAGCGAATGGGATCAGCCCCATGATGCGCTGATATTTGATGATGATGACGAGGACAACTCGGACGACTATGGCGATGAGGACTCCAATGGTAACGATGGAAACACCGCGCGGCCGCTCGATGCATCCAATCCATCGAAGCAATCTTCTGTCATACGGGGCGGGGAAACTGTATACACCAACACGATGACAGGAATATCCGATGGAGTCGATTCAGATGGAGTCGATTCAGATCGACCCACGGTCTAATTTCATACGGCTTTGCTTTTCCCAGCGGAAGACTACTGCGCTAACGACTATCCGGATGAAGATGACAGCGAGATCTGGTCCGATGAAGAATACAGCGACTATGAACACGAGTCACATGCCTGGGGTCATGATCAGGGCGACGATGACGGTGAGCGCCATATGATGTATTATGTGTCTGAGCAGCGCGGTTGCCTCTCAACCAGCATGATGTCCTGTCCTATCATGTCCTATCATGTCCGATCATGTCTGCTGTCTCATAGGCTGACTTGGGGGTGGGCGAGTATGCTTCCGAAGGCATCTGACGCCTGGTTTCATCAAACCATGTCTCCGATATTTCCCAGATGACTATTGATCAAGACCATCCGCGGGCACCTGTCAACGACGCTCTCTTCCGCCACGATGCCTTCTTTGGTCGTACTCGCTGCGGCGATCTTTGTCTCCGAGATCTCGCCTGTCTCGGGATCGCTGCTCGCTGTACCTGTCATTGGCACTAACACGACCCGGGGTTTGGGCGCCACGCTCGGCCATATCCTGGTGCTTGCGACGAGAGTCTCGCCCAGGCGATGGCGACCGATCTCTGCGATGACCCCTTGGGGCTGGCGATCGAGAGCGAGAGCGAGACCGCGACCGGGATGGCGAGCCGGAGCGAGAGCGGGATCGACTGCGTGTCTTGGACTTGCGTTTCTTGTCCTTTTTGTGCTTCCTCTCTTTTTTGTGCTTCTTTTCCTTCGTCCGCTTTGATGGGAGATTGTCGCCTATTTGCTCTTGGTGGTTATTGCCTGGGCTCGCATCATTCCGGGCATCATTCCGGACGTCATTCCGGACATTATCTATAGCCGCCACGGGCCCTTCTCCGTTCGGCGCCGAACAATCCCCATCTTGTGGTGCTGATATTGCCAGCGATGATCTGTAGGGGTCAAGGAGGTTGACTCGGTCAGATGCTTTGTCCAGGCACGATCCAATGCTGACGATCGTCATGGCCTCCTTTGATCGATTCATGGCCCCGCTTCGGCTGGCCAGCAAGGTTGTCCCAACCTACTTGTCATATCCGAGACCCTTGCGCTCGCCCGTACCGGCGCCGGCTTCGGGCACTTCAATATCGACGCCCTTCATCGCATTCTTGAGCTCGTCCTTGCTAACACCGCCACTTTGAAGCCGACGCTTGGGCCCGCCATAGCCTAATGCCTCCGCCATGGCCTCGGCCTCAAGTTCTCGGATGCTTTGGAGCTCCCGGTTGATATTATCGCTAGCGTCGGCGTTTTGCTTCTTATCATACCACGTTAAATCCTTATCCTGATGATCGGCCCGCATTCCCAGTTGCATGGGATGAAAGAGGAGGAAGGCAATGCGGAGTCAGATTGCCATAGAAGACGGCTCGGCAAAAGCTTACTGTGGCCACATCAGGCACCATAGACAGCGACACCATAGACAGCGACACCATAGACAGCGACATCATAGACCGCGGCACCAGAGACAGCGGCACCGGCCAGCCGACAAGGCCAAGTTCGGGCTGATGGAGGATAGATAACAATAGCGGGAATTCCAGCTTGTTGATCGCTCGGCAGACTGGTCCAACCTTTTGCCATCGTCCAACGGGCGCCATGAGGGAGTGTCCCAGATAATTTTCGCGATGCTATGGCGAACATACACCAACATGAGATTCATTAGTCTCGGGCTGCGCTGCAGCCGGATGTGCTTCGGCGCTCTCTCTAACTCGGAGCGGATACTGTCATCCAGCCACAACCCAGGGACGAACCTTGTCATCCTTGACACCTGAGTGCCGCAACACAGTGGAGCACCGATTTCAGGGCGAATACGTTTGCGGATTCAGTCCAATGATTCTGTCGATGCACTGGGCTGGCTCCGAATCTGAAGGTGCAGCCGCCGTATACTTACTATCCCACTTGAATAATCCCTGTTGGCCACAAGAAACGAACGGTCAGCTCAAGCCCGACCCAGCTGCTCGCCACGAACAAACCCATCGGATCCTGATCTCAACAGAGCGCGAACCTGGCCTCCTCTGTTCCCTCCGCGAGTAGGGTGAAACATTTTTGCTTCTGTTGCAATCGCTCGGCGATGTTGATCAAGTGAGGGCGATCATCGCGGATGGCGAGCAGCCAACAGAAACCGGGATGTTCCACGCCACGATCACGTGGGATGCACTCATCTCGCCGGGGGGCGAGCGCGTTCTCTCCTCGCCGAGAGACCAAGCGGCCACGAAGCGGCCACCGTGCGGCCAGCCCGCCGTTGACTTGGGCCTGTTGTCCGCAAGACCGCTGCCGTCCTTTGGTAGGAGCGGTCGTCGATACAGGATGGTCCAAAAAAACACAGCGCATTTAAGGAAGCTCCTCCTGCGATACTATCCACCGGGTATATAATGGAACATGCATCATGGGCTCGGGTGCTGCCTGCCATATTCGGACGAAGCAGCATTGAGTGCGTGACGAACGGGCTTTTGGATGTGGCTGGCTTCTCACACAGCGTCAACATCCATCTGGCGGGTGTGGTGCTAGGGATCATACTCGAATACGAGCATCAGTCAAGCATCAAAACGAAAGTTGTCGACGTCTCCGCAGCCGAGCTCGTGTGCCGATCCGAGGATCCTTCTGAGTACGCCCTGCTCATTCCGTGCAAATGGGACGAGATATTGTGATCGTATCCGACGAATGCATCGGGTCAATGCGTCGCGTCCGAGGACTGACGGACTCTGAACGGATATCTTTGTCGGCGATCATCTGTGTCACTGATCTTCGTCGGTATCGCCTTGTTGCCAACTGCCACTCCGACCATATCCCACGACGGTGTTCCCTCATGCCGCAGTGCAATCGATTTGGAGAGCCTCGCACGGAAGCTTGTTATATCCGAACCCATGATCCCAGACTCCAAGACAGACAAAGTTGTGATATTGCTCAAAAGTAAGAGGGCCCAAGCACATCCCGGGCACCATTTGGCTCGTGATCGCGCTGGCAACTGACCCTCCATTCGCACTCAGAGCTCTCTGAGAAACTGCAAACAGCTTCTCGACCCCAGCTGTTCCAAAAGTGCTACCAGAAGACCACACATAGCATGCCGCTTACAAACTGCGCCTTCAACAAGTCTGGCGATAGGTGCTGTGCCTCTCGACACACCGTCATACTCATGCCTAAGGCTCCGCTGACGTTACCTCCACGGGCGGTTCCAGATTTCTTACTGGAAGCTACGATAGATCATGCAAGATATGGGACTCGGATTTGGGGAGGGAGCTAGCCACACTAGAAGGCCATAAAAATGTCGTCTACGCCATGACATTCAACAATCCATTTGGGTACGATATTCACGACGCCGTTGTCTGTTGCTTTGTGTCTTGTCGTGCACTGATGCCTGTTTGATTCCAGGGATAAAGTCTTGACCGGTTCATTCGATAAGACATGCAAGGTTTGCGTCTTGCGCCACTCTCTGTTTGTCTGCTTGTATGCTCGTCGCTCGCTCGCCTATCATGTGTAATGGCAAGATGGAATTGGAAATCTGGTATCACTAGGATTGACAGCGGACCCGACTGGCGGCATTCTTCGCTCGATTGAGCCCATGCACAGCTATGGAGCGTCGAAACATCAAAGTGTTTGCACACACTCAAGGGGCACAGTCGAGAGATTGTTTGCTTGGGATTCAACCCTCAAAGCTCGATCGTGGCTACCGGAAGCATGGACAATACCGCAATCATATGGGATCTCCGTTCCGGGAACGAGATATGCAAGTTCAAGGTAATGGGAGCTCGGCTTGACGATATTTCTTGTCCAAGCCAAGTTCCCTCCCCGACCTGCACTCTAACTTGACCCACTGTCTCCGCAGGGCCACTCTGCAGAAGTGATATGTCTCGAATTCAATGCGCACAGCGATTTGTTCCTGACCGGATCGTTCGATGCCACGGTAAACATCTGGGATATTCGAATGACGAGGTAGGCCACGATACAGGAGCACCGGTGCTTCGGTGCTTTGCCATGAAGCAAGACAGTCACCCGATCAAATCACCCTGACCTAATAGTTCGGCTTCAGAAACATACACACTCTGATTGGACATCGTGCCGAGATTTCGGGGGCTCACTTCAACTACCAGTCATCCAAGGTTCTCACCGGGTCGATGGATGGCACGGCCCGGGTTTGGGACGTATTAACTGGAACAGCACTGGCGACTCTACGGTAAGCACACGGACACGACGTCTTCGCTACATATCATTGGTTTCTATAACCGAAGATTGATGTGCAACAGAGATCACTCGGACGAGGTCTTCGATGTATGTTTCAGCCTTGACGGATCCAAGATTGCCACGGCGTCTGCGGATCAAACGGCAAGAGTGTACGACTCCACAACGTTTGATTGCAACCACATCATGGAGGGCCATCACGGCGAAATCACCAAGGTGGGTTGGTGGACAGAGTAGTCTTGCAACACCGTTGCTATTCAAATTACCCACGCGCATGAGTGTGTCCAGATCAGCTTTAACTCGCAGGGATCAATGCTCCTCACCTCCTCGAGAGACAGAGTGGCAAAGCTGTGGGACGCTTCTTCTGGTGCCTGTGTGCAGGTAAGAGCGAACGGTCTTCAAGGCACCCAAGCTCTACCGATCAATTGATTGCTAAAGGATACTTGAACACAGTCCTGCGCGCTTGACTGGAGAGCTGCACTCGAGCTGATACGCCGCCACCGATAGACGCTAGATGGCCACACCGACGAAATATTCGGCGGGGTATTCAACTACGAGAGCGATCTCATACTGACAGGTGAGCGGCTGTGCCATCCAACTTTGTGGAGACCTGTAGGAGATGGTATCTCCGACGCTGTGCTGCGCGTACTGCGCGTACTGCGCGGCGCAGTGGGTCGTGACCTGTGCTGCGCTTTGCGTTTTCACGCACCGCAGGCAGGCCACCGCAGGGTATACCTGCGGGTTGCCCCCGTTCCCCCCGTTTGTCTGGAGTTCGGTTTTATCGTGAATAAACGTAAGTGCTCCCCGAGCTCACCCGTCCGCTAGAGTAGCCTAGCACCGCCCTGTTCTGCCCCGTCCTGTCTTGTCTTGTACCCCCTCCCTCCCCGTCTTGCCCCAACGTCCCAGTAGTGGACGTTACATGGTAGCATCGGAAATCCTCGTCTTGTTTTCGTCCTGTTTGTCCTCTTTCTAGATCCTCAAGCTGGATCCCGCCTCTCTTGCCGACCGACTCTCCTCTCTGTCCCTGGAGCCTGCCCCTGCCATGAGCAACCCCCGCCCACTTCCGGAAGCCTTCCTCAAGACCTTCCGTGCCCCAGTGTTTACTGGGAAGAGCCGCTCCTCCTCGGTGGAGGACTGGCTGCAGCAACTCGAGGACTACCTCGATGCTGCCCAAGTCGCCCCCACCCACCACATCGTCGCCGCCAAGCTCTGCTTAAAGGACCAGGCGTACCGTTGGTACCGCCGCCAAGGGTTCGACGAGCAGAGCGAAGGTGTGTTTGACGACTTCAAGGACCGCCTCCGTCGCCGCTTCGGCAGCCCCAATGCTGAACTCATTGCCCGTGACAAGCTATACTCTCTCGTGCAGCGTGGTTCTGTGACCCGCTACATCGAGGAGTTTGAAGACCTCTCCTCCCAGATTGAGGAGCTGGGCTCTGCTGATGCGATGTACCTCTTCCAGAAGGGCCTCAAGCCCAAGATCAGAGAGTACATCGCCAGCAACCCTGATGCCCGCAAGTCCCTGGACGTGATGATGGACGTTGCCGAGAACCTCGACAACGTCCAGTACCATGGCCGCCAGTTCTACCCGCAGCTGGCAGGCGGCCATCGGTCTCATCACGTCCCAGCCCGTCCGCCTCGCCCGGCCCCGCCCGCAAGACCCATGCCTGAGCCCATGGACGTTGACGTCAACGCCATGGAGGCTCGTGGCCCTCCCCGCTCCCGGTTCCAGCAAGCTGCCACTGTCTCCCCCAAGGACAGACAGAAGCAGGAGGACCTCCGCCATGGTTCCTGCTTCTTCTGTCACCGACCGGGACACCAGGCCAAGGAGTGCCCCATGAAGTCGGGAAACGGCCGACCCTACTAGGTGGCTCTGGAGCCCTAGTAGGAGACCAACGCCGTGGATTGCTCAATGCAGTCCACGCGTCTCCAGAGGAAGTTCACCTCGCCCCCTCCCCCGAAGGAGAAACAAACCAAGTGTTGTGCGTCGTGCGAGAGGTGCATGGTGGCGCAAGCCGCCTGCCTCTCCACGAACGTGAAGAGAAAACCAAAATTGAAAACCAAAACAAAAAAGAAAATCAAGAACCCTTGAGGGACAGGACCGCCTGTGCCCTCACCCCTGTCAAGTCGTGTGTGTCGGATGCTTCCGACATGTGTCCGCAAGCCGTGGACGTCGTGTGCAATGGCGTGCTGACGCCGCAGGCCCCCGCAATGGCCGAACCCTATCCAAAATGTCCGAGTGGCCGTGATGAAGCCAACCAAGACCAAGTGTCGCCCGTTCCCCCAAGTCAAGTCATGGTGCAGGAGGCTGTGCAGGAGGACCATGAAGAGTCCCTGCTGTACCTCCCTGCCACCGTCCAAGGTCACACCGTCCGAATGATGGTGGACTCTGGAGCAAGCTGCAACTTTGTCAGCAGACGCTTGCTCCAGGAGCTCAACATACATGCAACCAAGAAGAAGTCGCCGATGAGTGTGGCGCTTGCAGACGATCGTGTGCAGCAGTGCACACACCAAGTGGTCCTGCGAGTGGCCCTCCATCCCAAGTACCATCCTGTCCTGTTGTTCCAAGTGATCGACACCAAGTTCGATGCCATCCTCGGCATGAGCTGGCTTGCTCGTGCCGAGCCGACTCCAGTCGTCGACTGGAAAGGCCGCACTGTCCGTGTTGGCCCTGACATTGTCCTGCAGGGCATGGCCTCACCCAACATGCCACCTCTCCTCTCAGCCATGCAATTCAAGAGGCTGATCAAGAAGGACACGTCGTTCCTCTGTGTCGTGCGTGAGGTCGACGACACCGACCAAGCCGGTCCCGGTCCCCCGCCTGTGGTGACCAAGCTGCTCGACGAGTACAAGGACGTATTCCCCGACCAGTTGCCACAATGCCTGCCACCCCAACGCACCGTCGATCATCGCATCGACATCGAACCAGGCTCGTCGCCTCCGTCAAGACCGACGTACCAACTGTCGCTGACGGAGATGGACGAACTCAAGCGCCAGTTGGATGACCTCCTCGCCCATGGGTTCATCCGCCCGAGCCAGTCACCGTATGGTGCACCAGTGCTCTTTGTCAAGAAGAAAGAAGGTGATCTCAGGATGTGCGTCGACTATCGCGCACTAAACAAACAGACCATCAAGAACACCTACCCGTTGCCCAGGATCGACGAGTTGATGGATCGTCTGAGTGGAGCAAAGGTCTTTAGCAAGATAGACCTCCGCTCAGGCTACCATCAGATCCGCATCCACGAGGATGATGTCCACAAGACCGCCTTCAGGACTCGCTACGGACTGTACGAGTTCCTAGTGCTGCCGTTCGGATTGACGAACGCACCTGCCACGTTCATGCAGCTGATGAACGATGTGTTCCGCCAAGAGCTCGACAACTCTGTCATCGTGTACCTGGATGATATCCTTGTGTACAGCAAGGATGAAGCGACCCATGAAGGTCATGTCGCCCGCGTGCTGGCCAAGCTACGCGAGCACAAGTTGTATGCCAAACTGTCCAAGTGTGAGTTCTTCAAGAATCAAGTCCCGTTCCTGGGACACGTTGTCTCAGGAAGAGGAATCGAAGTCGACCCCGCCAAGGTCAAGTCTGTGGTCGAGTGGCCGCCGCTCGCATGCGTCTCTGACGTGCAGTCGTTTCTCGGTCTCGTCAACTACTACCGCCGATTCATCCCCGATCTGGCGCGCACTGCCGGTCCACTCACAGACCTACTCCGCAAAGAGTGCCCCTTCGTGTGGGACCACCCACAACGCCAAGCGTTCGAGACCCTCAAGCACGCCTTGACGAACGCTCCTGTCCTCGCTGTGTTCGACCCGAACACGGATGTCTCCGTGCACACCGACGCCTCCGACTTTGCGGTGGGAGCTGTTTTGATGCAGGAGGGAAGGCCCGTTGCCTTCGAGTCGCGCAAACTGTCCCAACACGAGATCAACTATCCCGTGCACGAGAAGGAGCAGCTTGCGATCATCTACGCGCTGCAGAAGTTCCGAGTGTACCTCCACGGTACCGCCAAGCCCTTCAAGATTGTGACGGACCACCAGTCACTGCGTTACCTCGACACCAAGAAGAACCTGAGCCGACGCCAAGCGCGATGGATGGAGTTCCTCGCCGAGTACAACTACGAGGTTGTATACCAGAAAGGCAAACTCAATGTGGTGCCTGACGCACTGTCCCGACGCCCCGACTACCAATTGGCGTCACTGTACGAGTCGACTGTCAGTGTCGACAACACGATGCTGGATGTTGTCCGAGACAACATCGCCAACGACAAACAGTTCGGAGAACTGTTCCGAAAGGTGTCTAAGCTCCCCAAGGACGACGAATCATCCGAGTACACAGTGCGTGATGGCCTGCTCCTCCTGAAGAAGGACAGCCGTGTCTGTGTGCCGGACATTCCGTCGTTGAAGACCAAGTTGCTCCAAGAGGTCCACGACTCGCCCCTCGCTGGACACTTTGGAGTCGAGAAGACATACGACCGACTGGCCAAAGTCGCATACTGGCCTGGAATGAAGCGCACCGTCGAGAAGTACATCGAGTCCTGCCATACCTGCAAGATGGTCAAGTCACGCACGACCCGAGAGCAAGGATTGCTGCAACCCCTGCCTGTTCCCGACCGCCCCTGGACCAGCATGTCCATGGATCTCATCACGCATCTACCGACGACCAAGTTGGACCACGATGCAATCGCTGTCTTTGTCGACAGGTTCAGCAAGATGGCACACTTTGTGCCGTGCCAGACGACATGCTCCGCGCCTGACCTTGCACTGCTGTTCTTCAAGCATGTGTTCAAGCACCACGGCCTCCCAAAGTCCATCGTCAGTGATCGAGACCCCCGATTCACCTCCTTGTTTTGGACAAGTCTGTTCGACCATCTCGGCACCAAGCTGAACATGTCAACCTCGCACCACCAACAAACGGATGGACAGTCCGAGCGGACGATCCGCACCCTCGAGCAATACCTGAGGACATACGCCTCGACCAGCCAAGACGACTGGGACATACAGCTGAGTCATGCAGAGTTTGCATACAACACCGCCAAGTCGAGCACAACTGGCTTGAGCCCCTTTGAGGCGCTCTACGGATTCCAGCCTGATGTTCCCACCTCCTTGACACTGACCGAGTCCACGGCTGGATTGCCTCCCAAACCAAGTGCCTTTGTCAAAGATCATCAAGTCCGACACAAGATGATCGCCGACGCGCTCACGGATGCGCAACAAGTGATGGCGAAGTACTACGACCGCCGACACCAGGATGTCTCCTTTGAAGTTGGAGACCTTGTCTACCTGGACGCCGACAACATCAAGGTCCCCGAAGCCCAGTCAAAGAAGTTGTTGCCCAAGTACCGAGGACCGTTCAAGATAGCGGCCCGACCCAGTCCCCTCAACTACCTGTTGGACTTGCCACCTGGAAGCAAGCTCCATCCTGTCTTCCATGTGTCCAAGCTGCGTCGCCACACGACCCGCAGTCCAGCACAGTTCCCCGACGCCGACGAAGGTGTCCCGGACGACGCACCACTGGAAGACGACCTCGGACAATACTATACTCAAGAATATGAAGTCGAAAGGATCGTGAGGCACAAGAAAGTGGCTGATGGGTCACTTCGGTTTTATGTCAAGTGGGTTGGTTACCCACACTCGGGCAACACATGGCAAACACTGGAGGACTTGTCCCATGCACCCGAGGAGCTGAGTAAATACGGTAAACACCTCGAGGAGCCCCAAATAAAGAGCACACGCAGGGCTCCTCGCAGGAAGCCTTCTTAAGTGTGGGAGTGTAGGAGATGGTATCTCCGACGCTGTGCTGCGCGTACTGCGCGTACTGCGCGGCGCAGTGGGTCGTGACCTGTGCTGCGCTTTGCGTTTTCACGCACCGCAGGCAGGCCACCGCAGGGTATACCTGCGGGTTGCCCCCGTTCCCCCCGTTTGTCTGGAGTTCGGTTTTATCGTGAATAAACGTAAGTGCTCCCCGAGCTCACCCGTCCGCTAGAGTAGCCTAGCACCGCCCTGTTCTGCCCCGTCCTGTCTTGTCTTGTACCCCCTCCCTCCCCGTCTTGCCCCAACGTCCCAGTAGTGGACGTTACAAGACCAGATAAAACTCGAGTGGCGGCTCATCGAATTATCGCTCGTGTTTGGTGCATAATTCAGGCTCAAAAGACAACACATGCATTCTCTGGAAAGCCCATCCGGAATCTCCTGAGCGCACGGTGGTCACTCCTTGCTGACTTTCAGCGCCGAGGTGCCGCCCAAATGAGTGTCGCCCGCTGCTCTAGTTTGTGGCTTCCGTGAAGAGCGTGTAGTCGTTGACGTTGTCTTTCAAGCCCTCGGCGTCGAGCTCGGTTGTCCAATCAAACAAGTTATCAAAGTCGTCATCGATCTCAAAGTCGTGGAGCGCATGGGCATGGACATGCACATGAGCCGCGCCATCAGCCTGTCCAAGACCGTACGCTTCTCGAAGTCGTCGGAGCTTGCGGGTTTGCTGCACCTTCTTTACCGTGGGCGAGGGTTTACTATCATCGTTCAGCGAGAATGAACCGGCATTGGCAGTGGTTAATCCCGTCGCTCGATGGATTTTCAACCATCACATCACGATGGTATCCTCCGGCGCTGCAGATTAGTTTAAGCTGGTGACGCGAGAGCATCAACCCAGCCATCTAATCGATGCAGTTGCTGTCTTGCCAGCCAACAACAACAGAAAATAGAACCTACGGTGGTTTCTTTGTCGGTATCAATATAGATATCTGAGCATTTTCGTCGTTGGGATCAGTTATCTGGTGCATGATATTGGGTACAGACGATGCTGCACTCGATTTCCGCGAGCCGGATTTGGGGTTGTACGGGCGCTTGAGAATCATATCGTACATCACAATCTGATTTGAAAATGCTTCAAACGCATCGATCGGGCGTATCAGTCAGTCGCATCGATCGAGTGTATCGGTCAGTCGCATCGATCAATCACAGTTGGAACAAATCGCCAAAGGGTTTCTCAGTAACACGGCGCTAAATGATCAAAGATGGCTGTAGCAAGCATTCGATCGACAGTAGAGGCCTGAAAGGATGCATGAAGCTCATTCTGCCGGCAGACTCCGTGGGTCTGGGACGGCTTATATTCGACGTTGGACAGATACATACGAAGGTTCGGAAGCTCGCGCCATTCATTGTTGCGTCCTCCCAAGAATGCAGGCTTATGATCCAAGGTGTTCAGGAACTAGGAATTGATATCGACAGCGGGCACGTTAAGAGATGAATGCAAAATCGGTGATGCCTCCGGCAAGCTGCCCGTTGACCAAGCACTCCCTGGACCATTTGCAGCATTTGCAGCATTGACAGCATTGACAGCATTGTAGACCACTGCATCTTCAGAGTCTTACCTGGACGTATTCCATTTTGTTGGTGACATCAATGGCCTCTGGGACGTGCAGTCCTTTGGCCTCGAGATCTTCGGCGACGCGATTTTCGACAAAGAGTCGGTTGCCCATGACCCTGCAGGCATCAACCGCCGCCTGCGACCCCGGGATAATGAGCCTTCCACCGCTAAAGTAGTGAACATTCCGGCCCTTTGTGTATATTTTGAAGAATATTTTTGGTGGGAAGGCCTCGCCGCCAAACCTGCGAACGAAGCAAACCAATTTGAGTCGATCCTGTCCCCGCTTGTCGACAGAGCCTTGGCCAACAGCGTCCGCTCACCCATCGGCCTGGCTTGATCTTCTGATACCGACCGAAATCGCACCCGCGTCTGTATAACTGGTTCACACAAAAACTCCATTTCGATCGGGCATAACTTTTTGATTATATCAACCGTCATCGAACGCTCCTGAATAGAGGTGGGTATCTCAGTGTCAATTATCGACACTGCGTTTGGGAGGCCGCGAAGCGATCACCCCGAGCTTTTGGTCATTGTTCGCGTCCCGTTGACGGGCACCTGCTCCACTAGCACTCTCACCGCAAGGAAAATTTTCTCCTTGAGCTGTCGGAATACCCTCCGGTAGTGAGATTTACGCCATGCACTTGATATTTTCTTTGCTGCCCAGTGACGCTCCGCGAGCCTAAGGCGGGAGAGCCGGTGGTCAGAATGGTAAGAAGCGGATAGGCACCCTGGAGAGTCACTGTGGAGGAGGTACTCTGGATAGAACTCAGCCGCATTTCTTCGAGTCAGAGGCGCTATGTATTACTGGCTGTCGGTCATCGGCCGATGTGTCTGTGACGGCAGAGGAAGGGGATTCGGAATCCTTGGCGGCGGCTGGGGCCTCCGGGCTTGGAAGCCCGTCAGCTCAGTATACTGCTTCGAAATAGGGTTGGATTGCATATTTTGAGCATCAACCAAAGATACAGGCGCAACTCTGTTGGAGCGGGGCACCTACAGTCGAACGAGCGGTCGCTTTCTGGCATCGGAGACTCAAGTCAGCTGATCCGTAGGCTCCAGTGAGCGAGCCGTGTGATTGTTTCCCGTCCTGGTTGGCAATCTGGCAATCTCTGTGATGACCAGCATCACAACGGACCAATGAGATTGTCCCGCATGCTCTCGCCCTCCGCACCAATCATGAGTCCCCACGTGTTTGTTTGCCCCCATGCATGAGCACGCGCCGTTGCCACCCGCGTCTACTGGTTTCCTGCCTCCCCCACCGCTCGGCACATGTCCCCGGGCTGTGCCAAGCCTCTCTCGCTTGCACACCAGCCACTCTCGCACCCCCTTCTCGCTTCTCTGTGATGCTCCACCCTTCTCGCCCACTTTTGCCCCTCGACCTCCTCCCGGTCTATAAATAGCCCTGCATGTCTGAGCCTATGTTGAACACCAGTTCGAACAAAACTTGTTCTTTGGTGTTCGGGGCTAAAAGCTAATAAAGCTCATACCAAGCACTTGGTCTTCGTCCTTGCGCTTGTTCACTCCTTACACTTTGTTCGAACTCTCTTCTACTGATACCACCTGCTTGGTATCTTCCGCTCCTAGCCCCGCCCCTTTCCTAGTCCTGTCCGAACCTCAAGCACACTTGTGCCTGAGCCCTCTTCGCTCTCCTGTTCTTGAACCTCCTCGCTTTTTTTTCCCAGTCCCAGTCCCAGTCCCGCCATGGATCCTGCCCTCGTGGACCGCCTCCGTGCCTTGGAGGCCGAGCTCGCCGAGCTCCGGACAGCTCGCGATGCTCCTGCCGCTGGGTACAGCGTGCAGATGCCGGACCGTTACGACGGTAACCGGCAAGGGTTCCGGGCATTCGTAAATCAGTGCAAACTGTATATACGAATGCAGCCCCACCGGTTCCCTGCTGACCCGATTAAGGTCGGATTCGTCATTAGTCTGCTCACTGGACCGGCTCTCCAGTGGGCGACTCCGATGCTTGAGATGGGTGATCCCCGACTCAACTCTTTTGGCGATTTCCTAGAACGCTTTTCTAAAGTGTTTGACGACCCTGATCGGGCCAGGACTGCCGAGTCAGTGATCACCACACTGTCTCAGGGCAACCGCCCGTGCGCAGTCTATGCATCCGAGTTCCTTCGTATTGCCGCCGATACGACTTGGAACGACGGTGCAAAGATCTCGTTCTTCCGACTTGGCTTGTCGGATGATGTCAGAGACGAACTTTCGCGAGTTCGCCCTCTGCCACGAGATCTGGAGGAGTACATTGAGCTTTGTAACGAGCTCGATGCACGAATCCGCGAGCGCCGTCAAGAGCGCCGAAGCACGCCTGCCCGCTACCGGTCTTCCCAGTTCGCCTTTGGTTCCGCCTCCGCTGCCGTTCCCGCCATCGCTCCCGCGCCAGTCCTCGCTCCGCCGCACCCCTCCTACATTGTTTCCGAGCCCATGCAAGTGGACTCTGCCGTCTCTGGACCCCTGACCGCCGAGGAGAAACAACGCCGCCGCCGCTTTGGACTCTGCCTGTACTGTGGCAAGAAGGGCCACTTGGTACGAAACTGCCCCGTCAAGTTTGGATTTACCAGAGCTACCGGACCGCCCCCTGGACCTCCCGGCCCGAGGATCATCCGCACCATCGTTTACGAGGATGGAGAAGTGCAAGACTTCAGTTCGGGAAACGACCAGGCCCGGTTCTAAGTGAAGGCCTTGAACCGGAGCCGTGCCCACCGCCTTCCGAAAGTGAAGACATTGGTAAGGTGCCTTTGGTAAGTACTGGGGAAGCAGTGATGTGCGGACAGCTTCGCCTTGCCTCTGGACCGGCGGACACTCTCAGCTCTGGCATAGTACCCGTGGCACCTCTGGTGTCACTGGGAACTGCACCTCATCCACAGGTGCAAATACCTGAGCTGTCCTGCCAACCCTCGGCAAAGTTAACTGTCTGTGCTAGCCGCAACCCTGGTGCCGAAGCTGGTACCGAACCAAAGTCTTGTGTTTCGTCTGTTCGTCGTTGCTCGTTGGTTGTTTCCGTCGCTGTTCGTCTTCCTTCTGGTGATTCTCTGTCGTGCGAAGGACTTGTCGATTCTGGTGCCTCTGGCAACTTTATCGACGAGGACTTTGTTACTCGACACTCTGTCCCCACCTGCTCCAAGGCTTCGCCCTTGGCAGTGGAAGGCGTGGATGGTAAGCCGCTGTCGTCTGGCCCCATCCTCCGCGAGACTGCTCCACTCGAGGTGATTCTCGGGGACGTCTCGCAACGCCTTCGGTTCGATGTGATCAGGTCTCCACATCAACCACTTATCCTTGGCTTTCCTTGGTTGCGCACCGCCGAGCCCAAGATTGTCTGGTCTCGCGGTCTTCTTTGTCTCCCTCCTTCTGTTGATTCCGACCCCTCTCCATGCACTACTTCTCTTTCGTCTTGCTCCACTTCCTCCAATGTCACTCCCCTTCTTGATGATTCCACTCCTTTGATTGATCTAAGCTCCTCTCCTACGCTCCCACCTTCGTCTTCCCCTTCTTGTCTTGTTCCTCCCGAACCCCTTCGCTCTTCCCAAACCCCTTCTCCTGCTGTCAGTTCTCTTTCCCTCCTTGATGTACCTCCTCCTGTTGTTTGTTCTTCGGACATTGTTCAGAATAAAGTAACCGTCGAACATTATTCTGACCTTGTCCACGCCCCTCCTCTCAGCTCGGACGCTCCTCTCCGCGTCTGCAGCATTGATTACCGCTCGATGCGCGAGTCTTTGGATGCATGCAGGCATGGAACGCAACCCCTGACCATCTTTCAGGTCCATGTCCTGCCCACTGACGAGCCGAGCACTGCGACTGTCGAAGTGCCTGCGGAGTACAAGGACTTCCTGTCTGTTTTCTCTAAACAGGAAGCTGACTCCTTGCCTCCGCATCGCCCTTACGACTGCCCCATTGACTTGGAGCCGGGCAAGTCGCCAAAGTTCGGGCCTCTGTACTCACTGTCCGAGCCCGAGCTTCACGCTCTGCGTGACTATCTCGACGAGAATCTTGCCAAGGGATTCGTTCGTCCTTCGTCGTCCCCAGCAGGCTCACCAATCCTCTTCGTCAAGAAGAAGGACGGCTCACTTCGTCTTTGCGTTGACTACCGCGCACTGAACGGTATCACGGTAAAGAACCGTTACCCTTTACCGCTGATCGGCGAGCTGCTGGACCGACTTCGAGGCGCGAAGGTGTTCACTAAGCTGGACCTTCGTGGAGCCTACAATCTGCTGCGCATCCGCTCCGGGGACGAGTGGAAGACAGCTTTCCGTACTCGATATGGGCACTTCGAGTACTTGGTGATGCCCTTTGGGCTCACCAACGCGCCAGCGACGTTCCAGCACTTCATCAACGACGTCCTGCGCACCGAGTTGGACCAGTTCGCAATTGCGTATCTTGACGATATCTTGATCTACAGTGCTGATCCGTCGCAGCATGTAGAGCACGTCAAGCAGGTCCTCTCGAAGCTCCGAGCTGCAAAGCTGTATTGCAAGCTGGAGAAGTGCGAGTTCTCCAAAACCTCGGTCTCGTTCCTTGGTTTCATGGTCTCGCCCGAGGGCATCGGTATGGAGCGATCCAAGCTCTCTGCGATCTTGGATTGGCCCATACCGCACAACATCTCGGATCTTCGATCCTTTGTCGGGTTTGCGAACTTCTATCGACGCTTCATCGATGGATACGCAAAGATCGCGGGGCCCATGACTCGGCTCTTCCGGAAGACGCATGGCTTCCAGTGGTCCCGCGAAGCCGATAAAGCATTCAGATCCTTGAAGGATGCCTTCGTTTCGGAGCCCGTTCTGGTGCATCCGGACCCATCCAAGCCGTTCGTCGTAGAGTCAGATGCGTCGGACTTTGCGCTTGGATGCGTGCTCTCCCAGCGGGGTGCTGATGATCGCCTTCATCCTTGCTCGTTCCATTCGCGGACACTCTCGAATGCTGAACGTAACTACAGCATATACGAGAAAGAGCTGTTGGCGATCAAGGAGGCTTTCGAGGCGTGGCGACACTACCTCGAAGGCGCCCAGCATCCCGTTGCCGTTCTGACCGACCACAAGAACTTGGAGTACCTGGCAACGGCTCGCATCCTAAACCAGCGTCATGCACGGTGGTCCCAGTTCTTGTCTCGGTTCGACATCCGCATCCAGTACCGTCCTGGTGCGAGGAACGGCAAGGCCGATGCCCTGTCTCGTCGCTCGGACTACATCCCTTCGTCGGCCTCCGTGTCGAGGGATCCGCCTCTGCTTCTCGATCCTGCCGCGGTGATACGCGTGCTGCGAAGCAGAGACGCCCGCTCTTCGGTTGCAAGTCGCAGTGACCCTGTGGACTTGCTGCAGCTCATAGCCGAAGAGCAGGCTCGGGATCCCGGTCTAGACAAATACCGTCGTGACCCGAAGTTCGTCTGGAATGGCCAGTACCTCACCTTCCAGAACAGGATTGTGGTCCCAGAGTCGTGCCGAGTTCCGGCGCTCAAGTCGTGCCATGACCCAGTCGCTGTGGGTCATCCAGGCATCCGACGGACTCTGGCTCTGGTATCGCGACAGTTTTGGTGGCAAACCTATCGGAAAGATGTCAAAGAGTACGTCTCGACGTGCGACACCTGTGCACGCTCGAAAGCTCCGCGACACAAGCCGTTTGGGTTCCTGTTGCCACTCCAGACAGCCGATCGACCCTGGGGGACACTGACCATGGACTTTATCACTGATCTGCCAAAGTCCAAGGGTCACACCTGCATCTTTGTGGTGGTATGCAGCCTCACAAAGATGGCACACTTTATGTCCTGGCGTTCACTGCCGTCGGCGGAGGAGACTGCGTCACTGTTCCTCGATAATGTCTTTCGTCTCCATGGCCTCCCCGACACAGTGGTTTCAGACCGAGGAAGTCAGTTCACCTCTCGGTTCTGGAAGGCACTCTGCACGCAGCTCGGGATCCAAACCAGTCTGTCCACGGCCTTCCATCCCCAGACCGATGGACAGACTGAGAGGGTCAACCAGGTCATCAACCAATACCTGCGCTGTTACACGTCGTATCAGCAAGATGACTGGGCCGAGCTGCTGCCGTTGGCCGAGTTCTCTTACAATAACCTCGAGAACTCGTCAACACATGCCTCGCCATTCTTGGCAACCTATGGGTTCCACCCAAGGTTCGAAGTCCCCGTTGTCGCTGGCGGCCCTGATGTTCCCTCTGCCACGGAGAGGGTTGAACATCTCCAGCGGAACCTGGCACTGTTGAAGGAGAATCTTGAGAAGGCAAAGTCTGACTACAAGCACTTCTCAGATCTCCGGAGGTCCCAGGCTCCCGACTTGCGTCCGGGCGATCAAGTCTGGGTGCTGACTCGTAACATCAGCACCACTCGCCCAAGCAAGAAGCTGGATTACCAGAGGATTGGACCATTCACCATCCTCGAGGCCGTCGGGACATTGGCTTTCCGCCTGGACTTGCCAAAGGACATAAAGGTGCACCCGGTGTTCCATGTGTCTCTTCTTGAGCCCTACAAGAAGAACTCGCTTCCGGGTCGGGTGCAAGCGCCGCCCCCTGCGGTGGTCATCGATGGGAACTTGGAGTGGGAGGTCGAAGAGATCTTAGACTCCAAGTTCGTGCGCGGAAAGCTGCACTATCTCATCGATTGGAAAGGCTACCCGGTCACCGATCGAAGTTGGGAGCCCGCCGACATTGTCTTTGCCCCAACGGTGGCCGCGGAGTACCACCGACGCTACCCAGACAAGCCTGGCCCCAGGAGAACTCAAGATGGAACACGCCGTAGTTTGAGGAGGAGATAGTGTGATGACCAGCATCACAACGGACCAATGAGATTGTCCCGCATGCTCTCGCCCTCCGCACCAATCATGAGTCCCCACGTGTTTGTTTGCCCCCATGCATGAGCACGCGCCGTTGCCACCCGCGTCTACTGGTTTCCTGCCTCCCCCACCGCTCGGCACATGTCCCCGGGCTGTGCCAAGCCTCTCTCGCTTGCACACCAGCCACTCTCGCACCCCCTTCTCGCTTCTCTGTGATGCTCCACCCTTCTCGCCCACTTTTGCCCCTCGACCTCCTCCCGGTCTATAAATAGCCCTGCATGTCTGAGCCTATGTTGAACACCAGTTCGAACAAAACTTGTTCTTTGGTGTTCGGGGCTAAAAGCTAATAAAGCTCATACCAAGCACTTGGTCTTCGTCCTTGCGCTTGTTCACTCCTTACAATCTCTTTGTGTAGTGTATTCGCTCGACCCTCTGGGCAGCTCTATGGTTTCTCGATATCACGATACTCGACCTTCTCGAGTTGCTTGGCTTCCTGGCATTGTGAGCATACCTGGGATGTGACAGAGCGCAGCAAGGCCGCCGATGACTCTGCCAACTCCGCTCCGCAGCCTCGTCCGCAGGCATCCGCACCTTCCGCAGCCACGCCCGCCGACCGCAGGCACCAGCTCACCGCCTGCGGACCGCGAGAGGAGGGTCGATAAATAGGATGCCCTTGAGCTTAACAAATAAACTCCAGGCAGACAACGCCAGTAAAACCAGTCCCAGCCCGATCCCAGTTCAGTCCCAGCCCAGGTCCAGTCCCAGCCCAGTTCCCA
The DNA here is from genome assembly GCF_025602895.1 of Polychytrium aggregatum. NCBI lineage: Eukaryota > Fungi > Chytridiomycota > Chytridiomycetes > Polychytriales > Polychytrium > Polychytrium aggregatum. The sequence goes on from NW_026516247.1 coordinate 232,557, forward strand.
TCCCCGTTACAGTTTGTCTGCCTCCTCTCATCATGAACCCCGAAGGCCACCCCGATGGAAACGCCGACAACATGAATCAAGTCCTCGCGGCATACAACCACCTTCGCGATCAATTCACCCAGCTGCAGGCCCACATGGCCGCTCTGCAACAGGCCCAAGCTGCAGCCAATAACCTTGCCCAGTTCCAGGCGCATGCCGTCCACAACGACCGAGAACCTAGAGTCGCTGACCCCGCCTTCTTTTCGGGCCGCCGTTCGGAATCTAGAAGCTTCGTCAATCAACTCCGACTTGTGTTTTCCATGCAAGCCCAACGATACAATACCGACCGAATTCAGGTCATGTATGCCGCCAGCTTCCTTAGGGAGACTGCCGCCGCATGGTTTGCTCCGATCCTGGAGAGAAACGACCCAACTGTCCTCGAGAACTTTGAAGAGTTCATTAGGAGATTCAACGCCTCCTTCGGAGACCCGGACCGTACCAAATCCGCGGAGAGGGCGATCGATGCCCTCGTCCAAAGGGGACGCTCCGCTGCAGCATATATTGCGGAGTTTCGCCGCCTCGCCGTAGACACCAACTGGAACGAGGCCGCCCTGCGTCACGCCCTCCGTCGTGGACTCAACTCAGAAGTTAAGGACGAGTTGGCCAAGTCCAGGGAGCCCGACGAGTTCGAGGAATGGGTAAACCATATTATCAGCATTGATGCCCGACTCTTTGAACGCCGAAGGGAGCAACGCACCGAACGTCGCCCCTCGCACCCCGAACCCAGACAGCTTCACAGGGCCGCCCCCACCTCACACCATGCGTCTCAGATAACACCGATGGAGGTGGATGCCCTCCGAGGACAAGAACCATCGGGTCATGCCAGCCAAGTTAAGCTTACGCAAGAAGAGCGCGACAGGCGCCGTAAGCTTGGCCTCTGTATGTATTGCTCTGCAAAGGGGCACTATGCCAAGAACTGCCCCGAGAAGCAGGGTTTTCGCTGAGTCCGACGGTTGCTACAGGAGTACCGTCGGACCCACCTCACCTAGAACCTCCTGACCCTCCGTGTCTCTCAAGCGGACACATTAGTAGTCTTACCAATAACGGGGCACCACTCAGCCTCGAAACCCAAGCCTTGTGTTGCTATGGGAGCACTAGCTTCCAAATGGTTGCTTTCATCGACTCCGGGTCACAATTGAATTGTATAGACATTGACGTAGCTGCCAAACACCGACTTCCCCTTCGTCGCCTCGAGCATCCAATCCAAGGTTACGCCGTGGATGGGAAGCTCCTCGCTTCAGGCCACATCACAGATGAGACCGAGCCGCTCGCAATGACCATCAATGGTCACCGTGAGGTGATCAGCTTCAAGTTGATTCAATCCCCGTATCACGAACTCATCCTGGGATACCCCTGGCTGAAAACCCACGAGCCTAATATCAGCTGGGCTACGCGGGATATACGCTTTGACTCCCCTCACTGCCAATCCCATTGCGGTGGACAGCGGAGCACGATACCTGATCTGCACCTGTCCGATAACCAACCAGCGGTGAGAGCTGTCAGCGCTCGGACCTTCAAGAGAGATATGTCCCAAGGAGAAACATACATCATCAGTTCCTTGGATGTCACCACCCCCCATGAAACGATTGTATTACCAGACAAGTACAGCGAGTACCAAGACGTGTTCAGCCCAACCCAAGCCAAGATACTTCCCTCACATCGGTCATGGGATCACAAACTGGAGCTCGCTGACCCAAACACGTTACCAGCACGAGGTACGCCGTACCCACTGACAGAGACCGAGATGAGCGCACTACGTAACTATATCAAGGAAAATCTCGAATGCGGTTTCATCCAACGCAGCACCTCCCCCGTCGTGGCCCCGATTCTATTTGTCAAGAAGAAGTCAGGAGAACTGAGGTTGTGCGTTGATTATCGCCGGCTGAATAAGCTCTGCAAGAAGCAGCACTACCCCTTGCCGAACATCAAGGAAATGTTCCGCAAAGTACGACGAGCCCGTGTCTTCACCAAGTTGGATCTAAGAGGCGCATATAACCTCATCAGGATCCATGAAGGCCATGAGTGGCTCACAAGCTTTGCGTGCCCTCTGGGTCAGTTTGAGTATAAAGTCATGCCCTTCGGGTTGCAAGGCGCACCCGCAACATTCCAATCGTTCATGGACCATGTCATGAGGGATCTGGATCACTGCGTGGCAGTATATCTCGATGACATCCTCGTCTTTTCAGAAGACCCAGCTGAGCATGACCACCATGTGCGACTTGTCCTCGAGCAGCTGAGAAGCCACAATCTCTTTTGTAAATTGGAAAAGTGCCAATTCAGCGCCGAAGAGATCGAGTTCCTTGGCCACATAATCGGCACACAAGGAGTGAAGATGGACCCTCGAAAGGTCCAGGCAGTCCTCGATTGGGAGCCACCCCGATCCGTCAAACAGTTGCAGATGTTCCTTGGCCTGGCCAACTATTACAGAACATTCATATCCGACTTCAGTAAGATCACCGTGCCTCTCCATGCCCTGACCGGCAAGCAGGAGCAGTTTCAATGGACCGAGGTGGCCCATCAAGCCTTTGACAAACTCAAGCAGGCCTTCACCTCCGCTCCGGTTCTTCAACATCCAGATCCGCAAAAACCCTTCATTGTTGAAACGGACGCCAGTGACTTCGCAATCGGTGCGGTACTTTGCCAAACCGATTCCGACGGGGTTCATCACCCTACATGTTTCATGTCACGCAAGCTAACGGCCCCTGAAATCAACTATGAGGTGTATGACAAGGAATTGCTTTCTATCGTCTCGGCCCTCAAGGAATGGCGCCAGTATTTAGCCGGCTCCAAGGACAAGGTCATCATCCACAGCGATCACAAGAACTTAACCTACTTCTCAACGAGCCGTGTACTGAACCGCAGACAAGCACGTTGGGCAATGTTCTTGTCCGAATTTGACTTTGAGATCGTCTACAAGCCAGGACGAGATATGGTCGTACCAGACGCCCTTTCCAGAAAACCCCAACACGAGCTCACGCCTGAGGATCCAGCCTCGATCCAACAGCGGCAAATACTCCTCCAACCCGAACAGTTTCGAATTGCAGCAATTGCAGACACTCCATTGACACCGTTCGAAGAAAGAGTTAAGTCCGCCCTCAAGGATGACTCCTATGCCCAGGAAGTAATGTCGGGGATGGACAAGCCCCAGTACCGGGTGTACGATATCGAAAGAGGTTTACTCTACCGCGAGGGCCTCCTCTACGTCCCCACGCTGCAGCTCCAGCTCGAGATATTGAAAGAGGCACACGACTCAAAGACAGCCGGGCATTTTGGGAGGGAGAAAACAATTGAGCTCATCGGAAGGAACTACTGGTTCCCGAAACTTTTCAAGATCACCAGCAACTACATAAAGTCGTGCGAGGTCTGTTGCCGCGCCAAGCCGACACGACACCTCCCATACGGCACCTTGAGACCATTGCCCATTCCAGACAGGCCCTGGGAGTCCGTCTCCATGGACTTTATTGTTGAGCTGCCCAAGTCAGAAGGCTTTGACGCCATTGCAGTATTTGTAGACAGACTAACCAAGATGGCGCACTTCCGACCATGCCACACAACGATAACGGCAGAACAAACAGCAAAGCTCTTTGTCGACACTATATTCCGGCTCCACGGAACTCCAAAGACGATCATATCGGACCGCGGTCCACAATTCAAGTCCACATTCTGGAAGCGATTCCATGAACTCTTGGACACTTCAATCAGCCTGTCCAGCGCATATCATCCAGAATCCGATGGACAGACCGAACGGATCAACGCAGTTCTCGAGACGTTCTTACGATGTTACTGTGGGTATCAACAAGACGATTGGGTGCAACTCCTGCCACTAGCCGAATTTGCATACAACAACTCGATTCATGCTAGCACGAAGATGACGCCGTTTTACGCCAATTACGGGCTCCACCCCATCTGCGACTTCAAGACGTCAACACAAGCAACTGTCCCCGCCGCCGAGGAACGAGTTCAGAACATGAAGCAGCAATTGGATACATTGAAACACGAACTCAAGAAGGCACAAGCACGACAAAAGGAATACGCTGATCAGCATCGCAAGGCCATTACAATTGCAATCGGTTCCAAGGTCTGGCTCTCTCGGAAGAACATCAAGACCCAACGACCATGCGATAAGCTTGACTGGAAGCGACTCGGGCCTTTCGAGATTGAAGCCAAAATCAACGATGTCGCATTCAAGCTTAAGCTCCCCAAGAGCATGAGCAAGATACATCCAGTATTCCACACGTCCTTGTTGGAACCCGTAACTGACAACGAAATTCCAGGCCGACATACACCACCTCCTCCGCCAATCAACGTCGAAGGACATGAGGAATTTGAGGTCGAGGAGATACTCGATTCACGCAAGCGAGGCAAAGGTATCGAGTACTTGGTACGCTGGAAAGGTTACGGCCACGAAGAGGATTCATGGGAACCTGAACGAAACTGCATAAGCGCACCGCTAATCGTACATCAGTTCCACAAGAAGTACCCGAACAAACCCCGAGGCAGCAACGAGAGCCAGAGAACCAACAAGGCCGCTAAGAGGTGACTTTAAAGAAGGGGTGATGTGACAGAGCGCAGCAAGGCCGCCGATGACTCTGCCAACTCCGCTCCGCAGCCTCGTCCGCAGGCATCCGCACCTTCCGCAGCCACGCCCGCCGACCGCAGGCACCAGCTCACCGCCTGCGGACCGCGAGAGGAGGGTCGATAAATAGGATGCCCTTGAGCTTAACAAATAAACTCCAGGCAGACAACGCCAGTAAAACCAGTCCCAGCCCGATCCCAGTTCAGTCCCAGCCCAGGTCCAGTCCCAGCCCAGTTCCCATCCCCGTTACATGGGATGTGTTGAACTCGTTCACCGAGCACACCTGGACGTCTCTGCCCAAAATACTTGACGTCTCCTAGGACTGGATGCATATCCCTTCCCTTGCTTCCAAGAGGCATTCCCAAGGCAGTCACCACCTCAGTCTCCTTGGACATAATGTTTGGCCATGATTGCAATCAGTGGGTGGGTGTATTCAGGTTCCAGCAAACAACAACTATCCTGGCTCAAAGGGGGTGTCCCATCTCATTTTGGAAACGCTGTAAGGCGAACCAGATCAGCAAGGAACGCTGCTACTTTTTGTGACAGAGCGCAGCAAGGCCGCCGATGACTCTGCCAACTCCGCTCCGCAGCCTCGTCCGCAGGCATCCGCACCTTCCGCAGCCACGCCCGCCGACCGCAGGCACCAGCTCACCGCCTGCGGACCGCGAGAGGAGGGTCGATAAATAGGATGCCCTTGAGCTTAACAAATAAACTCCAGGCAGACAACGCCAGTAAAACCAGTCCCAGCCCGATCCCAGTTCAGTCCCAGCCCAGGTCCAGTCCCAGCCCAGTTCCCATCCCCGTTACAGTTTGTCTGCCTCCTCTCATCATGAACCCCGAAGGCCACCCCGATGGAAACGCCGACAACATGAATCAAGTCCTCGCGGCATACAACCACCTTCGCGATCAATTCACCCAGCTGCAGGCCCACATGGCCGCTCTGCAACAGGCCCAAGCTGCAGCCAATAACCTTGCCCAGTTCCAGGCGCATGCCGTCCACAACGACCGAGAACCTAGAGTCGCTGACCCCGCCTTCTTTTCGGGCCGCCGTTCGGAATCTAGAAGCTTCGTCAATCAACTCCGACTTGTGTTTTCCATGCAAGCCCAACGATACAATACCGACCGAATTCAGGTCATGTATGCCGCCAGCTTCCTTAGGGAGACTGCCGCCGCATGGTTTGCTCCGATCCTGGAGAGAAACGACCCAACTGTCCTCGAGAACTTTGAAGAGTTCATTAGGAGATTCAACGCCTCCTTCGGAGACCCGGACCGTACCAAATCCGCGGAGAGGGCGATCGATGCCCTCGTCCAAAGGGGACGCTCCGCTGCAGCATATATTGCGGAGTTTCGCCGCCTCGCCGTAGACACCAACTGGAACGAGGCCGCCCTGCGTCACGCCCTCCGTCGTGGACTCAACTCAGAAGTTAAGGACGAGTTGGCCAAGTCCAGGGAGCCCGACGAGTTCGAGGAATGGGTAAACCATATTATCAGCATTGATGCCCGACTCTTTGAACGCCGAAGGGAGCAACGCACCGAACGTCGCCCCTCGCACCCCGAACCCAGACAGCTTCACAGGGCCGCCCCCACCTCACACCATGCGTCTCAGATAACACCGATGGAGGTGGATGCCCTCCGAGGACAAGAACCATCGGGTCATGCCAGCCAAGTTAAGCTTACGCAAGAAGAGCGCGACAGGCGCCGTAAGCTTGGCCTCTGTATGTATTGCTCTGCAAAGGGGCACTATGCCAAGAACTGCCCCGAGAAGCAGGGTTTTCGCTGAGTCCGACGGTTGCTACAGGAGTACCGTCGGACCCACCTCACCTAGAACCTCCTGACCCTCCGTGTCTCTCAAGCGGACACATTAGTAGTCTTACCAATAACGGGGCACCACTCAGCCTCGAAACCCAAGCCTTGTGTTGCTATGGGAGCACTAGCTTCCAAATGGTTGCTTTCATCGACTCCGGGTCACAATTGAATTGTATAGACATTGACGTAGCTGCCAAACACCGACTTCCCCTTCGTCGCCTCGAGCATCCAATCCAAGGTTACGCCGTGGATGGGAAGCTCCTCGCTTCAGGCCACATCACAGATGAGACCGAGCCGCTCGCAATGACCATCAATGGTCACCGTGAGGTGATCAGCTTCAAGTTGATTCAATCCCCGTATCACGAACTCATCCTGGGATACCCCTGGCTGAAAACCCACGAGCCTAATATCAGCTGGGCTACGCGGGATATACGCTTTGACTCCCCTCACTGCCAATCCCATTGCGGTGGACAGCGGAGCACGATACCTGATCTGCACCTGTCCGATAACCAACCAGCGGTGAGAGCTGTCAGCGCTCGGACCTTCAAGAGAGATATGTCCCAAGGAGAAACATACATCATCAGTTCCTTGGATGTCACCACCCCCCATGAAACGATTGTATTACCAGACAAGTACAGCGAGTACCAAGACGTGTTCAGCCCAACCCAAGCCAAGATACTTCCCTCACATCGGTCATGGGATCACAAACTGGAGCTCGCTGACCCAAACACGTTACCAGCACGAGGTACGCCGTACCCACTGACAGAGACCGAGATGAGCGCACTACGTAACTATATCAAGGAAAATCTCGAATGCGGTTTCATCCAACGCAGCACCTCCCCCGTCGTGGCCCCGATTCTATTTGTCAAGAAGAAGTCAGGAGAACTGAGGTTGTGCGTTGATTATCGCCGGCTGAATAAGCTCTGCAAGAAGCAGCACTACCCCTTGCCGAACATCAAGGAAATGTTCCGCAAAGTACGACGAGCCCGTGTCTTCACCAAGTTGGATCTAAGAGGCGCATATAACCTCATCAGGATCCATGAAGGCCATGAGTGGCTCACAAGCTTTGCGTGCCCTCTGGGTCAGTTTGAGTATAAAGTCATGCCCTTCGGGTTGCAAGGCGCACCCGCAACATTCCAATCGTTCATGGACCATGTCATGAGGGATCTGGATCACTGCGTGGCAGTATATCTCGATGACATCCTCGTCTTTTCAGAAGACCCAGCTGAGCATGACCACCATGTGCGACTTGTCCTCGAGCAGCTGAGAAGCCACAATCTCTTTTGTAAATTGGAAAAGTGCCAATTCAGCGCCGAAGAGATCGAGTTCCTTGGCCACATAATCGGCACACAAGGAGTGAAGATGGACCCTCGAAAGGTCCAGGCAGTCCTCGATTGGGAGCCACCCCGATCCGTCAAACAGTTGCAGATGTTCCTTGGCCTGGCCAACTATTACAGAACATTCATATCCGACTTCAGTAAGATCACCGTGCCTCTCCATGCCCTGACCGGCAAGCAGGAGCAGTTTCAATGGACCGAGGTGGCCCATCAAGCCTTTGACAAACTCAAGCAGGCCTTCACCTCCGCTCCGGTTCTTCAACATCCAGATCCGCAAAAACCCTTCATTGTTGAAACGGACGCCAGTGACTTCGCAATCGGTGCGGTACTTTGCCAAACCGATTCCGACGGGGTTCATCACCCTACATGTTTCATGTCACGCAAGCTAACGGCCCCTGAAATCAACTATGAGGTGTATGACAAGGAATTGCTTTCTATCGTCTCGGCCCTCAAGGAATGGCGCCAGTATTTAGCCGGCTCCAAGGACAAGGTCATCATCCACAGCGATCACAAGAACTTAACCTACTTCTCAACGAGCCGTGTACTGAACCGCAGACAAGCACGTTGGGCAATGTTCTTGTCCGAATTTGACTTTGAGATCGTCTACAAGCCAGGACGAGATATGGTCGTACCAGACGCCCTTTCCAGAAAACCCCAACACGAGCTCACGCCTGAGGATCCAGCCTCGATCCAACAGCGGCAAATACTCCTCCAACCCGAACAGTTTCGAATTGCAGCAATTGCAGACACTCCATTGACACCGTTCGAAGAAAGAGTTAAGTCCGCCCTCAAGGATGACTCCTATGCCCAGGAAGTAATGTCGGGGATGGACAAGCCCCAGTACCGGGTGTACGATATCGAAAGAGGTTTACTCTACCGCGAGGGCCTCCTCTACGTCCCCACGCTGCAGCTCCAGCTCGAGATATTGAAAGAGGCACACGACTCAAAGACAGCCGGGCATTTTGGGAGGGAGAAAACAATTGAGCTCATCGGAAGGAACTACTGGTTCCCGAAACTTTTCAAGATCACCAGCAACTACATAAAGTCGTGCGAGGTCTGTTGCCGCGCCAAGCCGACACGACACCTCCCATACGGCACCTTGAGACCATTGCCCATTCCAGACAGGCCCTGGGAGTCCGTCTCCATGGACTTTATTGTTGAGCTGCCCAAGTCAGAAGGCTTTGACGCCATTGCAGTATTTGTAGACAGACTAACCAAGATGGCGCACTTCCGACCATGCCACACAACGATAACGGCAGAACAAACAGCAAAGCTCTTTGTCGACACTATATTCCGGCTCCACGGAACTCCAAAGACGATCATATCGGACCGCGGTCCACAATTCAAGTCCACATTCTGGAAGCGATTCCATGAACTCTTGGACACTTCAATCAGCCTGTCCAGCGCATATCATCCAGAATCCGATGGACAGACCGAACGGATCAACGCAGTTCTCGAGACGTTCTTACGATGTTACTGTGGGTATCAACAAGACGATTGGGTGCAACTCCTGCCACTAGCCGAATTTGCATACAACAACTCGATTCATGCTAGCACGAAGATGACGCCGTTTTACGCCAATTACGGGCTCCACCCCATCTGCGACTTCAAGACGTCAACACAAGCAACTGTCCCCGCCGCCGAGGAACGAGTTCAGAACATGAAGCAGCAATTGGATACATTGAAACACGAACTCAAGAAGGCACAAGCACGACAAAAGGAATACGCTGATCAGCATCGCAAGGCCATTACAATTGCAATCGGTTCCAAGGTCTGGCTCTCTCGGAAGAACATCAAGACCCAACGACCATGCGATAAGCTTGACTGGAAGCGACTCGGGCCTTTCGAGATTGAAGCCAAAATCAACGATGTCGCATTCAAGCTTAAGCTCCCCAAGAGCATGAGCAAGATACATCCAGTATTCCACACGTCCTTGTTGGAACCCGTAACTGACAACGAAATTCCAGGCCGACATACACCACCTCCTCCGCCAATCAACGTCGAAGGACATGAGGAATTTGAGGTCGAGGAGATACTCGATTCACGCAAGCGAGGCAAAGGTATCGAGTACTTGGTACGCTGGAAAGGTTACGGCCACGAAGAGGATTCATGGGAACCTGAACGAAACTGCATAAGCGCACCGCTAATCGTACATCAGTTCCACAAGAAGTACCCGAACAAACCCCGAGGCAGCAACGAGAGCCAGAGAACCAACAAGGCCGCTAAGAGGTGACTTTAAAGAAGGGGTGATGTGACAGAGCGCAGCAAGGCCGCCGATGACTCTGCCAACTCCGCTCCGCAGCCTCGTCCGCAGGCATCCGCACCTTCCGCAGCCACGCCCGCCGACCGCAGGCACCAGCTCACCGCCTGCGGACCGCGAGAGGAGGGTCGATAAATAGGATGCCCTTGAGCTTAACAAATAAACTCCAGGCAGACAACGCCAGTAAAACCAGTCCCAGCCCGATCCCAGTTCAGTCCCAGCCCAGGTCCAGTCCCAGCCCAGTTCCCATCCCCGTTACACTTTTGAGCTTAATCTGTTCTGTCCAATAGCTTTCGAGCGACTTCCGCGTCTGGAAATTGGACTTCTTGAGCGATTGGAGGTCCTTCTCAAGCCTTCGCCGACAAGTGGCCAGGTAGTGTTCATAACCAACAGTAAACAGAGGACCAGGACAGTGCATTCAGGGACAGCGATGGCAAAAGTAGACTGATTAATATACGAGCGATTTTCCGACCGCCGTCAATAACCAAAGTCGAAAAGCGCACAGCACCAATACCGCTGCAGTAGTCCTTTGCAGCTGCCACCACCGCACGCCATCCCAGCTGCACTTACTCCTTCCTCGAAAGACACAGTCTCTCCAGCGCATTCTTCCGTTCGATATCTGCCACTCTGGCTTCGTACTCCCGTTTTTGTTTGATGATTGCCAGTTGCTCCTGATAGAGCTGTTTTGCCTTTTCTTTCTGGTACAAAAACATCAAGCTCTCACTTCGGGCAAAGGGATTGTCGGTCTCAGCTCCGGTGATTTGCTTTCGTCGCTCTTGGGCAGTGCGGATCTGCTCTGAGAGCGCATCCTGTTGAGCCTGTCTTCGCTTGAGCTTTTCCAGGTGTGCTTCTGTCTCGCTTGTCTTGAATCTAAGTTATGGAAGCAAGTAACATTCGCATTCACGGCTGTTGAGTCTATATGCGCTTCTTCAGCACAGCCACGAGCGCCGATCGGTCTTGACTTACTCTCTCAAGAATTTTTGATTCAGCACGCGGTCTTCGTACTCCTTCTGCAGCTTCTCTTGTGTTCTTTTGATCTGCTTGGACACTATCTGCTCGTGGAGGCCCTCAGAGAGCTGCTGGTTCTGCAAAATTCGATCGGGTGGAGGAGGACGATTCTCAAACAGATTCCCCATTGGCAGGTTGATGCTCTTGCGCTGGGCTTCTTTGTCCATGGCTTTGGTGTGATTGTACTGTGCCGTGGCTATGGCTGTCTTGAGCTTATCTAGCTCCAGCTCCTATGTATAACAAGGTGACCGGAGCCATTCCAATGAGTGCCTTGGCATACGTTATTTGGTTTACAAGGACGATCCATTACGAGCCAGATATTACCTTTGTTTTCTTCATAAACTCACGGTCAACTTCCAAAGACAAGTGGAGCAGCAGTCTGTCGTGGTCCTTCTCCCTGCGGACCAGCTGCTCCTTAACATCGATCACGGGCATGTTGCGCTGGCGACATATGGGGCATTTCACATTGGTCCATAGACGATCTCCGGAATGCGGGTGCGTATGTGTTCCCACTGGCGATAATGCAAACCAAGCGGGTGAATATCGCTAGCAAATCTGCAAGCTACGCCTCGTGCTTTCTTCTGCCATGACCCCTTTGTGTTTGCTCCATGGATATGGTCACCTCCCCATTTTATCAGCTGTCAATGTCCAGGGCATCCGTCGCCATGATACGAACCTACTCGGTAGCCGTACGGGTACGTTGGGTCATTCTCATCAGCCTTCGTCTTGGACAACTTTGGAGGTGGAGTGCCAGCGACAGAGCTTTCCTCGGTGTCCAGGTCTCGTTCACTGAGGTCCTCTGGATCATCTTCTGTAAATTGTGGTTCGGCTTGATGAAGTGCCGGTAGTGGGGGGAGAGTGATGCTGCTGGATGAAGGGGCGCTTTCGACGCTCTCGATCGGACTCGGAATTGGGTCGACGGCGACAGGATTGGATGGTAATGGAGAGTCCAGAGGAAGAATGTGCTCTGCAACCGGTCTGGACAAGAACAAACCCGCGACACTCAGTAAAGCGTGGAGTATATGAGATAGGATCCAAGCAAGTCGCAACTGTCGTAGCCAAATCTTGGGGTTCTGGCGGGACAGCTGTCTGACGAAAAAGCGTGGGCAGCAGCAACAGTGATAGTTACTCTGTCACAGGCTTGACCATATCACTTAGGCTTTTGACGAAACCGGGATAGAATCTGACGTCCACGAGGTTTGCATTATGATGGACGGGATGGGCCATCGTCTTAATACGAAACAGAGTGACAAAGTACACGGAGAGCAGTCGGAGGGGGGAGTCACCTCAGACGTATTTCAGGGTTTTGAAAATATAGCTTGCCGAAGCTGCCCATGGCCAAAACGACGTTTGTTCCTCGTTTCAGCACCCGATGAAGGGCATGAACAATGTCTTTTACTCCAGCTTCGAGTTCGTCTCGGGGATAGCTGCAGTATTGGGTCAGAGCAGAAAAATTCAAAGGCTCGGAGACGGTGGGTCCTACAAGTACCGAGCGATAAAATAGGCGGATCAATGGATGTGCCGTCTCGACGCCGCGACTGGTTATACTCTTGCTGCGAATGGTTATACTCTTGCTGCGACCCCAGTAGCGCCATGCGATGCTGCCCGTCGAGCAGACCAAATGCTACTCACCGTTGGTTGATGATCGACTCGACTGATAGCCCGGTATCCTCTCCCAGTTCTTGGAGGGAAAGAACTGTGGTAGACATACCCCCGTCTCATCTCCGGATATTTGCTTTACTCGTTTGACATAGAAGCACCCCAGTCCAGGGCAGTTCACAGACTGGCATGCATCGCTAGTCAGTCAAGAGATACTCCATGCCATCTTCAAGCAGCCTCTCTGTGCCTGGTCGAGAGGTTGTCAACCAGCGATATCTACCCGTTTGCTTCGAAGTTGTACTTCGATAAGCTGTGAAAGCGCCTTCCACAGGTCGTGGAGGTCTATAGAATGTCGGCGGTCCCGGATGTCAGGCCTTATCCTCGAAGGAGCAACCGAGTTGCGAGTATGCCAGAGGAAAGCAGAAGTGGCAACTGGCACTAAACTAACAGACGGCAGCGCATATATCCACAGCAAACAGCCCGGTGGCTCATTCCCACCAGATTCGGCAAGCCCAGAGAACCGCCGGTTCTTTGGTATCGTTTCGCATACGACCCGAAAGAGATCCTCGACTCCGAGCGTGTCCATCCTGCGATCCTGCTACAGATTTGTACTTGTCTGCCCGCTCAAATGGTGAATTGTTAGGCCCAAGGCTGATGAGGTGGTGCAAAGGTGCGCAACGGGGACTGCGAAAGAGAGACCGGAGGGCGAACTAGCAAAGCAGTGCATTTCGAGCCCGCACCCTTTCCCCCTCGTCTCCGTCTCTCGCCGGCCGTTTGAGGCCATTATGTAGAATGACGCCCCTCTCGACCTGCCAAGTGCGGCCAAGTTAAGGTTCAATGGGCGGAATTCTCTTGGTCAATCAAGGGTGACTCGGTGCATCATCTGGTCAGCGCCCCTCCCCCCTCCCGAACAATGCACCGTCAATCCACCGCTGCATATCTCGTTGCAGTGGCGCACTGGCTCTCCCTGCAGCGGCGATCTCCCATGTTGGTTTTCAGGCAGCCGCCCTGTGCCGTTGGTGCTGTTCGGGGCCCTCAATGAGGCAGGGACTCAGGGAGGGCGACCCCCAAACCCGACGCACCCCAGATCTCAGCACCTACCCCGATCGCCGCCATGGCTTCCCAGCCTATGTTGCTGCCGTTTCTCAGGCCCCTCCTGGACGCCGACTCGCCTAGAAAGCGCACCATCATCCTGGCTTCGGGATCCCCAAGACGAAGGGAGATCCTGTCGCAAATGGTGTGATCTACCGCCGATGCTGCGGGTCGACTCGCGGGCCTGCATTTTCTCGCCGGCGAGCTGCAGCTTTCATCGCTTCACAACGGGCTCTCGACAATCGCCAGCCAGACTATGGGCTAATATGTTTCTCGATCAATCGACTGCCCAGGGAATACCCTTCCGAGTCGAGGTCTCAGACTTTCCCGAGACGTTGGAAAAGGTGGGCTCGGACTGCATTTACCGCTGCCGAACCTGCAAGAGCAAACACGAGGCACTCACAGCCCGCAGCGAAACTCGGGCCGAGGTGCAGGGAGAACCAGGTGCGCCTGTCGCTCGATAAACTCATGCCCTTTCAAATTGGCTCTATCGCACCATGCACCGGGAGCAGTCATCCTTTTCGAATCCAGTCGATTACGTCCGACAGACTGCCTTTGAAAAGGGATATGCCGTTCTGGCCAAGTTGCGGCAGCAAAGCCCCGTCGAGCCGCTACTGGTCATTTCGGCCGACACCGTCATTATCACTCTTGACTCGCCTTCCTGCATCATCGAGAAACCCACCGACAACGAGCACGCCAAGTGCATTCTGTCTGAATTGTCGGGCAGGCCGCACTGTGTCGTCACGGCCTTTTGTCTGCTGTTCACGACCCAAGCCGGATCGCTCTCACGCATTGCTTCCACAAATGCCTCGGACGACTGGATCCACGGCGGCGGCTGGAAATGTCGAACATGCCATGAATCCACTCGGGTCACCTTTGGCGCTCTCGATGAGTCCTGGATTGATGCATACGTTCTGACTGGCGAGCCCATGTAAGTCCGCGAGTTTGGCCCAGTCGACCCAGTGCCTGTGTCGGTGACTTCGAAAGCGAATTGCGATCGAATCGGCTGCTGACGCTTCGGTTGGTAGGGGCAAGGCTGGCGGATATGGCTACCAGGGACTTGGGTCGGCCCTGATCAGCAAGATAGATGGCTGCTACTACAACGTCGTTGGTGAGTCTCCCGATCGAGAGCGGGCAACGTGCCGATGGCGGGATAGCGCTCATGGGAGAGGCCCAGCATCTTGCAGTCCGAGCTGGGCGGGGTGGTCGATGAAGATAGATTGACGACTGAGCCAACCGACCGACAGGTTTTCCGACACATAGATTCCTCAAAACCTTGGAAGAAGCCGCCGGCAGCGGAGACTTGTGAGGATCGAGCTGAACTAGGCGGCGGTGTGTCGGCTCGTTGATGCATCTGCACCTCAGTGCGTCGGCTCTTTGATGTACCTGCACCTCGATGTATCGGCATATTCAATATTCGCCCGGAGTGGCAACCGGATGTTGGACATGGACGACTCGACCAACGCACGCGGCGGAAGGGATCGAGTTGCACAGCAGCCCCGAAAAGTCGTGATGATGCATCGAGAGCGCCCATCGGCAGGTCGGTGGCAAACTCCCAGACTGGAAGAATTTGCATAGTCAATCGTGCGGACGGCGATCGAGTGCACAGCGAAAGTGCTCTTGGTCGGTGCTTTGGCCTCGACCACAGCATCCAGAGCTCGCCGTGGCCGCTCGTTGCACTTGATGACCGGTCGATGATGGCCATTCGATGATGACCACTCAACAATGATCAGTCGATGATGATCAGCCCATGATGATCACTCAACAATCAGCCGACGATCAACTAACGATCAACTAATGATCCAGGAGTACTGGCAGCTCCTGTCGCCTCCAAGACACCCGTCGCTCGCTCTCCCTCATCCCTGCTCTCCACCCATCCCTGCGTGCTGTCGACCGTGTGGCTCTTCCCTGAGGGTGGTTGCGCTGCTGTTGGTTGATCCAGGGTTGCCAAGAGGGTTCGTGCGGCTCCTGGGCACGACTTGCCGCCAGTCCTGGCCGCTCCCGCTCCGCCGAGGTACTTCCTCGGCCACCCGCTTGTTGGTGGACCCCAACGACAAGCCTTTGCCAGCGCTGCCAGCGCTGCCAGCGTCGCCAGCGTTGTCGGCATCGCCAGGCGGCTCTGGCAAAGATCGTCTTGCGAAGGGATCCCAGAGCGCCAATGCTCGGCTGTGACCGGCGTTTGGCGCGAAATCGACCGGGCTCGCCCGGCTGGCGGTCTCTTGGTCAGGTCGCCGATTAAAAGGCAGCACGGACGCTTTCCCGAGCCGCTTCTGCCGTCCCCGCGTCCAGAGCCAGAGCTTGCCGTTGGATCGTTGTCTGCTCACCAGCCCTGTTTGTTTGATTGCCAGCCTCTCGCCCATCCATGTCCGAGTCCTTCCTCCCCCGGAACGGCCAGCATCGCTCCAGGACCTCAAGGGTCGCCGCCATCCAGACACGCTCCATGACCCGCTCCTCCACGAGGCCGTCACTGCCCATCACCCCGACATCGCCTGTGCCGGCATGGCGCTGTATGGCGCTGGCCGATCCACACCAAGAGACCGCTCATCGCGATGGCCATCGCACCAAGAATGCCTGTATATCCAGGCCGATCCTGTCGCCAACTCTCATGCGCGACGCAGCCGCCCACAACCCAAACGCCGTCCCATCCCCCGCGATCCAGCCGCAGCGAGAACACATGGATGATGGTGCAAGACCCATCCCATCGTGCCCCAAGTACCTTTCCCGGGTGGTGGTGGCGCTCTTCGCCAAGCTTTGCCCCGACCTGCCCGCGCCCGTGCCGCCCAGCTTCCTGCCCTTCCTGAACCATGTGCTCGTCACCACCGACATCGGCACCCCTGTCGTTGTCCACGCGCTCTACTATCTCACACGACTCCGCACGCAGATCAAGTACTGCTGCAGCTCGTGTTTTCTCGGGACCTGGCGGGACCCCATGAGTCTGGTCCTGATGTTGCTTGTCCTCAGCAACAAAATTCTCGATGACCACACCTTCACCAACAAAACCTGGTGCGAGGTTTCTCATTCTGGCGGCCACTACATTGGCGTGTCCGAGATGAACCGGCTCGAGATGAAGATCCTGGATACGATCCAGTTCCGCGCCGTGGTGGCTGCTGAGCAGTATGACTCGTTTGAGCTCGATCTTCGATCATTTGTCGCCAAATCAACAAGAGCGAATCCTTGTCAGCGACTGCCATTACCGCCGAGCGACATGGACTGGACGCCCCAGCACCCTATCCCGCCCACAAGATCGAGCTGCTCGGGCCATTCGCAAGCCCAGCGATCACAGCCTGTGGACATCCAGCACCGATACCGAGCCTCGGATGCTCTGTGCGAAAGTATCGGCAATCCACATCGGTCCTCGCCTCGGACCAACACTTGCAGTTCCTCGGCCCCAACTGCATGCGGCTACCCAAGCCTCCGGCACGACGACCTGACGCTTCCGTTGCGGTCTTTGCCCCCAACACATGCCCATCGCACAAGATACGGCTCCGACCAAACCGGCGTCGGCGCACCAAAGCCGTTGGGGCGGGTGGATGCCGCTGGCACCTCCAAACAGTCGATTGGAGCATCATGCTCAAATACGAGGCAACGAGATCAGCGGTATTTGCCAGCGCACGATCGCAAAGACGACCATGGGCTTGTCTACTGTCACTCGCTGCTGGCAGCTTCGACAAATCAGAGGTCGAGCGCCCGGAGCAAGGTCCTGTGATAGAGCGAGGGGCGGACATCACCGTTCCTGTCTGGCCACTCCCCAAACCATATGACGATCAATGCAACACATTGCTGGACACACTGCTTCTACCGCCCTCGCAATTTAGACATGAATATACACTTTGTCCATCATCCATAGCGACTGCATATGACCTCAGAGGTGCTGAGGGCGAAGTGTGCTGACAAGGGCGGATCAGTGTATGTATTCAGGACCCAGAATCGAGCGGCCACTGGCCTCAGTACGGGCTGTCCCGGTTCGCTCTGTGAGTGCTGGAAATGCTTGATTTGTGCTTGAGCCGTTTCGATCGTCTCGGGCCAATGTCATCCTCTTGGCTATTTGGTGTTGCCGGAACGAACTCCTCATTTATGCTGGGTTCGGGCTGGGTCGATGGCGGCCGCTGCGCTTGCCTTGTTGATGCATCCATTGAATCAGCAACGTGTACGGTCCTGGGTTGGGGTGCGTTGGCCCGACCACGGCCTTTTTTCCGGGCAACATTCGGTCGTGACTGAGTGGCGCTCACGACTGACTCGACCCGGAGAGCATCGGGCGAAGCAATGTCGATCGAGACTCGTTCCGTGTCTACGCCATCCGGATCCGAAGCTGGGATCGGCGCTGCAGTGTTTGGGCTGAAGTGAATGGTGTTCATACCGGCGCTGAGATGGGTTTGGCCGCTGCTTTCGTCCATTACCCTGGCATCCAAGTCACCGCCACGATGTCCAGAGCTGACGAGGCTTATGCTCCTGTGCTCATGCAGGTCACTGCTGGCGGGAACGATATCGTCCCTAAAATATGATATGTTGAGTCCATCGTCGGCAGCCTGGTCTCCAAGGTCTTGATTCGTTTGCTGATCCACGGGATTGATCGTATCACCGCGAGTCATCTGAGCTGGGGCTGTTGCGTTTGCAACCGCAGCGATGAAGGGGTCTTGGGTGTGGTCCAAGCACAATTTCTGTCCAAGTCCATCAGAGACAGAGGGGGTGAGAGGGTGAACACTCGTGTCAGGCGAGCAAGTGTTGCGCAAGTGTTTTGGACACGCCAATGTGCTGAACAGACCTTCATCCATGGATGCTCCAAGGCTTGGTCTGTCGTGAGTCGCTGGGCTGGATCGACTGTGAGCAGGCCTTTAACGAGATCAATTGCTGCAATCCAAAAGAAAGGCGGTTAGGTGATTTTGCATATGGATCCGGAGAGCCTCGGCACAAGACCTACCTTCGGGCGAGATACTGTCCCACCAGGGCGATGGGAAGGCATATTTTCCGAGCTTGATTTGGTCTGTCATCCTTGGTGGCGCCAGCTCTTCTGAAAACGGCGGGAATCCTACCAAGCTGCGTGGAATTGGATAGAGACTCAACACTCAGCAAATAGTGCTGCTGAACTGCTTATGGCATCCGACAGGCGCCGACGTGGGATCATCCCACTTACCAGATATAAAGTATCACACCGCAACTCCACAAATCAACCGCCTTCGTATAGCTTCTGCCAGCGGCGTGTGTGAGCACTTCGGGAGCAACATAGTTTGGGGTGCCGCAGAGAGTTTTCATAAAGTTCTGCTCCCCTATCAGCTTAGCCAAGCCAAAGTCGCTCAGCTTGATGCGCATGTCATTGGCATCTTTAGAAACGAGCAAGACATTCTCGGGCTTGAGATCGCGATGAGAAATCTCCCTATCGTGGAGGTACTATCGATGGAGAAGCAGAATGAGCAATCGTGGAGCAGAGTCCGCTGTCGTTCTTGGATCCCACACAGCCGCCACAAATAATACCTTGAGGGCCGCGAAGAGCTGAAACATAACTTTCCGGGCATTGTCTTCCGAGAAGCGTGTTTCTTGGACGATGCGGTTGAAGAGCTCGCCACCTTTGACCCTGGTGGATTCCGTAGGCGAATATTGTGAGCGTCAAACCAAGTCAGTGGATATTGCATAGCACACTGCCGATATGAATCCCCCATCCCTGCTTTGATCTCTGCTGGCACCGGTAGCAGCATACTCACAGTTCCAGGATGATGCACACATCCTTTTGGCTGTTGTATACATCGTATATAGAGATAATGCACGGCTGATCCCGGCCGACGGGTAAGCATCCAGCCGCATCACATGCTGGCCTCGAATCGGCGCAATACATGCAGGCCGTACATGAGAAAGACTCATCAGGATGGAGATCTCGGCCTCAAGGCTTTCCAATACTTTGGCTTTGGCATTCTTGCCCTTGGAGATGACCTTGATTGCGTATCGCTTGCCAGTCTTGCGATGGGTGGCCTCGTACACAGTTGCGAAGCTCCCGCTGTTGTCCATCAGAACGAAGCCAGTGTCGCCCGCGGGCCGTCAGCATACGGTCGAAAGACCAAGACAAGGCCATTGTTCGACATGGCGCGCATAGCTTAGATATCGTACGGCATGGCTGTCGTTTGCCCAGCTTGCCCATACGCATTTGTCCAGCTTGCCCATGTGTATGGGCCATTGCCTTTCCATTTCCGAAACCCTTTCCGAATATAATGCAATTTTGGTCCTCCCACACCGCACAGGGCCTGGCGTGGTCGGCATCTAATCATTTTCTTGCAACCACATTGTTCTGGACGCACCTTCCGAGCTTACGGTTGACGACAAACTTGCCCCGGAGAGTCTACAGCCCCAGGAAGGTCAATCCTTTGGTGTCAGCATAGCCCACCGCCGCAAAAAAAAATAATCAGCGCACTTGGTGGCTCGCTCTCTCACCTCTTCGATTCCTGCACTCTTCTCTCCCTTGGGCAGCCGGAAGATGTAGACTGGCGGTTGGGCCATCATAGGAAGCATGGGTTAGCTCGTGCGAAAATACCGGTGACCAAGTCAAGGCCGCAGTGCAAAAGACGCATACATTGATCGTCAAAAGCCGCTCCTTTCTTGCTAGCATCGTAGACAGCCAGCTGGATGGTGTCGCCGTGGTGAAGCTGATGCCGTTGGTTCTTGGGAATGCGGACACCGTTGACGAACGTTCCATTGGTGCTGAGATGATATTTGTCAGTTCGTATGTGGTACACCAATCCTTGCATCTTTGACTCATATTTAGAGGCAGAGACATGCACTATCTGCTGACATGGTATGGTAAACAGCTGACGAGGGGGGGGAGACAGGGTGCACTGGCTATACCTGAGATCCTTGATGAAAACGCAAGTCCCATGGGTTGATCGATCCGAGCTAATGATCGATTCCTTCGGGGGTCAAGGTATTTAGCGTCAAAAATGCGACAGAAACGATGGCCCTTACTCTGGTTGGTGCGGCTGCTGTCGGTTGCCAGATCAACGAAGAACAGCCTCTTTCGCATGTCCGCAAAGTGTGCTGCTGGCACATCATGGGGATCCCATGACAATAATGCGTAAGGCGTGCATCATTGTTCAGGATACCTTGTAGATCAGACAGTGGCGATTGGAAACCATTGGAATGTTCGGGATGACAATGTCGCACTCTCGATTGCGGCCGAGAAGATACCCGCTTTTGTTGCTCTGGTTGGCATCGGCTTCAGATCCGCGCGGCGGTTCTGCGGGGGCGCTGTCTGCGGTCTTGTCGAGGACGACAGATGAGAGGCGCTCAGTCATGGACACTAGCACGCCCCATGTCGTATCCGTTATTTGAACTTGGTCCGAGTGCGTCGTCGAGGCCATCTTGAGGAGCATCGTCCGTCGAGATCGTGCCTGAGACAAGCAGCCAGGAAAGCCCAGGCGACCAGCACCAGATCCGCCCCAGAGCCAAATGGAGGCGCAAGGCCAGCGATCGATCCACCGATCGATCCGCCATCCATCCGGCTCGAGTGCGCGCACCGGTCGCCAGATCAGACCACACAAAGCCGACCAACACCCACAGATCCGACCGCCCGATCGCTCTGGACAAACGACCAGCAACAACCAGCAACAGCCAGCAACAACCAGCAACGACCTCTGGGAGCAGCAATGTCAGACAGAAAAAGCAGGGGTCATCCGACGATCCAGGGGAGCTTTGTTCACACCGATCGGCTCGAGGGCTCGGCCCCAGAGCAAGGCGGGCTCATCATCCGCAAAAAAGCTGCCCCCGACGCATCCGAGCATGTATTTAAGCAGCCGCAGCCCCGGGCCTCTGCTTTGGGGCTTGATACCCTTGCAAATCAGAAGAGGCTTGAGCGTGAGCAGCAAGGCGCCAACTCGGATGCTCAAAAGCGTCTCCGACTCGATTCAACCGACGAAGCACGAGAGTGTAGGTTACGAACGCAGCCATTCCCCGCCGTCCCTCAAGCGGTGCAAAGATTCATGTCTTGCAGCATCCCCGAACTAATGTGTATGGGCTCTCATTTGTGGTATCTCGGGCTGTCAGCTCGGTCGGAACATCCCTCACGATCGACACGGTATCGCGTACCCAAACCCGAGACTCCGTCGTATGGAGGAGGTGTTTCCGAGGTCGCCAGGGAGCGTTGGGTGGATCGGGAACGTCGTCGAGGTATGGCAAAGTCGCTTGTCGAGGTCCGTCGTGGTTCTGGAGCCGGCAGGGTCTATCGCAGTCAATGGTACGAATCGAGCTGTCTCGGCAAAGTTGAGTTCTCACATTTACTATCCACTTCTTCAAAGCGGGCGGTCTCCATCGCCCATCCAAAGACGGCCGGAATTCAGCCCCTGTGCAGCCACCAACGCCATCAAGCAGCAGATCCAGCGGTGGATGGGACGCCACTCCTTCCAGATCGTTGGGAGGAATGACCCCACGAAGTAAGATCAGCTCAAGTATGGGGTTGCTGTGTTCGGACGAGCGCCTGTGGCAGCACGACCCAAGCGTCGCTCAGCGTGAGATATCGACCAATTAATCAAGTGTTTGCACGGAAACGTACACAAATGCTCTGCCATGCGTCGCCCGATGTAGCCACAGCATCAACCTCAAAATACTCGTCGTGGGACCTCACCACTCCGAAGCACTCCACCGGCTATGAGGATGCGGGTCCGCTTGCATCCTCGCATGAGGAACTTGCTGACTGGGATGGAGAGCAGCAGCGCCTCGATCGCGAGTGGTACAATCAAGAGGAAGGAGGGGTAGGTGTTGTGAGAGCTGAGAGCTGAGAGCTGAGAGTTGAGAGCTGAGAGTTGAGAGCTGAGAGTATGTGTCGCTGATTTATTTTCTTACGACGCTTACTGTCCTACCATGGAGACTAGGCTGCCGATGACTACCACAATCCATTCCGCGATTATGAGGATTACTACCGCAAGAAAGAGGAGGAACTCACAAAGCAGCAAGTGGTAGGACACAATCCACCCCCCCCCCAACGCATGTTGTCGGTTTTCCTGTTCTCGTGGGCTGTGCCGTTCAGCCGATGCTATTCACTGACAGTCCCAATTTACTTGAACTTGCAATGGCGATGCTCACGGAAGAAAAAAATATCAGCGCGACAGGCCCAATACAACAGAGACAACGATATGTGGGAAACGAACCGCATGCTTACGAGTGGCGTCGTCCAGCGCACCGAGGAGGACTTGAACTTTGAAGACTCAGGCGAGGTGAGCAGTCGCCCAGGTCCAGATATCCCAAGAGTCGTGCTGAGGACAGCCTCATATCAACGTGCTGTGATCTGGAGCTTCTACATTTAGCAGGCTCGATCATCAACGATGTTGGGCGTCGCAGTCGTCTGGTCGTTGGTTGCGAGAGCCGACCTGGGCGCGTGGCGGATGTGGTCCATCAACCAACATGGCTGACTCCATCTGCTCTGCAGACACGAATCCATATTCTTGTCAGAGATTTGAAGCCTCCGTTCTTGGATTCCAAGATCGTCTTGACCAAGCAGCTGGAAGCGATCCAGTCGGTCAAGGACCCCACTTCCGACATGGCTGTCTTTTCTCGCAAAGGCAGCAAACTGGTTCGGGACCGAAGGGAGCAGAAGGAGCGAATCAAGGTATGTCCTTGATTGCAGTTAGAACCACCAAAGTGGAGGCTGACTCGCACGATTTGTCGACATGTAGGCTGCTCCAAAGTCTTGGGAGCTCGCTGGAACGGCGCTTGGAAATATCATGGGTGTTACCAAGCGAAAGGACGATCTACCAGAAGACACTGGGGAAGAGGAGTACAAAGGCGAAGCCAAATTTTCGGACCATCTCCATGAAAAGTCGGATGCAGTCAGCACCTTCGCCCAGTCGAAAACGATCCGCGAGCAGCGTGAATTTCTCCCTGCCTTTGCTGTGCGCGAAGAGCTGATGAACGTCATTCGCGACAATCAAAGTAATCAGACGCTACCATGCAAATCACACCATCTCGAAAGCTTGTTGCGGGCAATCGCATTTGTCACAGCAATTGACCATCCAATCCCGTTGTCTTATTCTCGGTTTACAGTTGTGATCGTTGTCGGCGAAACTGGCTCGGGAAAGACGACGCAACTGACTCAGTATTTGCATGAAGAGGGATACAGCAAATACGGTGTGATCGGCTGCACCCAACCGCGGCGTGTGGCCGCCATGTCTGTTGCCAAGCGAGTCAGCGAAGAAATGGACGTATGTTTTCGTCTGGCTGCTCTTGACAGCACTAGAGGTGGGGGGGGGCGGCGTCTGTTTTACCATGAAGCTTACTCATATGATGTGTTGGGGCCTCCAGACCAAACTCGGAGAGAAAGTTGGTTACTCGATCCGATTCGAAGACTGCACATCACCCGAAACCATCATCAAATGTAAGGCTTGTAGGATTGTCAATTTTCGATGGATTCCCGCAGACGCAGTGGCCGTTTACAAGTCGATTGGCTGTCGACCCTTTCGCCTCCCGGCTCCGCACTACATCACGCATTGGCCTACACATGCTAATGCGGCTGTTCATTGACTGCCTCTGGTCACGCCCTCTTGGTACCGAGGCTAGATATGACTGACGGTGTACTCTTGCGAGAATCTCTCACGACTCCAAACTTGGATCAGTACAGCGCCATTATCATGGATGAGGCACACGAGCGGTCTCTCCACACTGATGTCCTCATGGGCCTTCTCATCCGAAGTATGTCGACCAATTGCTCAGCGTAGTGCGAACGCCGCCTCGGTCCCGATGTACTAACAGCTCACTGTTGCCACCTATAGTCATCTCCCGCCGACGAGACTTGAAACTCATTGTCACATCGGCAACCATGAATGCTGAGAAGGTAACAAGTTAATGCTGCAGGACACACCTCGTTGGTTTCTTACGATGCTGACATGCAAACCACTCTTAGTTTTCGACCTTCTTTGGAAACGCTCCCATTTTCATCATCCCAGGCCGCACTTTCCCGGTCGACATCATGTTCAGTCGGACTGCCAGTGAGGATTATGTCGATGCCGCTGTGAAGCAAGTTCTTGCCATCCATCTTTCGCGACCCCCTGGGGACATCTTGGTTTTTATGCCGGGTCAAGAGGACATTGAAATTACTTGCGAGGTTGTGGAAGGTATGTTTCCCGCTGGTACAAGGTTCGAGACTTGAGGCAACCCACTCTGAGATCAAGCTGCCCACCCCTTTTAGTACATATTTTCCCAGTTCAACGTCGGCCCTTGCGTTTTGAATGATGGAGGGACACTCCTGTCGCGGTGCATGTTGACACTGCGTCTGAGACGAGGATGGAGCTGTTCCGAGAAACTATGCAGTGCATTAACATGCGTGAACGCCTTGTCCTGTGTCCTGATTCCCAGAGCGCCTTGCTCAACTCGATGATGCACCAGCCATGAGTGTTTTGCCGATATACTCTCAACTTCCTGCGGATTTGCAGGCCAAGATATTTGAACGTGCAAGCAACAGCGCTAGAAAGTGCATCGTCGCCACCAATATTGCAGAGACATCCCTAACAGGTGGGCTCTGATCGAAGTGATTCAAATTTTGGCTGTGAAGAGATTCAGAGTCGTTGAGGCAACGAATCAAGCCCGATAGCCATGTGGATGTTACCTTCATATAGATCATGGCCATGCCTCTCAGTTGTTTAGCCGACATGAACTAACACAACCATGGATAATGTAGTCGATGGCATCATGTATGTCATCGACCCAGGTTATTGCAAACTGAAAGTGTATAATCCAAAAATCGGGATGGACTCGTTGCAAGTGACTCCGATCAGCCAGGCGAATGCAGGCCAACGTTCGGGACGTGCCGGGCGTACAGGAGCCGGGTAAGGCGATGGCTCTTCAGTGGTCAGCCAGTGTGGGCTCGCGACTGGTTTATCGACAGCATACTAACGGGTTGCGTTGGGAATCCCGCTTCGACCTGATCTAGTACTTGCTTCCGATTGTATACCGAGTCAGCTTTCAACCATGAACTGTTCCCAAACAATATCCCTGAGATACAGCGGACCAACTTGGCCAATGTCGTGCTGCTTCTCAAATCACTAGGGATCAAGAGTCTCTTGGATTTCGAGTTCATGGATCCGCCTCCCCAGGTTTGTGGTCAACCGAGTGGAAATGTGATGCAGCCAGATCATGACATGGCACTTCGATCGCTATGAATCAACAGTTCTCGTTAGTCGATCACATCGCACCGTCCATAAGACTAATATGCCGCCAATGATATCACTCTGAACCAAAACAGGACAACATCCTAAACTCAATGTATCAGCTATGGGTGCTTGGTGCCTTGGACAATACCGGTGAATTGACCTCAGTTGGGAGCAAGATGGTGTCATTCCCACTGGAGCCGTCCCTGGCGAAAATGCTGATCGCCTCCGAGGATCTCCATTGTTCCGAGGAAGTTCTGGTATGCCAATGACTCGAGAAACATCGGTGTGAAGGCAGAGGGTACTACGAGGCGATCAGGCGCCGCGCCGTTGCAATCATCTGTCTCATCATTCCCATTGTCTGATTTCCGCAACCAAAGACAATTGTGTCGATGCTCTCTGTACCAACGGTGTTTTACCGCCCCAAGGAGCGCGCAGAAGAGAGCGACGCGGCACGAGAAAAGTTTTTTGTCGGAGAAAGCGACCATTTGACTCTGCTCTACATTTATCTTCAATGGAAGGCGAACGGGTAAGTAGAGCTGAACCTATCCACACCAAAGTGGCTCCGTGGTTGGCTGTGCAAATGAGACACTGATACGGAGTTTAACCGTATCGATTGCAAGTGCGATGCTCTTCACCAAGTCCCCAAAAGAGACATCGTATGTGATCCTGCTCGCGGGCGGTGGAAACAACCTTTCGACTAATGATGGCATACAACGGTTTCATTCGTGATGTCTTCGCATCTGTTGGAAACGCACAATCGATCATCGCGCGTCGTATCTGTGGAATATCCGCCCTGATGGGTGCTAGTTATCGGGATGACTGGTGCACGGAGCACTTCTTGCACTCAAAAGCCATGCGCAAGGCCCGGGAGGTTCGCACGCAACTGGCCGATATCATGAAATCTGAAAAGATGGCAAATCTTTCCTGTGGTATGGAGTGGGACGTAATCAGGTAAAAGAATCGGCCATGCTGATGCCGTCGCTTCGGCACCAGTTCATATCGAAGGCTGGCCAGCGTGTACCGATGGGGTGATGCAACCATATCTTGGCTAACACACGAGACAAACTTGGTCGCCAGAAAATGCATTTGCTCCGCGTACTTTCATCAATCTGCCAAATTGAAGGGTATCGGCGAATATGTCAATATGCGGACAGGCATGCCATGCCATCTGCATCCAACAAGTGCACTCTATGGGCGCGGCCATACATCCGACTATATTGTCTACCACGAACTTGTAATGACATCCAAGGAGTATATGCAATGCGTAACCGCTGTGGAAGCAGAGTAAGTGCCGATTTGCATCTATGAATACGGCCAGAGCTGTGCCGAAATGACTGCATAATGTGACGTAGATTGAAAGGCAGATTAGTAGATTCTTGAGTGCTGCGATCCAATATGCTGATGGCACCCGACGGTGATTCAAGGGGGGGGGGCGAACCTCGAACTAACAACCCATTCTGGAATATTGTAACATGGGGATTTACTTAGATGGCTGGCAGAACTCGGTCCCATGTTCTTCAGCATCAAAGAACAGCACTTTAGCCAGCGTGAGAAGCGACATCAGGATCGTGTGGAAATGTCTCATATGGAAGAGGAGTTACGGCTTGCAACCGAGAGAAAGCGCGCTGAGGACTCTGTCACAGAAGCGACCCCGGTCTCGAGGTAAAACGACAATGCAAGCGACCGTGTGGATATGATGGTGCGATTCGGATGCAAATCCAGGGACGATCTTATTGACACTGCCTCTTCAATCTCAAGATCCCGGATACTGACCCCCGGCAGAGGTCAGCGCGGGCGACGGGAGCCAGGAACTCCTCTGCAGCGAAGTCGTCTTGGGCTCTGAGCATTGAGGTTTTGTGGAAGGGAATAAACCCAAGTGAATTGTCACATCTATGAAAAATATGCTGATATCCAGAGAGGCCACCTTGGACAGGAAACCTGTGATGAGTGACTCAGCGAAAGATCCCAGATTTTAGGACACAACACAGTAACAAAGTTGCCGTTTGGAAGACGCTCCTCAGCCGATCAGGGCGATTTTTGTAATACAAGCGATCCGTCGCGACCGATTCACATGGAAAGATTGTCCTGAGAACGAATGTGACTACGCATCATGAGGGAGCGCAGGGTGTGGCAGATCAGGCAAGTAGTTGCCATAGCGCGAAACCCAATCACCCATCCCGCATCACCAAGCCATATTAGAGGTCAAAAACTCACACTTGTGTCTCGAGAGAGGTTGTCTCACGCAGCTACGTCGGATCACAGCCAAGGAACAAGATAGGCACAGCGAGGTGAATGGGAGAGGTTGATGACCGGGGGAAAGACGATGTCCAGGAATGTGAGAATTGAGTGGAAGGGTGAGATTGCCTGAAGCGAGAGGGAGGAGCTGAGAGAGGAGAGCAAATGAAGAACAGCCGGACGATTCGCTTGAGGTATGGATCCCAGCCTCGGATCATCACAATAATGGAAGTGTCCCTTGTCAATGTTGTCGTTGGGTCCTGAACCGATAAGCCAAACCGACGATCTGATTGAAAGAGTCTAGTATGAGAAAGGCGACTCCAGGAGAACCATATTCGTACTCCGGTTGGCACAAGAATCTTGTCGCCACAAGAAACCATATACGAATCCCTGTATCGTGAAACAGGAGGGTAAACCGATTGTAAGACGCTACGAGCAAGGCGGAGCACCCAGAGAGAGAGGTGAAGCACAGCGCAGTCGGAGGCGAAGTCAGAGTCATCGGCGCCAGCCAATCAGGGAATACACGCCGAGACAAACAAACATGACTCACAGTGCATCACGCGCAGCAGTCCACACGTGTTCCCAACGTGCATGATCATCACATCATCCCCTCCCCAAACTACGGCCACTCCTGCGAACAATAAGTCCAGGCTTGTCGGGGTACCGGCGGTGGAAGTCGGCTATCTTGTCGGGAGCGTTAACGTAGTTGGCGGGCTCCCAGCTGCGATGATCGGTCGAGTAGCCCTTCCAATCAACGAAATAGCTCAACTTACCGCGGACCAGCTTGGAGTCGAGGATCTCCTGGACTTCATACTCCAAGTGGTCGTCGACGCGGACTGGCGGAGGAGGGTCTTGGATGCGGCCGGGGAGGGTGTTCGACTTGTGGGGCTCGAGGAGGGAGACATGGAACACCGGATGGATCTTGAGATCCTTGGGAAGGTCGAGGCGGAAGGCGAGGGAACCGATGGCTTCGACGATCTTGTAGGGTCCAATGCGCTGGTAGTCCAACTTCTTGCTTGGACGGGTGGTCTTGATGTTGCGCGTTAGGACCCAGACTTGATCGCCAGGAGCGAACTTGGGAGCGTCGGACTTGTGGGCATCCGCAAAGCGCTTGTAGTCCGCCTTGGCCTTCTCGAGGTTCTCCTTCAGCAACGCCAAGTTGTGCTGAAGGTGTTCGACTCGGTCGGTCGCGGAGGGGACATCGAGGCTGGAAGGAAGGACCGGAGACTCGAATCGGGGGTTGAAGCCGTAAGTCGCCAGGAACGGGGAGGTCTTGGTCGAGGTGTGCTCGAGGTTGTTGTATGAGAACTCGGCGAGCGGAAGTAGCATCGCCCAGTCATCCTGCTGGTACGAGGTGTAGCAGCGGAGATGCTGGTTGATGACTTGGTTGACCCGCTCAGTCTGTCCATCGGTTTGGGGGTGGAACGCCGTGGACAGACTGGTCTTGATGCCGAGTTCCGAGCACAGGGCCTGCCAGAACCGCGAGGTGAACTGGCTTCCTCGGTCCGAGACGATGTCGTCTGGGAGACCGTGGAGGCGGAAGATGTTGTCGAGGAACAGCGACGCTGTTTCCTCGGCACTTGGGAGGGACCGACAGGGAAGGAAGTGGGCCATCTTGGTCAGGCTATCGACGACGACAAAGATGCAAGTCTTGCCGTTGGACTCGGGGAGGTCGGTGATAAAGTCCATCGTCACCAGAGACCAGGGTCGCGATGCCGTCGGGAGGGGCTGCAAGTATCCGAACGGCTTATGTCGAGGGACTTTCGAGCGTGCACAAGTGTCGCACGTCGAGACATAAGCCTGGACATCCTTGCGGATCGAGGGCCACCAGAACTGCCTCGAGATCAGTGCCCGAGTCCGCCGAATGCCAGGGTGTCCAACAGCGACAGGATCGTGGCATGACTTGAGGACGGGGACTCGGCATGACTTGGGAACAACGATCTTGTCCATGAAGGTGAGGAGATCATCCTTCAGGACATACTTGGGATCGTTGCGGAGCTGGTCCAGGGACGGGTCCTTGGGTTGCTCCTCGGCAATGAGCTTGAGCAAGTCCACGGGGCGAGTGGAACTTGCATCCGAGGAGCGACGGACGGCACAGGCGAACGACGAAGGTGGCAGCAACGGGGGAGGCTCCTTGGACACAGGTGCGGACGGAGGGACGTAGTCCGGGCGGCGGGAGAGAGCGTCGGCCTTGCCGTCCTTTGGACCTGGGAGATATTGGATCCAGAGGTCGAACTGAGACAAGAACTGCGACCACCGGGTCTGCGTGCCTGTCAATTTCTCACGACTAAGCTGTCATGAACTCAATCGGGTTCCCCTCCTCGCTCGGCCGGGACGTGTGCCTAACGCTGCAACCAGGTGGCTCGGGAGAGAACCCGGGCTGCTCCCGAGTCCCGTGGTTGCAACTGGTCCCGACTGTGGCGGGATCAGGTCGATGTCTGCTCGCCTGCCTGCGCCGAGACTAGTCGCAGGCATATGAACCCGACAGACGAGCCTCTTCCTTTGAGCTCGTCTTGCCTCTTGTACTTTTCGTAGTGTTCCTCGTCTCGAATATATTTGGCATTTCCGTCTTCCAGCCGCTGAATCCTTGACATTAGGCAAGACCTTCAACCACCCCCCCATATTCTGCCCTGCTTTTTTTCAAACCTGTCTGGCCCCTCCATCACCGAACAGGATGCCGCCATCCTCAAAGCAACCGTCAGCCATGTCGACGAGCACACTCAGGTACTCGACCGAATCTCAACCCAGCTGACCACTCAAAGGGCTGCCTTCAACGACCTTCGTGCCCTTGTCGTTCAGGACCAAGCCCAACGCCGTGCCGAGTTCAACGACGCCATAGCCCTTGGGGTCCACGAGGCTCTTCAAGCCCTTCGAGCCGCCCCTGGTCCTGCCCCTGTTGACCGCTACCATGACGACCCCGAGCCCCAAGCCCAACAAGGTCGTCCCGTTCGCCCTGCCCGTCAGACTCGGCCGGCTCTTGGCGTTGCCGCAAGGATGGGCCCTCCAGAACGCTTCTCGGGCAAGGATCCAAGCCGCCTCAACGCCTTCTTGGCCCACTGTCGTCTCGTATTCGCCTCCAATCCCCCGGACTACCCAACTGGAGTCGACAAGGTCTTCTACGCTCTATCCTACCTTGATGGCACGGCCGCCGACTACATGGCGCCGTTCATCGAAAAGATAGAAGCCCCTTGGGAGGAGCAACCCGAGGTCATCAACAACTTCGAAGCCTTCTCCGAGGCCCTCCGCACCGCCTTCGGCCGAGTCCAACCTGCTGTTGCCGCCGCCCGTGACCTCGTCAAGCTCTCTCAAACCGGCTCCGCTGCCACTTATGCCTCCGAATTCCGTCGCCTCCGTATCCACCTTGCTGATTGGGGAGACAAGGCGCTCATGTTCCACTACGAGCACAATCTCAAGCCGTCGGTTCAGGAAGAGTTGTCCCGTCAAGAGTTCGACTCCCTCGAAGAGCTCATCAGCGCCTCAATCCTGATTGACAACCGACAGGAGGACCAACGCTCGCGCCGTTCGGCCCACCGCCCCTCGGCCCCTGGGCCACGCCAAGTCCCACGCCCAGTTTTCCAAGCTCCCCGTCCCCTCACCCCTGGTCCGCAGCCCATGGACTTGGGCCAGACGGGTGCCCACCGACTGACTCCTGAGGAGAGGGAGGCCCTCCGACTGGCCGGGAAGTGCTACTACTGCCAGAAGGAAGGACATGTCGCCCTCCGCTGTCCCCTCAAGCTTGTCCCTCGCACTTCTCTTGTCCCCGCTCCCCTCGCCTCCGTGGATGCCAATAAACTCTCCGACCAGGAAAACTTCTCTGCCTAGAAAAGGTCAGAGCAGCTTTCCTAGGCGAGTCGTTTACACCACAATCTCCTCCTGCCCCCGCTGTACCATGCCACCTTGCCCCCGTTACCAGTTCTTGCTCACCTTCCGTGCCACCTTCTCCGGATCCTGTCATAGAACCCCAACCTTCCATTGATATTCTCATCCTGCACAACTCGGAGCCTATTGCCGCGACAGCCATCATTGACACTGGCGCGGTCACTTCCTTTATGGACTTTGAATTTGCAGCACGGCATAACCTTCCCACGTTTGCTTCTTCATTCCTGATAACTCTTGCTGATGGCTCTGCTCTGAAGTCCAGTCACAGTGTTTGTGTCCCGATGGTCGCCGGCGACAATCACTACGAACAAGCTTCGTTCGCACTGATTGAGCTGGCGTCCCACCCCATCATTCTGGGAATGGACTGGATTTCGAAGCACAAACCCCATTTTGATTGGCACCACAATTCTGTTTTTCTCCCGTGCACGCCAATCCACTCCATGCCCTCACCTCCCGAACCTTTGCTCTTGCCTGCTGCCGAGTCCGAGTCCTTGCCCGTCGAGTCCGAGCCCCACCCCGTCGCGTCCCAGTCTTGCTCCGCCGTGCCCGAGACCTGCCCAACCAAGGTCGACCAAGTGTCCGCACCGTTGCCCCAAGCTGTCCCCGTTGCCAAGCCGAGCCCTCGCCCGAGTGTGAGCCTGGTTGGTGGCATCCCATTCCGTCACGCAATCAAGAACGAGAACCTTGAAGTATTCTTGCTGGATGCTGCCCGTCTTGTTTCCCTGTGCTCTGTGGGGGTCGCAGGTCCCACCCCCGTCGAGAAACCTCAGCCAGAGGTGCCGTCCAAGTACTCCGAGTTCTCGTCCGTGTTCTCCAAGGTCGAGGCGGACAAGCTTCCCCCACATCGCCCCTACGACCACAAGATTTCCTTGGTCGAGGGCGCCTCTCCCTCGTTCGGCCCAGTGTACAACCTGTCCAAGCTCGAAATGGAGGCCCTGCATGACTATGTCCAAGAAAACCTGTCGAAGGGGTTTATCCGACGTTCCGAGTCCCCGGCTGGCGCTCCTGTTTTGTTCGTGAAGAAACGTGATGGCTCACTTCGTCTGTGTGTTGATTACAGGGCCCTCAACAAAATTACCATCCCGAACCGCTGTCCGCTCCCGTTGATCTCTGAGACCTTCGACAACCTCGGAAAGGCAAAGGTCTTCACGAAGCTCGACATGCGAGGCGCATACAACTTGTTGCGCATCGCTGAGGGCGAAGAGTGGAAAACCGCCTTCCGTTGTCGTTATGGTCATTTTGAGTACACGGTGATACCCTTCGGTTTGATGAATGCCCCGGCCACCTTCCAGTCCTTTGTCAATGACGTTCTTCGGGAGTACTTGGATCAGTTTGTTGTCGTCTATCTTGACGACATCCTGATATACTCTAGTAATCCCGAAGAACACGAAGCCCACGTCCGCAAGGTCTTGTCCAAGCTCCACGAGGCCAAGCTCTCACTCAAGCTCGAGAAATGCGAGTTCGACCGCACATCCGTGACCTTCCTGGGTTTTGTGATCTCCCCAGAAGGAATCTCAATGGACCCTGAAAAGGTCCAGGCAATCCAGGAATGGGAAACTCCGAAATCCGCCCATGATATCCAAGTGTTTTTAGGCCTCTCAAATTTCTACCGCCGTTTTGTCAAGGATTATTCCAAAATAGCCTCTCCACTCACTGGCCTCCTCAAGAAGGACTGCAAGTTTGCCTGGTCCGCACCTGCTGAAGCCGCCTTCTCCCGACTCAAGAACGCCTTGAGCACTGGTCCTGTCCTGCGACACTACGATCCCGATCGCCAATGCGTCCTGGAGACGGACGCGTCAGATTACGCCCTGGGCGCGGTACTGAGCCAGCGTGACGACGAGGGTCAACTTCACCCCGTCGCATACTACTCCCGCAAGCTTTTGCCCGCCGAAATGAATTATCAAGTTTACGATAAGGAGCTTTTGGCAATTGTGGTTGCCTTTAAGCATTGGCGCCACTATCTCGAGTACTCTCCCCAGGTCGCCGAAGTTGTCACGGATCACAAAAATCTCGAGTACTTCAACACGTCCCGCAATCTCAGCCGCCGCCAAGTCCGTTGGTCGGAAATCCTAGGCGACTTTCACTTCGTGATCCGCTACCGCCCGGGAACACTCAACTCTGCCGCCGACGCCTTGTCCAGGAAGGACAAGACTCGTAAGGAGGGAGGTGACTCCTGTAGTTCCCCAAACCTACACACGCTTCTCCCACCCCAGCTCTTTGTTTCCGCCCTTCGTGCTGTTCCTGTTGCTTCCGAGGCCCATGACATCACTGCCATGATCAAGTTGAAACTCAGGAACGACCCCACCTTTGAACCCATCCTGTCCCAGCTTGCCAAGGACCCCACTTCCCGTCCAGGATACTCCGTGGATGGAGAGCTGCTCCTGTTCGAAGGCCTTGTTTGTGTCCCAGATGCCCCTGAACTCAAGAGGGAGATCCTACAAGAGTGTCACGACTCGGCCTCTGCTGGCCACTTCGGGATTGCCAAGACCTATGAGTTGGTCTCCCGCACCTTCCACTGGCCATCAATGCGCAAGTACATCAAAGATTACGTCTGTGAGGGACTGACCCACATGTGAACATGACGCGAGAGACCACTCGCGTCATTCCTGCAACATGTCCACCATCGCGCCATCAATCACATCACTTCCCACGCCTCGACACACTCCTCGACCCGAGTCCACCCCCGTCCCGTCTCGGACTCGAAATATAAAGAACCCTCGCCTAGAGCTCCGGGACGGGGAGGGGACTCGATCGGGGGGATCTTGAACTTCGACCCACGCCCTTTGAACGCTGAATAAATTTATCTTCAACCTCCTCTTTTCCTGGCCCTCCCATCATGGATCCTGACAACGTCTCTGGGTGCGAAACTTGCCAACGAAATAAGCATTCACGACACAAACCCTTCGGTTTCTTGGCCCCCCTCCCGGTTCCTGATCGACCTTGGTCCTCGGTATCGGTAGATTACATCACTCAGCTTCCCGAGTCTTCCGGTCACACCGCCATTTGTGTTTTCGTTGACCGGTTCTCCAAGATGGCTCACTTCGCTCCTTCCTTCAATGAAGCTACCACTGAAGATACCGCCAGGATGTTTTTTGACCGCGTATTCTGCCAACACGGCCTCCCGGACGACATCGTCTCCGACAGGGGCTCAACCTTTACGTCCAAGTTCTTCAAGGCCCTCCTCGATTTGCTCAAGGTCGACCATAAGATGTCAACCGCCTTCCACCCCCAAACAGACGGACAAACTGAACGAGTCAATTCCGTACTTGAACAGTACATTCGATGTTATGTTAACTTCCAACAGGATGATTGGTCAACTCTCCTCCCTCAGGCGGAATTTCCGTACAACAATACCAGTCAAGCAACTATCGGATGTTCGCCATTTTTTGCCAACACCGGCGTCAACCCCAAATTCTCGATCACGCTTCCCCGCGTCACCAAGACCACAAGTCTCGCAAGAGATCGGGTACAGGAGATCCAAGCCTTGCATGAGGAACTCAAATTCAACATCCAGCTAGCACAGGAATCCCACGCCAAGTACTTCGACGCC
Organism: Polychytrium aggregatum; assembly: GCF_025602895.1. NCBI lineage: Eukaryota > Fungi > Chytridiomycota > Chytridiomycetes > Polychytriales > Polychytrium > Polychytrium aggregatum. Next base: position 268,054 of record NW_026516247.1, read on the forward strand.
AACCGATGTCCCGGTCCCTGCTTCAATGTTGGTGACCGAGTCTGGCTCTCGGCGAAGAATATCAAGACCACACGACCAACCGCCAAATTGGACAATCTCAAACTTGACCCGTACAAGATCCTCGCCAAGGTCGGGCCAAGATCATTCAAGTTGGACTTGCCGGCGTCCATGAAGGTCCACCCCGTTTTCCACATGCCGCTCCTGGAACTGGCTCTGGATGACAAGATCCCCGGTCGGGCCCCCGCCCGACCTCCTCCAGTTCTCATCAAAGGCAATGAAGAATGGGAAGTTGAGCGAATTTTGGACTCGAGGTTGTTCAGGGGTAAGCTTCAGTACTTCGTGCACTGGAAGGGGTACACGGAGATGGACCGCACGTGGGAGCCCGCGGACAACCTCGAGCATGCGGGACAACCTGTCAAACTCTTTCACAGGAGCTACCCCAGCAAACCTGGCCCTCTCGGAGTTCGGTCGCTGAGAGGGAGATAATGTCATGGACTACATCGATGTCGCCCTCCTCGCTCGGCCGGGACGCGTACCTAACGCTGCAACCAGGTGGCTCGGGAGAGAACCCGGGCTGCTCCTGAGTCCCGTGGTTTGCAACTGGGCCCGACTGTGGCGGGATCACGCCGATATCTGCTCGCCTGCCTGTGCTGAGGCTGGGCGCAGGCTTATAAACCCGGCAGACGTGCCTCTCCATTTGAACACTCATTGCCTCTTGTATTTTCATCTTGTGTTTCTCGTTTCGAATGTATTTAGAGTTTTCGTTTTCACTTCTCTTCCCAGCTGCCGAGTCCCGGACACCAGGATGGGCAGCGTGGCAGTCCTTACAAGCTCTGGCTCTCTCCGTTTCCCTGACTGGCGGGGGAGCGGGCAGGGCAGGTGCGGATGTAGTGGCCAGGTTCGCCGCAATATAAGCACTGGTTGTTGGTGTGTCGATGGCTTTTCTTAGCTTCGCGGGGGCTGAGGTCGGTGGTTCCAATATCGATGTTCATCCAGTCGTTGAGGGACCTGGCTTGGAGGACTTGTGGTTGTCGACGCGGACGGTAACCATATTTTTGACGATCCTCGAGAATCCTGGCTTCGAGGCAGGCAGAGATTTGAATAAGTTCGTAGAGTGTCAGATCACGGGATCAAGAGGAAGTCAAAAGAAGAAGATAGAGAAGGGTTTTATTGATCTTAGCGACGCTAGGATCTAGAGTCAAGTGTGTCTGGGGTCGAAGGTGATGACCAGAAACATGAGCGGGCGAAGGCGGGCTATTTATCTGTCTGGCGGTCCCGGAGGCGAAGCCTGCGGCAGCGGGGGCGAAGCAGCGGAGGCGGCGGGACAGCAGCCAGGCAGCAGCGGCTAACCGGAGAAACATGTGAAAGTCTGACAAATGCTCGGTGGCTGACAAATGCGGGTGACACAGCATCTGACTAATGCATGGTCGATGACAAATGCAGGGACACAGAGCGGCGTGTGCAACATGAGAGCAAGGAGAAAGGAAAGGCGTCACAGGACAAAGGAAAAAGAAAGTGTGCAACGCAAACAGTGACACAAGTGCGACGGTGCAGCCAAGCGGGCACAGGGATCTGTGACATAGAGGGTTTCAGGCGCTTAGTCGTGGATGGCCAACATGTCTTTCACTTCGCGTTTGAGTCCTCGTTCATACTGTGCGATGAAGGCTACCTAATTTCATGATTTCGGCTTATTTGAGCTGGAAAACCGGGACATACACCGAAGCGGGGCCACGGCCTTGCACAAGCTTCATGAGCGACGTCTCCGCTCGTTTCTGAGCGTGAGGGTCGCCGTACCTCGCCTCCAGTTGGTTCCGAAACCGATCGAAGTCTTGAAGCAAGGGGCTCCCCAACTACACCAAGCTGGCATGCCAGTTAGCAGGAGGGCCAACGAGCCGGGATCCTTCAAGGCCGACACGGTGCCGTTAGGTTGGGTAACGAGCGCCATTCAAAATCAGGAGTATGTTCGCTTTGGTCAAATAGACTTTGGAGGTAGCGGCGATTGCCGTCAAACGGGTCAGGAAATCTCACAATCGGGTCAGCATGAAGGGGAAGAGCAGTCTGATGGAACAAGCGGGGAACCGGGACGATGGGACAATGGGATAATGGGATAATGGGATAATGAGACTATGGGTGTCAGATCACGGGATCAAGAGGAGATCAAAAGAAAAAGATAGAGAAGGGTTTTATTGATCTTAGCGAGGCTAGGATCTAGAGTCAAGTGTGTCTGGGGTCGAAGGTGATGACCAGAAACATGAGCGGGTGAAGGCGGGCTATTTATCTGTCTGGCGGTCCCGGAGGCGAAGCCTGCCGCAGCGGGGGCGAAGCAGCGGAGGCGGCGGGACAGCAGCCAGGCAGCAACGGCTAACCGGAGAAACATGTGAAAGTCTGACAAATGCTCGGTGGCTGACAAATGCGGGTGACACAGCGTCTGACTAATGCATGGTCGATGACAAATGCAGGGAAAACAGAGCGGCGTGTGCAACATGAGAGCAAGGAAAAAGGAAAGGCGTCACAGGACAAAGGAAAAGGAAAGTGTGCGACGCAAACAGTGACACAAGTGCGACGGTGCAGCTAGGCGGGCAGAGCGATCTGTGACATCCCCCCCAGAAAAATTGTGCTCAAGTCAAACCATCAATTTTTCGATCCCGAGTTGCGTTGCACTTGTGCTTGGCAAAGGTCGATCAGTGTGTCCATTTCCGGAAGGTTGCGGTTGCGGCTGAGGAAGTCGTGGATATCTGCGAGTCCTCCATCCAAGAGTTCGGCCAGTGGTGCCCACGAGTCGTAAGATGGGTCGTATCCCTGCCAGCGGAGCAAGAACTCGTGTCGATATCCAGGAAGTCGACGTCGTCGGTTGATCCTGTGTCCAATGATCGCTTCGAACACTGATTCGTCGTTGTGGTTGGGTCCGGGTTCATCAAACACAAGTTGGTCGGTCGATGGTGTGTTGTAGGGGACGAGGGCGGAAGCGGGGAGTTCGGTTGTAAATCGGAGGGTCCTCGGGAGTCGAAGTCGATATCCAGTCGTTCCGATCTTCTCGATGATCTTGAAGGGTCCCAAGTACGGCATCCGCATCTTGGAGGGTGTGACGTCGTCCGTGCTGAAGTGATACGCGGTCGTGTCGATCAGGACTTGGTCGCCAATGTCGTAGCTGATATCGCGTCGATGTCGGTTGGCGTAGTACAGGGCCCGGTCCTGGGCCTTGCCGATGTTGTCCGAGACCAAGTCCAGAGTCGCTTGCATCTCCTCGATCGACTGTGCTGCAGGGTTGGACTCGGCGATGATGTCGGTGTTGGCAGGAGTGCGAGGATGCTGACCGTGCATCAGGAAGAAGGGCGAATGTCCAGTCGAAGCTGAGCTGTGTGAGTTGAGCGCGAACTGGATGTATGGCACTTGATCGATCCAGCGGGAGCCGAGGGCCAGAGTCGAACAGCGGATGGCCTCGGCGACGGTTGCCACAAAGCGTTCGACTTGTCCGGCGGCCTCGTGGTGGTGGGCAAAGGCGATCCGGAGTTCGGTCTTGAGCAGAGTGTTAAGTCCTGTCCAGAAGGCCGACCGGAAGCGTGTGTCGTGATCCGAGATGAAAGTGCCGGCGAGTCCAAAGTGCACAAAGACATCGCGGAAGTACTGGCGGGCGACGTCTTCGGCCGAGTCGGTCTTGTTGCCAGGAACCAGGACGACGTACTTGGTGAGGGAGTCGACAAAGATCGTGATCGAGTTGAAGGTGCGTCCCGAGAGTGAGTCCGTGACAGGCGGGAGTCCGAGGATGAAGTCGAGGGCGACAGTGTCCATCTTGCGGGTGGCCACAGGGATCCGGGAGAAGTGACCGTATGCTTGTTGTCGTCGGATCTTGGCTCGCTGGCAGATGTCGCAGTGCGAGACCCACTCGGCAATGTCCTTGGACATGGCGGGCCAGTAGTAGTGTGTCGAGATGGCCTTGTAGAGCGTGTTGGTGCCGGGGTGAGCTGCACAGACAGAGTCGTGGTGGTCCTTGATGATCGAGATGCGGAGGTCCTTGCCGGGGATGCAGATGCGGGTCGAGTCGAAGTAGAGAATCCCGTGTCGAAGTGAGAAGCGGTGCAGCTGTGCCTTCATCCACGGCTTGAGTCCGTCGGTCGAGTTGTCGCGGAGGACCGAGATCAGTGCTGACAGGATCGGGTCGGAGCTGTACTGAGTGCGGATGGTGTCCAAGAGATCGTCGGGCGAGGGTCCGAGGTTGACAATCGCGTTGATGATCGAGACTTGGACGGCCTTGGAGATGGCTGTCGGTGTGCGCGAGAGCACGTCGGCGACCTTGTTCCACGAGCCGGGGATCCACTGGATCTCGAGGTCAAAGTCCAGCATCGTGTCGATGGCTCGCTGTTGGCGCTTGTTGAGGGTCTTGGAGTCGAGGATGTGCTTGAGCGCCTTCTGGTCGGTGTGGAGGAAGACTTTGCGGCCGACGAGGTAGTTCTTGAACTTGTCGAGGTGGCGGGTGATCGACAGCAGCTCGCCGTTGTAGGGCGAGTAGTTGAGTTCGGATCCGTGCAGTTTCTGCGAGTTGAAAGCGATGGGGCGCACCGTGCCGGATCCGTCCATGTCCTGCCCGATCCATCCACCAATCGATGCGCTTGACTCGGACCAGTCGGTGAAGAGGTGAATGTCCTTGTCCGGGTTGACCATGTGCAGCGACTGAGGCGAGAGCAACTTGAGCTGCTCGAAGGCGGCGATGGCGTTGTCGTCCCAGACGACGGACTTGGTCGAGTTGGCGGAGCGGGTGGTGATCAGAGTCGAGAGTGGACCGGCGAGGGCAGCGTAGCCAGGGACAAAGCTCATGATGGTGTTGGTCAAGCCGAGGAAGCTGCGGAGTTCGTGTTCGGTCGTTGGTCGCGGGTAGTTCTTGATGGCGTCGATGCGCGAGGGATGCACTTGGATGCGTCCTTCGCCGATGATGAAGCCGAGATAGGTGACGGTCGAGTTGAAGAACGAACACTTCTCGGGTCGGATCTTGAAGCCGTGTCGGTGGATCTTGTCGAGGACCAGTTCGATGTGGCGGATGTGCTGGTCCTCGTCCTCGGATGCGATCAGGATGTCGTCGATGTAGACGAACACAAAGTCGTCGATGAACTCGCGGAAGATGTCGTTCATCGCGGCTTGGAACACGGAGGGACTGTTGGCGAGGCCGAAGGGCATCACAAGCCACTCAAAGTGGCCGTACTTGGTCCTGAAGGCCGTCTTGGGGGTGTCGGCGTCGGCAATGCGGATCTGGTGGAATCCGCGTTGCAAGTCGAGCTTGGAGAAGACACGGCACTTGGACAGGCGGTCGATGATCTCGCGCATGTTGGGCAGCGCGGTGCGGTCCTTGACGGTGATCTTGTTGAGGGCGCGGAAGTCAAAGACGAGTCGGAACTTGTCGCCCTGCTTGACCCAGAAGATCGGTGCGCCGAAGGGCGAGACGGACTTGCGGATGTGGCCGATCCGGAGCAATCGGTCGAGTTCGTCTTTGAGACGAGCGAGTTCTTCGGCCGACATTTGGTAGAGCGACGACCAGGTTGGCTTGGCAGAGTCGTCGAGTCGGATGTTCATGTCGATGCCGGGTCGGTGAGGCGGGAGTTCCTTGAGTTCGTTGAAGGCATCGCGGTACTTTGCGATGATGGATCGGTGTTCGGGGGTCAGTGGTTCGAGGACACGGGCAAGTTGGGCAACGGGGTCGTAGGGTTCAACAGCAACTGTATTCAAGTCACTGCTCAGAGTACAAACATACACGGCGCCGGGAGTCGAAGCCAGTGCGTTGATCTGCTGGGTCGACATGTGGTACTGGGATCGGAGTTCGAGGGTCGTGAGTGGCATTCCGGTGTCGGGTCGCGATGCCGTCCAAGTGTGGTGCTTCCCGTCGATCGAGAACTTGATTCGGTTGGAGGGCCAGTCGATCTCGGGGTTGGTCTGGTCGAGCCAGTTCTTGCCGAGGATAACGTCCCAGGTGAGTGGCGCGGTGAAGAGGTTGATGCGGGCGTGGTAGTCGTGGATGGTGAGGTCGACGGGATCGGTGACGGAGGACGGGAAGGACTTGCCGTTGGGCATCGTGACGGCGTTGGCGGTGGTCTTGGTTCGAAGGTCGAGGGTCGAGGCGAGGGTCTCGGAGATGTGCGAGTTGGTCGCACCAGGGTCGATGAGGACGGTGATCGGGGAGCCGTTGAGGGTGGCGTCGATCACAAGCAGTCCCTTGCCGTGGTTGGCGGCAATGCGGTGGGGTTCGTCGATGAGAGAGTTGATCAGGTGAGGTCCGGTGGCGAGAGTCAATAGTTCAGCGTCGGGGGTCGGAGTCGGATGGCGGCAACTCGCCGGGTCCTTCAGAGGTCGTAGTATCCAGGGGTTGCCGCCTCGTCGTTTCCCTGATCTTCGTAGAAGGTGGCCTGGTCGGCGGTCTCGACGATGGCGTTGATGCGGGGCTGGTTCAAGGGACACTGCGAGGCGATGTGGCCGAACTTGCGGCAGCGGAAGCAGCCTCCGTTACGGCGGAGGTACTCCTTCTCGCGGTCGGTGAGCTTCTTGATCGGGCGCATGTCGACGTTGTCGAGGTCCATGGCGTTGGGGTCACGTGCGGGAGGCTGGGTCGGCTGGAAGGCGGGACGAGGAGGACGGACCATTGGGCGGAACTGCGGCTGACCAGGTGGAGCGCGGAAGAGAGGAGGTCGCTGGAACTGGAGCTCGCGGAAGGGTTGATCGCGGAACTGAGTGCGAGCGGGCTGCTGCATCAGGGGTTGCGATTGACCCATAATGGACTCGTATCGCTCGGCGAGGGCCATGGCATCTTCGAGGGTGGCTGTGTTGGAGTCAAGCTTCCATTCGACTTCGATGCGCACCCTGTGCTTGAGCTTGGTGAGGTAGCGCTGCAGGTTCTGGCGGTTGTTGCTGAAGTGGGGCAGCTCGAGGAGGAGATCGCGGAAGCGAGAGTTGAACTGCTCGACGGAGCCGGTGTGGCGCAGTGCTTCGAACTCATCCTCGGTGGTGCGCAGCGAGGTGGACGGAAGGAAGGTGTCGCGGACGAGGGACAGGACGGCGGCCGGGGTCAGGTTGTCGAGTTGCTTGCCCTGGGACCAGAGGCGCCACCAGGTCTTGGCCTTGCCCTTGAGGTTCATGGCGACGGTGGCGACAGCGGTGGCGTCATCGAGACTGTGGAAGGCAATGTACTCGGTCATTGAGAAGACAAACTCGTCAACGACAGCAGCCTTACGCTCGCCAGTGAAGGCGTCGGGGAGCGGGATCTTGGGACGCTTGAAACCGGGAGGGACCGTGGGGAGATTCGGCTGGGCAGTCAGGGCGGAGAGGACCAGGGCGCGGTCCTCGAGCGATAGTTGTTCAAGGGCCTGGAGACAGGCATTGACGGCGGGATCGTCCGATGCTACCATGTCAGATCACGGGATCAAGAGGAGATCAAAAGAAAAAGATAGAGAAGGGTTTTATTGATCTTAGCGAGGCTAGGATCTAGAGTCAAGTGTGTCTGGGGTCGAAGGTGATGACCAGAAACATGAGCGGGTGAAGGCGGGCTATTTATCTGTCTGGCGGTCCCGGAGGCGAAGCCTGCCGCAGCGGGGGCGAAGCAGCGGAGGCGGCGGGACAGCAGCCAGGCAGCAACGGCTAACCGGAGAAACATGTGAAAGTCTGACAAATGCTCGGTGGCTGACAAATGCGGGTGACACAGCGTCTGACTAATGCATGGTCGATGACAAATGCAGGGAAAACAGGGCGGCGTGTGCAACATGAGAGCAAGGAAAAAGGAAAGGCGTCACAGGACAAAGGAAAAGGAAAGTGTGCGACGCAAACAGTGACACAAGTGCGACGGTGCAGCTAGGCGGGCAGAGCGATCTGTGACAATGGGATAATGAGACTATGAGACGATGAGAATGTAACGAGCGTTCGACAAGACAGACGACTGAGAGGGAGAGAGAATCACCATTGTGAGCGAGCTGTTACTTGCGTCTACGCAGGCCTAATGTGACGGCACTGTCGGACCGTCACACTTTGAGTTTCGTACAGAAGGCCGATCGGGAGCGTGTGTCGTGATCCGAGATGAAAGTGCCGGCGAGTCCTAAGTGCACAAAGACATCGCGGAAGTACTGGCGGGCGACGTCTTCGGCCGAGTCGGTCTTGTTGCCAGGAACCAGGACGACGTACTTGGTGAGGGAGTCGACAAAGACCGTGATCGAGTTGAAGGTGCGGCCCGAGCGTGAGTCCGTGACAGGCGGGAGTCCGAGGATGAAGTCGAGGGCGACAGTGTCCATCTTGCGGGTGGCCACAGGGATCCGGGAGAAGTGGCCGTACGCTTGTTGTCGTCGGATCTTGGCTCGCTGGCAGATGTCGCAGTGCGAGACCCACTCGGCAATGTCCTTGGACATGGCGGGCCAGTAGTAGTGTGTCGAGATGGCCTTGTAGAGCGTGTTGGTGCCGGGGTGAGCTTTATAGGGACTGTGACAGACCCCTCTGCGCAATTAGCAGAACCGCTACACTTGTGTCACTCTTCGCGGTGCACATTTTCTTGGTGGTTCTGCGATGCCATTCTCCCTTCCTTTCTTTCATGTTGCACACGCCCCCTATGTTCTCAGCATTTGTCAGTGATACTGAATTTGTCTGTTGTCAGTGTTGCCCGCATTTGTCAGCGATCGAGTGTATTTCTGACTTCCACAAGGTTTCTCCACTTAGCCGCAATTCTGCCCTCGCGCCCGCGCTCAGTAAGACATCGCCGCGGATCCTCCAGGCACATCGATTGCCAGTCTTTGCCCGCTCATTATTCTGAATGTCGCCTTGGACCCCAGACACACTTGACTGTCGATCCTCGCCTTGTTAAAATCAATAAAGTTCCTTCGTGTTCTTCTTTTTTTGATTCTATCTCGATTCTGTGATGCGACAGTCGAATGTACCGGTTTGGCGGTTCCATCGATCCGGCTGCCGTATATGACGCCATTTTGATTGGTCGCATCAGTGAATCTTTGACAGAGTACCTCCTTGACTCTAATGAGCATTGCGAGCACTTCGCGGACCTGCAACCAGCGGAGGCGCATGAGTACTTCCAGGTGCTCAAGTTTTGCTTTGTCACCAATTGGCGTGTACGTCACATCACCTTTACAAGCGGATAGGAAGATGCAGGGTCGGAACTTCGATCTGGTTCCATTCACCGATTCTCTCTTGTCCTGACTTGATTAAGTTGTCAGCCCTGTCGCTCGAGAGGCCCAACATATCGTATCATCTGTATTCTCCCGCTTTGACTATCTGTGTCAGATCACGGGATCAAGAGGAGATCAAAAGAAAAAGATAGAGAAGGGTTTTATTGATCTTAGCGAGGCTAGGATCTAGAGTCAAGTGTGTCTGGGGTCGAAGGTGATGACCAGAAACATGAGCGGGTGAAGGCGGGCTATTTATCTGTCTGGCGGTCCCGGAGGCGAAGCCTGCCGCAGCGGGGGCGAAGCAGCGGAGGCGGCGGGACAGCAGCCAGGCAGCAACGGCTAACCGGAGAAACATGTGAAAGTCTGACAAATGCTCGGTGGCTGACAAATGCGGGTGACACAGCGTCTGACTAATGCATGGTCGATGACAAATGCAGGGAAAACAGAGCGGCGTGTGCAACATGAGAGCAAGGAAAAAGGAAAGGCGTCACAGGACAAAGGAAAAGGAAAGTGTGCGACGCAAACAGTGACACAAGTGCGACGGTGCAGCTAGGCGGGCAGAGCGATCTGTGACATCCCCCCCAGAAAAATTGTGCTCAAGTCAAACCATCAATTTTTCGATCCCGAGTTGCGTTGCACTTGTGCTTGGCAAAGGTCGATCAGTGTGTCCATTTCCGGAAGGTTGCGGTTGCGGCTGAGGAAGTCGTGGATATCTGCGAGTCCTCCATCCAAGAGTTCGGCCAGTGGTGCCCACGAGTCGTAAGATGGGTCGTATCCCTGCCAGCGGAGCAAGAACTCGTGTCGATATCCAGGAAGTCGACGTCGTCGGTTGATCCTGTGTCCAATGATCGCTTCGAACACTGATTCGTCGTTGTGGTTGGGTCCGGGTTCATCAAACACAAGTTGGTCGGTCGATGGTGTGTTGTAGGGGACGAGGGCGGAAGCGGGGAGTTCGGTTGTAAATCGGAGGGTCCTCGGGAGTCGAAGTCGATATCCAGTCGTTCCGATCTTCTCGATGATCTTGAAGGGTCCCAAGTACGGCATCCGCATCTTGGAGGGTGTGACGTCGTCCGTGCTGAAGTGATACGCGGTCGTGTCGATCAGGACTTGGTCGCCAATGTCGTAGCTGATATCGCGTCGATGTCGGTTGGCGTAGTACAGGGCCCGGTCCTGGGCCTTGCCGATGTTGTCCGAGACCAAGTCCAGAGTCGCTTGCATCTCCTCGATCGACTGTGCTGCAGGGTTGGACTCGGCGATGATGTCGGTGTTGGCAGGAGTGCGAGGATGCTGACCGTGCATCAGGAAGAAGGGCGAATGTCCAGTCGAAGCTGAGCTGTGTGAGTTGAGCGCGAACTGGATGTATGGCACTTGATCGATCCAGCGGGAGCCGAGGGCCAGAGTCGAACAGCGGATGGCCTCGGCGACGGTTGCCACAAAGCGTTCGACTTGTCCGGCGGCCTCGTGGTGGTGGGCAAAGGCGATCCGGAGTTCGGTCTTGAGCAGAGTGTTAAGTCCTGTCCAGAAGGCCGACCGGAAGCGTGTGTCGTGATCCGAGATGAAAGTGCCGGCGAGTCCAAAGTGCACAAAGACATCGCGGAAGTACTGGCGGGCGACGTCTTCGGCCGAGTCGGTCTTGTTGCCAGGAACCAGGACGACGTACTTGGTGAGGGAGTCGACAAAGATCGTGATCGAGTTGAAGGTGCGTCCCGAGAGTGAGTCCGTGACAGGCGGGAGTCCGAGGATGAAGTCGAGGGCGACAGTGTCCATCTTGCGGGTGGCCACAGGGATCCGGGAGAAGTGACCGTATGCTTGTTGTCGTCGGATCTTGGCTCGCTGGCAGATGTCGCAGTGCGAGACCCACTCGGCAATGTCCTTGGACATGGCGGGCCAGTAGTAGTGTGTCGAGATGGCCTTGTAGAGCGTGTTGGTGCCGGGGTGAGCTGCACAGACAGAGTCGTGGTGGTCCTTGATGATCGAGATGCGGAGGTCCTTGCCGGGGATGCAGATGCGGGTCGAGTCGAAGTAGAGAATCCCGTGTCGAAGTGAGAAGCGGTGCAGCTGTGCCTTCATCCACGGCTTGAGTCCGTCGGTCGAGTTGTCGCGGAGGACCGAGATCAGTGCTGACAGGATCGGGTCGGAGCTGTACTGAGTGCGGATGGTGTCCAAGAGATCGTCGGGCGGGGGTCCGAGGTTGACAATCGCGTTGATGATCGAGACTTGGACGGCCTTGGAGATGGCTGTCGGTGTGCGCGAGAGCACGTCGGCGACCTTGTTCCACGAGCCGGGGATCCACTGGATCTCGAGGTCAAAGTCCAGCATCGTGTCGATGGCTCGCTGTTGGCGCTTGTTGAGGGTCTTGGAGTCGAGGATGTGCTTGAGCGCCTTCTGGTCGGTGTGGAGGAAGACTTTGCGGCCGACGAGGTAGTTCTTGAACTTGTCGAGGTGGCGGGTGATCGACAGCAGCTCGCCGTTGTAGGGCGAGTAGTTGAGTTCGGATCCGTGCAGTTTCTGCGAGTTGAAAGCGATGGGGCGCACCGTGCCGGATCCGTCCATGTCCTGCCCGATCCATCCACCAATCGATGCGCTTGACTCGGACCAGTCGGTGAAGAGGTGAATGTCCTTGTCCGGGTTGACCATGTGCAGCGACTGAGGCGAGAGCAACTTGAGCTGCTCGAAGGCGGCGATGGCGTTGTCGTCCCAGACGACGGACTTGGTCGAGTTGGCGGAGCGGGTGGTGATCAGAGTCGAGAGTGGACCGGCGAGGGCAGCGTAGCCAGGGACAAAGCTCATGATGGTGTTGGTCAAGCCGAGGAAGCTGCGGAGTTCGTGTTCGGTCGTTGGTCGCGGGTAGTTCTTGATGGCGTCGATGCGCGAGGGATGCACTTGGATGCGTCCTTCGCCGATGATGAAGCCGAGATAGGTGACGGTCGAGTTGAAGAACGAACACTTCTCGGGTCGGATCTTGAAGCCGTGTCGGTGGATCTTGTCGAGGACCAGTTCGATGTGGCGGATGTGCTGGTCCTCGTCCTCGGATGCGATCAGGATGTCGTCGATGTAGACGAACACAAAGTCGTCGATGAACTCGCGGAAGATGTCGTTCATCGCGGCTTGGAACACGGAGGGACTGTTGGCGAGGCCGAAGGGCATCACAAGCCACTCAAAGTGGCCGTACTTGGTCCTGAAGGCCGTCTTGGGGGTGTCGGCGTCGGCAATGCGGATCTGGTGGAATCCGCGTTGCAAGTCGAGCTTGGAGAAGACACGGCACTTGGACAGGCGGTCGATGATCTCGCGCATGTTGGGCAGCGCGGTGCGGTCCTTGACGGTGATCTTGTTGAGGGCGCGGAAGTCAAAGACGAGTCGGAACTTGTCGCCCTGCTTGACCCAGAAGATCGGTGCGCCGAAGGGCGAGACGGACTTGCGGATGTGGCCGATCCGGAGCAATCGGTCGAGTTCGTCTTTGAGACGAGCGAGTTCTTCGGCCGACATTTGGTAGAGCGACGACCAGGTTGGCTTGGCAGAGTCGTCGAGTCGGATGTTCATGTCGATGCCGGGTCGGTGAGGCGGGAGTTCCTTGAGTTCGTTGAAGGCATCGCGGTACTTTGCGATGATGGATCGGTGTTCGGGGGTCAGTGGTTCGAGGACACGGGCAAGTTGGGCAACGGGGTCGTAGGGTTCAACAGCAACTGTATTCAAGTCACTGCTCAGAGTACAAACATACACGGCGCCGGGAGTCGAAGCCAGTGCGTTGATCTGCTGGGTCGACATGTGGTACTGGGATCGGAGTTCGAGGGTCGTGAGTGGCATTCCGGTGTCGGGTCGCGATGCCGTCCAAGTGTGGTGCTTCCCGTCGATCGAGAACTTGATTCGGTTGGAGGGCCAGTCGATCTCGGGGTTGGTCTGGTCGAGCCAGTTCTTGCCGAGGATAACGTCCCAGGTGAGTGGCGCGGTGAAGAGGTTGATGCGGGCGTGGTAGTCGTGGATGGTGAGGTCGACGGGATCGGTGACGGAGGACGGGAAGGACTTGCCGTTGGGCATCGTGACGGCGTTGGCGGTGGTCTTGGTTCGAAGGTCGAGGGTCGAGGCGAGGGTCTCGGAGATGTGCGAGTTGGTCGCACCAGGGTCGATGAGGACGGTGATCGGGGAGCCGTTGAGGGTGGCGTCGATCACAAGCAGTCCCTTGCCGTGGTTGGCGGCAATGCGGTGGGGTTCGTCGATGAGAGAGTTGATCAGGTGAGGTCCGGTGGCGAGAGTCAATAGTTCAGCGTCGGGGGTCGGAGTCGGATGGCGGCAACTCGCCGGGTCCTTCAGAGGTCGTAGTATCCAGGGGTTGCCGCCTCGTCGTTTCCCTGATCTTCGTAGAAGGTGGCCTGGTCGGCGGTCTCGACGATGGCGTTGATGCGGGGCTGGTTCAAGGGACACTGCGAGGCGATGTGGCCGAACTTGCGGCAGCGGAAGCAGCCTCCGTTACGGCGGAGGTACTCCTTCTCGCGGTCGGTGAGCTTCTTGATCGGGCGCATGTCGACGTTGTCGAGGTCCATGGCGTTGGGGTCACGTGCGGGAGGCTGGGTCGGCTGGAAGGCGGGACGAGGAGGACGGACCATTGGGCGGAACTGCGGCTGACCAGGTGGAGCGCGGAAGAGAGGAGGTCGCTGGAACTGGAGCTCGCGGAAGGGTTGATCGCGGAACTGAGTGCGAGCGGGCTGCTGCATCAGGGGTTGCGATTGACCCATAATGGACTCGTATCGCTCGGCGAGGGCCATGGCATCTTCGAGGGTGGCTGTGTTGGAGTCAAGCTTCCATTCGACTTCGATGCGCACCCTGTGCTTGAGCTTGGTGAGGTAGCGCTGCAGGTTCTGGCGGTTGTTGCTGAAGTGGGGCAGCTCGAGGAGGAGATCGCGGAAGCGAGAGTTGAACTGCTCGACGGAGCCGGTGTGGCGCAGTGCTTCGAACTCATCCTCGGTGGTGCGCAGCGAGGTGGACGGAAGGAAGGTGTCGCGGACGAGGGACAGGACGGCGGCCGGGGTCAGGTTGTCGAGTTGCTTGCCCTGGGACCAGAGGCGCCACCAGGTCTTGGCCTTGCCCTTGAGGTTCATGGCGACGGTGGCGACAGCGGTGGCGTCATCGAGACTGTGGAAGGCAATGTACTCGGTCATTGAGAAGACAAACTCGTCAACGACAGCAGCCTTACGCTCGCCAGTGAAGGCGTCGGGGAGCGGGATCTTGGGACGCTTGAAACCGGGAGGGACCGTGGGGAGATTCGGCTGGGCAGTCAGGGCGGAGAGGACCAGGGCGCGGTCCTCGAGCGATAGTTGTTCAAGGGCCTGGAGACAGGCATTGACGGCGGGATCGTCCGATGCTACCATGTCAGATCACGGGATCAAGAGGAGATCAAAAGAAAAAGATAGAGAAGGGTTTTATTGATCTTAGCGAGGCTAGGATCTAGAGTCAAGTGTGTCTGGGGTCGAAGGTGATGACCAGAAACATGAGCGGGTGAAGGCGGGCTATTTATCTGTCTGGCGGTCCCGGAGGCGAAGCCTGCCGCAGCGGGGGCGAAGCAGCGGAGGCGGCGGGACAGCAGCCAGGCAGCAACGGCTAACCGGAGAAACATGTGAAAGTCTGACAAATGCTCGGTGGCTGACAAATGCGGGTGACACAGCGTCTGACTAATGCATGGTCGATGACAAATGCAGGGAAAACAGAGCGGCGTGTGCAACATGAGAGCAAGGAAAAAGGAAAGGCGTCACAGGACAAAGGAAAAGGAAAGTGTGCGACGCAAACAGTGACACAAGTGCGACGGTGCAGCTAGGCGGGCAGAGCGATCTGTGACAATCTGTCGCATCTCTCAATTAACGAGCAACTTCTCTCACTCTGCCTCCGCCTCGCTTCCATCCTGAGTGTTCAAAACCCTCGGCCTGTATCCGTCTTCGGTCCCTGCTCGCCTGCCGTCCTACCCACCCAAGTCATTGCTCGTCCGTGACAGTTTGCGCCGCCTCAATATCAAGGCCACTCCCCCCATGACAAGCTGGACTCCGAACCCATTCGTTTCATAAATGGTCAAGAGAATGGTCCATAAAGTTGCTTGTGAGTTTGAGCCCACACCCCACTATCGGATCTTTTAGGTATTTCATGTTTGCTGCTCGACATCGCGTGACCTCACGCATCCCTCATCGTATCCCTCCACCCCCTTCCTCAACCAAAGCTGAAAGACACATCGAGCATAAAGTCGAAGGAATTTATCCTCGCAAAAGTCCCGTGTGTGATCCTGTACTTGGTTACCTGGAAGGCGTACCCAATATTGAAGTCCGCCTGGGAATCTCTCGAAAATCTGAAGAGAGTCCCGCACATGGTGCAACAGCTCCATCAGCGATACCCGGACAGGCCAAGTCTCTCACCCGGTCTCGAAAGTAGTTTATGGTTAGGATGATGTGACGACTCGGCCCAATTGCCACATGTTGCGATGGTCGGGGCGCGCACGCGAGCGAGCAAGTTCACCCGCCGGCCCACCATGATTAACTTAGTTCCCACGATATATCAATGGTGATGCCCTCATGTTTGGCAGGGCGCAGCAAGTGGAGCATTCTGGTCAACTCGCCTTCCAGTCCGCCCGTGCTCACCGTCGCCTTCCAGTCGCTTGTCTGTCCCGTTTCCCGCCAGTTTCCCGCTCTCGCTTCCTCGTTTGTCCCCCCCTTTCGTTGTGGCAACAGCCAACCCCAAATGCCAACCATACTTTGCAAACAATCAGAGTGTGATCTTGAAATCCTAAATTCAATACGCCCACCTTGTCGCCAACCAACATGTCGTTTCAAAGCCTCTCGTGCTATTCTTCGGTTGAAAGACAGCTCCAATCGGGGATCTCGCCATTTCTTTCATAGTTCTCCCGCTTTAGCTCTCCTCGGCCTGTCCATTTCATCACGCCCATCAGCGATCCACCTGTCCAGGCCAGGCAGTTGGCCTTGAAAATCGTTTTGATGATGGACCAGTTGGCCTGTGATCTGCGATTCCAATTGTAACGTGGGCTTTCCTCCAGTAGGCGGTAGATGTGCTCCTGCAATCGTTGATGGAACCCTGGCAACATCGAGGTTCCTCCAATCAAGAGCACATTGCGATAGAGGTCCATGCGAATGTCCCGGGGACACTGGTAGTTATGCATACGCATTAGTCTGTGCCCTTGATCGTGTGGGTAGTCATGGATGCGACTGCTCCACCACGCTTTTGGCACTAACTGCTCTAGTCTCTTCATGGTGGTGCCCAAACTAGGAAGTCGAATCGATTCCTACACACCCAGAATGTTGCCAAAATCCTCTCGTACCTGTATGATGGCCTCCAGAATCACGTTGGCAACTGACACACCGTCGTCGTCACCTTCAAATAGTACTTCGGCGCTACGCTCACGCACCCAGCCGGGCACCCAGAGCTTGTCGTTCGAGTCAACGGTGACATGGACGGGCCGCGTTTCGCTCTTGTAGACGGTGTACTCGTAGAGCTTCTCGCGATATGGAAATGCTGCCTCGCGGTTCTCAAAAGACACGTCCTCAAATGTGGGAAAGGCTCCCACAAAGCAGACCTGCGCCTTCAAATTCTCGTAAAACTCGTTGCTCAGTTTCTCTACGAAGCTGTCCTCGATTGGGACCATGTCCACCCCATCTTGCAGCACCTTGCCATGGTTCTTGAGTAGTAGTTTCAGTCTTGTTGTGACCGAGTGGCCTGCAATTGGAAGTGTTTTCATTTGCCGGAGCAGTGGCCGTCCATCGTATATCTATATGGCCGGGAAGAGCAAGAACGTTCTCGTGAGCATGGATGGTTTGAGGTTGTCGCAGTGGCCGACACAATAGCGACGAGTCCATGGTTGGTGACAGGCGGCAGAGGCTATCGCTGTATGAAAGGATTGCGATAGGAGCCTTCAGCAATCGACACTTGATGGATTCATAGAAACCCATGTCACCATACCGGGAGTACCGAAAGCTCCAGGTGACCAATATCCACCACCAGTCCTGTTGTTTTTCCGCAAGCCAAGAGCGCAAGAACGTGTGACGGCACAAATGATATTGATGGAACCTGAAGCCAAACCACACCGGCAGCGAGTTAGTACATTTCTGGCTGCCAGGCGCCCTAACCAGTGGCGGTGCACAGATATCGACTTTTGTACATCTCCTCCAAATCATTTCCAACGATACCCCATGTCACCATGCATCAGCTAGTGCAGGCACTGCGTATAAAGATACCTCCAGTTCGTTGAAGAGCACGTCACAGATCAATTTCTTAATCGCAATAGGCATCAACAAGTTTTCGCAAATGATGACACTCCTTTGCTTGGGATCTGTCAGCAGGTATCTAAAGCCGTGTTTGAGCCGACGTAATAATGTAAGAGGGACATGGTAACCAACGATTTCATTTCAAGAGATAATGGATGATGGCGATTGTTATCCATCATTCCCAAGCGCCGCGCCACCTCGTCGCTTCAAATCACAGCTCGCTTACTGATGAAACGTTTGGTAAAAGAGGTCCGAGAGGACATTTCGAATGGACTCGAGCACTGCGGGGTCGCTCTCGAGCTGAAACAGCGTCACCATCTACAACGAGATGGTTATGTGAATATGTCGCCCGAGTGGCGAACGGGCCCGGGTCGGCAAGTATTACCGCCAAAACGAGCGTCTGTCAGGTTTGCTCAACGGGTTGGCGTCAAGGTCAACCCCGCCCCCTATCTTTCGTTAGCCAGCTGTAGCTTCATTGTCCACTCCCACCTTCTTTCCCGACCGAGAGCCGTCTTGAGAGAAGACTGGAATGGCAACAGGCAGAACATGTCTCGGCTTGGATTCTCCCGAGAAGCCGCACTTGAGATATCGAGAGCCCAGATCCAGCACGATTCGATCTTCTGTGCCGTACATCGAGTGCCGCCGCAGCAGACTAGTGGTGCTTCCACTCATGGTGTACCGTTGAGGCCGAGAGCCGGGGTCGAGTGCTGTGGAGCCGGCTGGGAGATCAAGCCTGGCCAGCACCGGCTGCGTTTGGGCTTGGGCTTGGGTGGCGAAATGCAGGAGACGAGAAGACGGCGCTCTCGCCGCGCTCTCGCTCCTCGGTCTGAAATCACGTGATGAGCATGTCACCCTGAGCTCGTCCTGGTTTCAGTCGCACTCGTCATGAGTCCGCCTGCTCAGGGGAATCACCACCAAAGTGCATGCGATGCTCTTCCAAGCCCGATGAGGTGCTCCGCTCTCCCCGTTCGGCCACATTCCCCCATCACTGGACTTTGATAGACCCCCGGTTGCCGGGATCGGTACTCAGGGCTTGCGGCCGTCAATCACGCCGGATTGTTGGTTCACCGGCCTCAACCAGCATAATCGTGGCCTCGGCCAAAGAATTTATGATTGCAGCGAATTCGACTGAAAATCAAGATACATAAATAAGCCTCCATCTCTAGGCATCAAGCCTTTCGCCGGATGCGTGACCAACAGTCTCGGGTGACGGTTGGTTATGCGCGAGACATTCGGTCATTGAGTCGAGGCCACGCTGGTCTTGTCATAGCGAAACAACCAGTGGTTGACGTTCCAGCCGTGGGTACCTCCGGCAGTATTAGTGGCGGCTGCCTTGGCTTCGACAGCTTCGCTGGGCTCCCAGCCTGGAATAGAGTAAGTGATGGTGATAATTCGGCGGTTCGGGGAGCAACTGGATTCTCGAACTTCATTGGATCGGAGGGCCAGTGATACCGAGCGGCAGAGCTTGGAGAACAGCAACCACGACGATTCCGACCACGATCGAGTCAGCTTTGGAGGAGTGCTGCTCAAATGGCAGTCCGCATCGCCAGAGGTTGGCAGGGGCCCTCCGTTAAGCCATCGATGGAGTTGCGGCTTGAGCTTGTCGAGACCCGTTGGGAGGAGGTAGAGAATCAGGACGGTAGCAGTGCATTGACCACTGTCGAGCTCGAGCTGATCCAGGTTGACGGTGAACATATCCTGCTCGATGAAAGCGATGCGTTCTTGGCGCTCGAGCTGCAGCGCCTTCTCTTTGGCGTGCTTGACGAGATAGGGATCGAGTTCAATTCCGACACTGAATGCCGGCGGCCGATCGGACTCGTGGGCGGCAAAGAGGATTCGCCCATCTCCGCATCCTGAACGAGGCGGAAGAGCGAGGCGTTGAGCGAGCTCGATTCAGATCCAAGAACAGAGAAGCGGATCCGCCAACTGCAAGACAATAAGGCTTACCCAGATCGACAAGGACATCGCTACTCTGGATGTTTGCGAATCTCAGGACAGCCTGCACAACCTGCAGCGAGCAAGGCACGTACGGCGCAATAAATTGGGTGTTGTCGAGCGGACGGCTGTTGACTGGAGCCAAAGAGACATGATCAGCACCAGAACAAGCGTGCGACTGCACAGCTACGATTGCGACCGGCGATGGGTTGCAGCTGTGGTTGCGGGCGGTGTAAATGAAGCGCCGACAGGCCAGTGCGAGTTGGTGCGTACCTAAGGTGTACGGTATTGGGTTTTCGAGATTCGGGATCTGCGCCGGCAGATCAGCCGAGTCCGAGAAGGGCATTTCCGCTAGGTCACCATCGGGGCTGGGCATGATGTGAGATCGGTGCAGGATTGTTCCCAGATCGATGGCTGAGCGTGGCTGAGCGGCATGGCCGTTCCACAACAGGCGCCACGCACGTGATTCGACGAGCCCATTCGATCCACCTAGCCGACCCATTCGATCCAGCTGGCCCACGGCAGCATCCATGTGGTGGCGCCGTGGCCGTGTTTGTCATGGGCGTGTCCATGACCATCGATCTGGCATGTGGCTGCCGTCCCCCATGTCCACGGAAGCAGTGCTCGTGTCTGCACTGCCTGCTCCGTCGTGGATCTTGCGCAACCCGCGCGACCCAGCCCGATTTGCTTGTCGCCCTGTAGCGTTGCTCCCTTGGATCATGGGTCGGTTGGGCAGGTATAAAACCTTTCGCTGCCTGCTGTCCGCTCCCCGCCCAAGCCGTACCAACGTCCTCCTTCGCGGTCTGCAGCCTCATCTATTCCAAAGCGCTGTTCCTGGACCCTTCCAATGGCTCAACTCCGTGCTAAGCAGCCCTCCAAGTGGGAGCAGGCCAATCTGCTCTCCAAGCTGCTATGGTTTTGGATGGACGGCGTCTTCATGACTGGCAAGAAGCGCCCTCTGTCCTTCGACGATCTGCATCTGCTCCCCAAGGATATCCGCTCTGCCGAGGTGGGTTCGTCTTTGCCTCCTTCCTTCCCCCTCGCCTTTGGCCGCCACTCTGCCCTGCTTGGCGCTTTGTTCGATTATTCTCCCAAGCCTCATCACCAACCGTGCCCCTCCGCCACCTCCACCCCTTCAACGACCTGTATTGGCCCTCAGCTTTATGCCAAGTTTGAGCGTATATGGAGTGAGCAGCAAAATGCATACGACCAGCAGCGCCCTTTCCCATTCAAGACTTTTCCATGGGTCAAGCCAACAAAGATCAAGCCGCCGAGCGTCGTCTGGACGCTGCACAAGCTGTTTGGTCGCCGGCTCTATCCTGTGGGCATTCTCTGTTGGATTTGCGACAACTCAATCCTGATCAGGTCTGCGTTGCCACCTTAGTTCCTCGCCCGCATCTGCCTCCCTTTCCCTCGTGAGCAATGGCCGATGTTGTCATCGCTGTCTCAAGCACTCGCTTCTCAGGAGTACCCCGTGCCGATGCGTTGGCTTAACTCCCGGCCGCTCCTGTCGCCCATGCCTTCTCTGTTCACAGCCCCTTGGTTCTCCAGGCCCTGGTCAACTTTGTGGTCTCGAGCCAAACAGGCAGTCCTCCCCCAGCCGGGACTGGCGTGCTTCTTGCTTTTGGGATGTTTCTTGTTCCTATCTTGACGAGCCTGACCCTCAACTGGTACTTTGCACAAATCACCGTCACGGGTATGGCCGCCCGCTCCGTGCTCTCCAGCGCCGTCTTCCACAAGAGTATGCGTCTCTCTCCGGAGGCTCGTCAGGTAGATATCGCGATGTCGACCTGGATTGCTCCTGCGGGATTTCGACGACTCGACAGCCCCCTGCTTCATCACACCTGACCCGTTCCTGCCTTTGCCCTCGACATATCGACTCGCCACCAACAGAAATACGACTCTGGCAAAATTGCAACAATCTTGGCCACCGATGTGGCCCGTGTCGAGCTCTTCTTCAGCTGGTTCCATGATCTCTGGTGCATGCCCGTTAATATCCTGACCAACATCGGCATCCTGCTCGCTCTTCTCGGGTACGCTGTCAAGCACAAAGTGGTTTTCATATTCCTCTCCTTAACTTTGCCACTCGAACTGCTCCGGCCCGCCCTTTCTCAAGCTCCGCGACTGAGTAGCCAGCTAACATTGCAGTTCCAATATCTCTTGCTCTCCTTTTTTTTTCCGCTATCCAGCCCATCGGCTCTAGCCGGTGTCGTCATTATTTTCCTGTTGGGTCCGATCCAGGCCTTCATCACCACCCTTCGGATGAGGTATCGCAAGGATCTGGTTGAAATAACCGATAAACGAGTCAAGCTCACCCAAGAGATTCTACAAGGCATTCGCGTTGTCAAATTCTTCCACTGGGAGCCCACTTTCCTTGAGCGAATCTTTTCGCAGCGTTCCGCCGAGCTGAAAAAGGTGGCATCGGTCAAGTATGTACGGTGCCGCTGCACGCGGTGTATTTGCGTCGAGCATGTGCGATATTCGGTCTGTGCTCTGGATGTTTTTGGTCGCTTTCGCCTTACTCTCGAGTGCTATGTTCTCTGGGGTCACATCAGCAGAGCTCAGTTCGCTGCTACTATCCCACAGCAACGCTGCCACTGCGCGCTATACTTACTTGGCTCTGCCTTCCCCCCCCATCGTGTGCCTCAGCATGATCGAAGGGGTCAATAGCACCATTGGCTTTGTCGTTCCAGTCACTGCAAGTATCGTCACATTCGTTGTGTATTCCCTGACCACCGATTCCTTCAACGCTTCGACGGTCAGTTATAGGGGGGGGTGCGGAGCCAAATGGGCTATCGCTTTGAATCTGCATCCGCCCATCACGTTTTGTACACCACCGCTGCCTCAGCATGCAAACTTGCCGAGCACCAAAATGGACTCGGCACGCTGCTCACGAGACATTGACATGCCTTGCAGATCTTCTCGGCCTTGTCGCTCTTCAATGCTCTGCGCATTCCCGCCTTCATCTTCCCAATGATCTTTTCGTATGTACCTGAATCACAAGCCAACCATCCCAGTCGTTTGAGCGGCAATCAGATGCAACTTTCACCTGGCCAACTGTGCCGTGTCCACTTTGCCCCTCAAACGCATGCTTACATGTATGTCTATGATCCAGGTCCTTTGCTGATGCCAAAGTCGCCATCGATCGACTTCAAGAGTTCCTCGAGGCTCCCGAAATCGATTTCGAGCCCACTGTAGACAAAGCCATGGAGCCTTCGGTCTCCATCGACCGCGGTGAATTTGTCTGGTGCCCACCTTACGCTGAGCCGGCGACTCCACTGCCCGCCAACAACAAGTCCCGGCTTCGCTTTGCCTTCCCGAAGAAGCAAGCCGTCCCCGCCAAAGCCTTGGAAAGCGAAACTTTTGATCGAAAGGATCACGAGCCCGAGATGGCTGGAGAGCACGCAGACTCTGAATCCGATGCCATTGCGGCCCCTGAGACCCAGGGGCGACTGTCTTCGGTCAATATCCAGCTGAAGCGCGGCTCGCTGTGTGCCGTTGTTGGACCGGTTGGGTCAGGCAAATCCTCCCTGCTCAGTGCTTTGGTTGGAGATATGCAATATCGCAGCGGCTCGGTCACGTTCTCGGGATCCGTCGGACTCTGTCCACAGCAAGCCTGGATCATGAACGCAACCATTGAGGAAAACATTCTGTTTGGCAAGCAGATGGACCGGGAAAAGTATGCCCGCTGCGTCCAAGCCTGTGCACTCACGCGGGACTTTGAGATCCTGCCCGGCGGCGATCAAACCGAAGTGGGTGAAAAGGGCATCAATCTGAGCGGAGGACAAAAGCAGCGGATCTCGCTTGCCCGACTAGCTTACAGCGACGCCGACATTGTTTTGCTTGACGACCCGCTCTCAGCCGTCGACGCCCACGTCGGCCGACACATCTTCGACAACCTCATTCTTAAGGCGCTCGGCGGCAAGACCCGGGTGCTCGTCACACATCAGCTCCATTGTCTGCCGCAGTGCGATTACATCATCATCATGCAGCAAGGGCGTATCGCCGAACAAGGGTCGTTCCAAGAGCTCATGTCCCAAAGCAGCGTCCTGGCCGGCTTGATGAAGGAGTACGGCGGCGTTCATGAGACACCATCGGAGCAAACCGAGTCCAAGAAGCAGGAAGGAAAAGAACTTGAGATCGACGACCGTACCGACGAGCCTGAGGAAAAATCCGGCCGGAAGCTGATCCAAGAGGAGGAACGCATGACTGGAGGCATCGGCCGCATTGTCCTCAAAAAGTACTTTTCAGCAATGGGCCATCCTTACTTCTTTGGCGCCATCATTGTCACGCTGATATTCACTCAAGGCCTTCGCGTCTCGACCGACTACTGGCTTGTGATTTGGTCGTCGATGCTGCTTCCCTCGCTCTCCCAAAATGGCTACATTGGGATATATGTCGCCCTGGGGCTAACGGCCTCGGCCGTCACGTTGGTGTACTACTATCTCTGCGTCATGGGTGGCGTCCGTGCTGCCCGAACCATGCACGAATGGGCCCTTACCCGGGTTTTGAAGTCTCCGATTTCGTTTTTCGACACCACGCCGTTGGGTCGCATCGTCAACCGACTTTCGCGCGACCAAGATATTGTGGACAACTCCTTGATCAAGGTATCGAGCGGCTTCGCCCTCTCTGTCGCCACTCTCCTGTCAACCTTGATCACAATTGGCGTCTCGACCCAGGGCTGGCTGATTCTGGTGATGGCACCTATGGCTGGCCTATATTACTACATCCAGAAGCTCTACCGAACGTCCTCGATTCAGCTCAAACGCATGGAGAGCATTTCCAAGAGCCCGCTCTTTGCCCACTTTACCATGACGCTCTCGGGGATGACCACCATCCGGGCCTACAACCAGCAAGACCGTTTCCAAGCCAAGGCTCACACGCTTATCGACAGCAACAACGAGCCGCAATTTCTGATCTTCCATGGCCAACGATGGATGTCGATCCGCCTCGATCTGATTGGATCGATCCTGATCCTTGTCGTGTCTATCTATGCCGTTATATTCCGAGTAGGTGGTGTTGGTGGCTTTGGCGGTGTTGGCGCGGTGGGCATCGTCTTCCTCCTGCCTCGTACCTCCTTCGCTCTCTGTACCCCCCCCCATCTATCGTTCTTGACATCGCCATCGGCACTATCACTAATGTTTTGTCGCCGTCTCTTTAGACAACCATTTCTTCAGCCGTCATTGGTCTCATGCTTTCGTACTGCCTGCAAGTCAACATGCAGCTCAACCAGTGCATGCGAACATTCACCGATCTCGAGATGCAGCTCAATGCAGTCGAGCGCCTTGAATACTATTCCTCACAACTCGTTATCGAAGATGATGCTGCCACAGTGCATCCACCAGACAACTGGCCAAGCAACGGCTCGATCACTTTCGAAGGCGTCGAGATGAGATATCAGCCCGATATGCCTCTTGTTCTCAATGCCGTCAGCATCGACATTCTGCCCAGGGCCAAGATTGGGGTGGTATGTAATGCACAACGCTTTGGATGACGTCCTCAGATTGCCGTGAGATCAACCTGTCCCAACGAAATTGTGTTGCCAGCGAATGCAATGCTTGCGTTGGTTGCTCCAGAGGCTCAGCTGGATGTGCAGCCATGGCAACTCCATTGGTTTGTCTGAAGAGTACTGATCACCGGGTACTGCATCGCATATTCCCCCAGGTTGGAAGAACCGGATCGGGCAAGTCGTCGCTCATGTTTGTGCTCTTCCGGATGGTGAATCCGTGTGGAGGACGCATCTTGATCGATGGCATCGATATTTGCCAGCTATCGCTGCGCGATCTTCGATCCCGGATCACAATCATACCCCAGGACCCCATTCTGTTCTCAGGGTCAATCCGGACGAATCTCGACCCGTTCTCGGAGCACAGCGACAGCGACCTATGGGATGTCTTGGCTCGTTCCGGCCTGAAAGCTGCCGTTACGGCCATGGACGGCAAACTTGACGCCACAGTGGCCAGTCTGGGCGAGAACCTCAGCGTCGGACAGCGTCAATTGATGTGCCTTGCTCGAGCAATGCTGCGCCGGCCTCGGGTGATTATTCTGGATGAGTGCACTGCCAATGTGGACTTTGAAACCGACAAGGTAAGCCATTCGCGCAGGCTGTAAGAGGACCAGTATATCGTGCGTATTGCATCGACAATGGCCCCTGTCGGCGAAGATGTGCGAGGATGGATGTACCAAGCCCCTGCCGCAGGCATGAGAATTTCGAGATTCTTGGCTTGCAGCCCAATCGATGTTAACAGACATACACCTTGCGCAGCTCATTCAATCGTCACTCCGAGAAGACTTCCGAGGCTCGACGGTACTCACGATCGCGCATCGCCTGAACACCATCGTCGATTATGACAAGATTCTGGTGCTCGATACTGGCAACGTGGTCGAATACGACTCGCCGCGAGTGCTGCTGCAGAACAAGGCTTCTGAGTTTTCCAGGCTGGTCGACGAAACGGGGCAAGCGAACGCAGCGGTACTTCGGTCTATGGCTGCCAAAGAAGAGTAAACCGGCGGATCTAGCAGTTTCACCACCAACAGACCAAAAAGTCACAGCGGGCGGCCCGTGCGACCCGACCTATCTGGGCGTCGAGAAATCATCCTATCCGGCAGCTGATCTGAAGGGCGCTCAGGGACACCACTATCTCGTTTCCTTCTGAACAAGCTGTGGTCGCGACGCAATAGCGACAGCCAGCCTCCAGCTTTGGCATCACTCCATTTGATTTCATTCAATTGCACTTTGTACAGATTGTGAAACGGGCAGGTGCTTCGTATTAGGGCAGGGAGATGGAGAGAAAGAGCCAGAGACGGTCGAGCGCGGAAGCCAAAACCAGGTGCGGGAAAGGCACTACAAGATCGAGTCCATCTTTTGGTACACTGATAGCACTCCAGCCATGATCTCTGTTGTCCCCATGCTCTTGGCTTTGTCCGTCAGCGAGGCGTGCTCCAGGATGATCTCGTCGACCTTTTCGTACGCAACCTCTCGCTGCGAATGGCTCAATCCAACCAGGGCGTTCTCGAGAACATTGGCAGCATAGGCGGCGCAAACCAAGGCGATTGTCCTTCTGTCCGGGATGGGGCCACGGCCAAGCAAAGCATCGACGATTCTCTTGATCAGGATTTCCTTGGCGCTGTGGTCGGCAACGGGATGTGTGGCCATATCGAAGAGAACAAAGTTTCGTTTCTCGGTTCGCAAGACACCTTTGTCGACCAAACCCTTGGCAATACGTTCGCGAACCTGCTTGAGCTGAAATCCGATCTTCATGAGATTCCACGTTTCGCCTGGATGCGAGCACACAGGCGGTGAGGATTATGGGTCGTGAGGATGATATGTCGAACGACGACCCGCGAGCTGCAGCGCCAGGTCCTTCGTGCGGCCTACTGTGCAGTTGTCGCCGGGCTGCGACAGTAGATCAGCACAATGTACGCACCACTCATCAAGTCGATCCAGTTGCCAACGCTTTGCTTGTCTTGCTTCATAATCCTCACAGCCTCGTCCAACAAGACCTCGCCAGTGCTTCGATCATCCACGACCTCGACGAGGCGTTCGACAAAGGGGCGCTTGCGAATATCCTTTATAGTGCCAATGCGACCTCGGAAGGAGAGCTCCATCAGGATGGCGCCTCGCAAGACATATGATATGTTGTCATTCCAGAACGACAGATATCCCTGGCGAGCCAGCGCAACAGAATGGGTACTGGGGGTCAGCGCCGTTTGGAATGCAACATCCGCGGCCAGCGCCCAGGCAAGGATATCAGAGGCGCCCAGAGGCGCCCAGAGGACGCACGGCTCCGACAACAACAGCCGGAAACATGAGCAGCAGGATGAGCAAGAAGCAAATCGACGGCCCTTAAGGATCAAGCACGATCGATCCAGACTTTGGGGGTTGTCGCCAAGAACACAGGCTTGGCCAGAAAGCGTTCGTGGCTGTGGATCGAGCGGACATTGTCTTGATCGAAACACCGAGCCACCAGAAAGCGCACCGCAGACTCACTTGAGAGTCCTTCAGTCCCAGAAGCAGAACCTCCTCCATAAGCGTCAGCTTGTTCTTGTCGAGCTTGGCGCCTTTGCCATTGTCCTCGTCATAGCTTGCAGCAGTTGTGGACCTGTCAGCGCCTGCTGCAGGGGGGGTTTCGAAGCTCTGCTTCCGGACGGAGGCGGAGGGGATGTCAAAATCCTGGTTATCTCCAGAATCTCCTCCTCCTCCTCCTCCTCTTCGACGCTGGACCAGGCCGGTGGACATGACGCAGAATGGCCCGTTGAGGGGTTCTTGGGGCGGGGGCGGGATGGATGGATGGATGGAAGGGAGGCCGGATGAGGACGGAATCAGGGAGTGCGGGGGCGCAAGCGCCGGTTTGGGCGGGCCACAGGCCGTGACACAGCCGCCTTGCTGACACGGAACGAGCACGGAAGGGCAAGGGCGCGAAGACGCCGCTGCTGATTGGTCCGCCGATGCGGGTCTTGGCGGTGTTGGTGGTGGCGGTGTTGGATGCGGTGTGGGATACGACGTGGGATACGACGTGGGATACGACGTGGGATACGACGTGGGATTTGTGTTGGTGCTGGGCAGACCGATGCGGCGGATCGGCGGTCCCAAGGAGGATCTCCATATGCGCTGGATAGAGCCTCTCTCGTTGGGCCCCTACGCAAATGTTCTTTCGATGGCGCTCTTTGCCGCCCTGCGCGGCAGCACCCCCACTGGCAAGTCCGCCACCTCGCAAATGTCCTCCGACAGAATTGGTCGTTACCCTCGTTGTCAAGGTGCCCAAGCTCGTCCGGGACCCAAATACAAGCCCAGGACCCAACAATAGCATTCGGATGCGCCGGCTGTCGCCAGACACACACTATTCCCGGCGCCAGGCTGCGGCATCAGGCGCGGCATCCAGGAATAGGATGTGCCAATTGCAGAGCCGCGGCTGACCCCAGGCCGGTGGCAGATGGCCATGCCAGCAATCCGCCCGGCGCTCAGGCCTCCGCTTCGCTTGCATCTCCATCCGCAACGTCGCTCCGCGCTCTCGGGACTCGGCACATCTACGCAAGCAATGAAGTTCTCGAAACAGCTGCTGCTCCGAGCCTCGCCGCTCTGGTACGACCACTATGTCGATTACAAGTCGCTCAAGGGCACTCTCAAGTCCTTCCGTGTCGGCGACAGCACCGATCCAAGTGAGTGGCTGACGCTGCAGACGACAGCCGGACAAGTGCCGCCCATTCGGCAGCATGGACTCGAGGCCGGTTCGTAGGCATCGTGCTTGCCTCACCCCTCTCCAATGATTGGCAGAGTCCCATACCGATGTTCCCGCTGCCGAGCGCAAGCCCACTCCGCCACCCAACATGGCCGCTATCGACGAGTTCACAAACACATTCTCGGAACTCCTGAAGGTCGAGGCCGATAAGGTCGAAGGATGGTATGTCATCAAGGAAACCGAGGGACGAGCCCGCCTGGCCGAGCTGGTTGCCCGTGTAAGTGTCCTCGCCCTGGGCTGATTCGTCCGGCCAGTGTCGGTCGTTGACGCTCAGAAACGACCACATGGGTGCTGTTCTGCATATACTCCGCCGGCTCTTGCGCTCATGTTCTTTGCTTGATGCCTCAATCGTTCTTGACCCAAATCCATCCAGGGAAAGAGTCCACAAGTCAATCGCGAGGTTTGGTACGCATCGCCTTCACATAGGACCTCATGCACTCCGGCATTCGTCCGACAGGGAATATCCCGGGCCATCGGGCTGCCAACAAACACTGGGGTGGAATGCCTTCCTTGCCACGACTGGGTCTGTGGGGTATGCCATGCATTTGCTGCACTGGGCTGACTCTTGCTTGCGGGCTGTCTCTCTGCTCTCGATTATACCTGCACGTGTCCGAGCCAGGCTCAAGGACATCGAGGACCTAATTGCCAACCTGGAGATGCTGTTTGAGTACAGCGAGGTCAACATCGTCGCATTCAAGAAAATCATCAAGGTGAGCCCTTGCATAAGCCGATGGGTGCCTGCACCGGCGGCTACTCCTATGGTGCTCGCAGCCGGGCCAAGCAGCGTCCGTTGCTGGCGATCCGCGACCTGACAAACCTCGGCTACTTTCCGATGGCGGTTTCAAACTGTGATGCTCCAGAAATTCCAAAAGTACATTGAACACGGCAACGTCTCGAATGTGTGGACAGTCATCAAGGCCTATCGCTTCTTTTCCAACTCGGAGCTGGATCAGGTGCTGCTGGCAAAGGCCAAAAAGGAGCTCCGCAAATCGGTCCCCGAAATGGCTCTGACGCCAACCGAAGCCCTTCCCGTTGCCGACCAAGGCAATGTTCCGACTGTCACCAAGCTCGACCTGGACGCCCTTCCGGGCGGACAAATCTCCAAGCTGTGGCTGGCTGTATACGAGGATGGGACCGGAAGCCTGATCCGAATCCCGGTGATTGTGGCCAAGGGCGTCAAGTACGGCCCCACGGTTGGCATGACGGCCGCTTTGGTAAGAACAGACCGAGCTCGCTGTCATACGATTCGGCACAACATGATGCGGCTGTCGTCGATGTGCTGATGCCTTTCACGTTTTGCATGCCTGTGTCCCTCACTCTGGATACGAATGGGTCCCTCACTCTGGATACGAATGTGCCCTTCATTTATATGTTCACATGTCCTCCCCACACCTCCCGCCCCATGTCTCCCATCGTTGCGTCCATTCCACTTGCCTCGCCCTCCTGGCATATGCAGCACGGAAACGAGTTGAATGGAATCCCCCTGATCCACAGGCTTTTCAGAGAAATCAACCCGCAGCAACTTCACGGCGTCCTCGTCGCTGCCACGGTGACGAACGTTCCGGGCTATGTGCGAAACCAACGAGGCTTCAGCGACGGCACCGACTTGAATCGGATCATGCCCGGCAAGGCCAACGGATCGTCGCCGCAGGTCTATGCTTACAATCTGATGGAGCGCTTGATCAAAAAGTTCGACTATCTCCTTGATATCCACACGGCCTCGGCCGGCCGTGTCAACAGTCTCTACGCTCGAGCAGACATGATCAATCCAAAGACAAAGAAGATGGCTATACTCCAGAATCCGCAGATCATTGTCCACAACACTAGTCCAGATGGCAGTCTCCGCGGAGCCGCCATGTCCAACGGTGAGTCTGTGGGTCGCAGTCGGTCGAGGCGCATTGAATCCGGCGAGTGATCTGACTGTCTCCTTTGGCCTGTCTCTTCAATACTGACATCCGATGATGATCTCTGCAGATATTCCCGCCATTACCGTCGAAATTGGCGACCCTTCCAAGTTCCAGAAGCGCTTCGTCAAGAATGCCCTTCTCGGAGTGACCAACATCCTGTGCCATCTTAACATGATTCCCAATGAGGTGGATCAACCAGAGTATGATCCGGTTGTCTGCAGGTAATGTTGGCGGGTTCTATTGCCCAGTGAATGCTCGGCGTTTCGACCTGTGCCCCTATCTGATTCCGGAAAAATCATGGCACAAACTGCACCGGCCTCCTCCAATCGCCTCGGGCTGAGTCTAACGCACCCGACCCTGTCGGACTCAGTCGATCGTATTGGATCTTTGCCAGCAAGGGCGGTGTTTTGACGGTGCAGCCCGAGATTTACACGTGGGTTCGCAAGGGCGAGATGATTGCCCAGCTCCACTCGCTCTTTGGCGACCTCGTCGAAACGTACTATGCTCCTGAAGACGGCGTTGTTGTCGGCAAAAGCGTCAATCCAGTCTGCGAGTCTGGCAGCCGCATCATTCACCTTGGTGTTGTTGAGGATAGCTTCGCCAAAGGTGAGACTTATCTGTGCACTGATGGCTGATTGCGTGCGCGCTGTGGTAGCGATTGCGACTAAGCCGTTTGTGCATGAAATGCTCATCTTCCGTCCTTTTTGCCTTCATACCGCTGCTATCCCCGATCCTCTGCCGTGCCCAAACCCATTGTCAACATGCTGTTCATTCGGTCATGGTGTCCATTATCGCTGACAGAGGCCCATGACGGGCATCTTTAGTGCAGAGCAATGTTGGAGATCTCGCTGCTGCTTGTGTCGAAATAAAACGGCGAATCTATCACTCATGCGGCACCGAGCCAGATAGGTCTGGCATCACGCTTCGGATCACTGAACTGGCAGTCTACGCGATCCGGACACCTCTCGAGTGCAAGACAGCCATGGTGGCTAGTATCACGGATACGTAGATGAGCAATATGATAAACGCCATCACAGGTGGCACACTCATGGTGTCCAAGCTGAGGTTCACCAGGCCAGTGAGAATGTTGGCCTGGTTGAGGAAAGTACGGACGAAACAGTGAGCCAAAGCAGCAGGCGGTCCACAATCTGCCTCGGCCGTTGCGTGCGCTGCACCACACATGCACCGCAGTTACCAGCAGGAATGTCGTCAGTTGGTTCTTGTTGATGGCGCACAGAATCAGCGGGACAGCGGGTGGCGTGGCGAACAGCCACTCAAACGAAATGAAGGCAACTTGAATCCCAAGCAAGAGCGTCACACCCATGGCAATAATCCAAACCACATAGGCACCGTTTGCCTGCAGAATAGAGGGGGCACAATTGTGAGCAATCTGATGCGATTCATTCTGCAGTGGGAACCACCTATGTTTCGATCTGTCGTTCGCCGAATGGAGAGATAGAGGAGAAATTTACCATGGCTCGTGAAGGCTGGATGTCCAGATGACTCGTAAGAATGTAATGGATAAACCATGCAGCAAACGACGACTTGACAAGGAAGCCCACGACCTGATCTCGCGGTCGCTCATTGCCAGCGGTGAGAAAGTGCCTGCCGAGCTCGGCCGAGATGAGGTAGATTGATGCGTAGCCTAAAGACCGATTCAGTGGTGAGGAGCCATTCTCCCAGCCGTCGCTATATGCATGTCAAGCCGCAAAGCACAATATGCAGCCCGACAAGTCCTCATTGTGTCCACACCGCCGCCAAGGCATCGTACCTAGTGTGCTGACCACGCCTTCCTTGTTCATGCTGATCAGATCTGTCCGCGGGGCATGGAGCACATAGTCCTCCAACTTCCAGCTCAGTAGCGCTTGGTGGACTGCGTTGGAGGGGGGTTATTGGCGACCAGAGCAAGGAAGGGGCGTGTGAGAACGGCGCTTGGATGAGCGACCAGTGCCCCATGCCCCGCCTTGGTGCAGAGCCCGGTCTCGGAGATGTCTACCGAACATACCGACAACAAGTAGAATGCCAAAGTAGCCTGGCCGTGTCCGCGGAAAGATCGCAAAGCAGGCCGAGACAATGATGGGAATAAACGCCAGCGTCATGAAAAAGTTCCAGTGGACGCCGTACTCGGAAACGTTGACCTGCCCGAACAGGACATCAAGTCACATCGCAGATCGTTCGGCCGCGCCGAGGACGAGGAAACAGGTCGGTTGGTTCATAGTCAGCGATTGCGGCGGTTTGGCCGGCTGGGTCGAGTTGACGGCTGAGTGCAGGACCGGGATCGTGTCCAATCGGACTGCATGGAATCTCCATACTCAGCGGACCGACAGAGTGATTTCATACCTCGTAGTCGACGCTTCTCGTCAGCAACAGCCGCGCGAATCCGAGAAACAGGACGGGGAGAGCAGTGCGGATCGAGCGGCCAAAACGGACCAGACCCTGGCTCCTGTCTTGGACGAGTCGCTCGCCGACGACCAGGCCCCCGGAACAGACGATCGCACCGACACCCGAATCCATCTGAACCAGCCAGGGAAGCGGGATCATATTCGATCGATGAAGCGATGCATCAGCAAACCAAACATCGAATTGACAGATATGCATCCAACAAATACGCATCCAACAGATATGCTTTCCGCAGATATGCTTTCCGCAGCTATACTTCCAACAGAGCGACAGTGAGCCGCGCCGCCGAGAGACGGAGCCGCACTCGACTCACCAGCGATACACCGAACCGATGCGTCTTTGCGTACATGCGCGGAAAGATTGAAAAATCGACGGCGAGGATTGCGACGACGGTCAACAGCTGCACCAGGGCTCGGTAGATGACAAAGTATGGTACATGCTTCGGTGGAAGCTGGCCCTCCGAGCCCTGCCTGGTGCTTGTTGGGCTTGAAGACCCGTCCTTGCTTGAGATACTCCGCAGCAATGCCATCGACGTAACCACAGCCAACAGAATCGTCACAGTATGTGGAATCCACTCGACAAAGGTTACGGAGATGAGCATCGGCAGAGCCATCAGCACGATGTCGAGCGCAAAGCCCACGGGAGGAGCCTGTGGCCGAACTATGGCAACTGCCTGCCGGGCCAGACAGGACAGCTGTGGAGAAGCATAGAGGCGAATCCGCATGAGTGCATTGGCCTGTCCTTTGGTCGGCAGATGGACAGCCGACGATTGGGGCCGTATTTCCTCTGTCGATCGGGTTGGCCTTGCAGCTCCCGTAAAGCGGCCTACCACTGCCACGGATAGCACCAGCAGAATGTCGCTGGTGTCGGACCCATCGGTCTCAAACTCGAACGGGGACAGATTCAGAACGCCGAGTCGTCCGCCGTGTTGCTGCGGGTCTTGCGGCATAGTCATGTCGATGGGGCAGACCGGCGAGCGTCGAGATTGAATCAGCGCTGCTGTCGTCGCTCGCCAGCCACCCTGGCATTCTGGTGGAAATGGACGCGTTCCAGCCGAACAGCGAAAGCTGCAAGCCCGTGACATGCGGGTCTGGGCCGCCCTGTCGCTCGCCCGCTGGCCTTTCGCTCGACAGCATCGAGATGATCGGCGGCCAAGGACTCACCGACGCAGACATGGCCCCGTCGAGGTTCAAATCGCCCGAGTTCATCGGGTATCTGACCGTCTCTGTCGTCGGCATCTCGTCTCTTTTCTGGATTGCCCACGGTGTCAGCGCTGGTAAGCCGCTGGTCGTTGGTCTGGTCCTCGGTCTGATCCTCGACCTGGTCTCTGGGGCTGCTAGAGACTCCCCAGGCCTCCCAGCATGCATCGCCCTTGGCCGCGAGCATAGCTGGTTGAATGAAGCATCGCTGCGACGGCCCCACGTCTACATTCGTGGTGCTTGGGACGCTGGTCTACAGGATGACCGACACAGATCCCTCGCCTCGGCCTCCCATCGTTCCTTGACATCCCCATGCCAGAATCACACCCAAACTTCCACAAATACTCCCACCGTCTTTCAAGGGGATGGCTTGGCTTGCAAGTGGTAAAGACGCTTGGCTCGATCGACCGGCTGTGGGCGTGCCTTGACGATGCTAGACCCTGGCTGCCTGGCTGGCTCCCCAGTGAGCATCTCCCCTCACGCCCGACGTCTCCGTTGTTAGGACAACAGCGACGGGCAGTATGCCACCTTCAGATCCAACATCTTTGTCCTAGTGGCCGTGATGTGCACCTATCTGTTCATGAGCTTCCTGGTGCCGATCCTGGTTCCCCTGGCTGCTCGCCTCGTCAGTGGGCGATTACTCCGTCATGAGCCAGCGCAAGTTAGACGAATCTACACCTTGGCATTCTCGCTCGTCTTCATCTATGTGCTCCATGGAAATGGCCTTTTCAAGATCCTGCTTATCCTCCTGGCCAACTATGCAATCGCCAAACTGGGCAAGGGGTCGTTACTGACGCCGATTGGCGCTTGGGTCCTGGGACTCTCCATCCTCTTCCTGAACGACCGGTATCAAGGCTACAAGTTTGCCTCAGTGACCCCGCTGCTTGCGTCTCTGGTATGGATAACCGTGTACCTCTCCTACCGTCATCAATTTCCGGACCCGTATTCGCATCCACAGCATAGTCAGGAGCGACTTGGTGTGCTGTCGGAGATGGCTTTCGGTAAATGTCGGCATCAACACCCAAGGACATATGGCTCGGGGGTTAACTCGGCGTATCCCGAACTGGAATGATCATAGGACCGCTCGACCGGACTGATGGGCCGATGGTGGATCACATTCAACTTTTCGGTTCTTCGAATGATATCTTTTAGTATGGATTACTTTTGGAGTCGCACACAGCCCCAAGGCCCTCCGAAGGTAGCGTCGAGTGTGCAGCGGATTGTCGAAAAGTACCTCTAAGCACCAGTGCCGGCTGCTTACTTAACAAGCCCGCTCACGGCCTCCTTGGGTTATAGCCACATCGGAAGCACTGCGAAGAATGTCTGGCTGGACGGATATGCCAGCGGGGTCGGTCCGAGGATCACCTCAATGAAACCGACTACAACCTCTTCAACTATTATCTGTATGCACTCTATGTGCCCCTGTTCATGGCGGGGCCGATTTTGAGCTTCAACGACTTTGTCGCACAGGTACGCTCCGGTTGGGCCCGGTGAGAATTGCGAGGAGTGCTGAGGATAGTTTGGTGCTGTTGGTGCTGTTGGTGTGGCAGAGAGGATCAATTCCGCTGACGACGATCTAACCACGGTTATTTGGCACAATTCTGCTGCACCAGACCAAAACCTGGTCTCTACGGCTGACCAAGGCCACACTTGTGTATGCTGCTCGCTGGATAGGCGTCGTCGTGCTCATGGAGGTGATGCAGCACACTCTGTATGTGGTGGCGATTGCCAAATCCAAAGCGTGGGACGGGTTCACTCCCGCGCAGATCGTGGCTGTCGGATTCATCAACCTCAAGTTTATCTGGATGAAGGTATGTGAGGGAGAGCGTTGCTGTTGGCAAACTCCTTGTTGCCGATGTGTGTATCCAGCGCGACGAGAACTCACGGGACACCGAGGCGACCGACATTGCTGACAAGTATGTTTTGCCCGTTGCGCCAGCTCCTGATTATCTGGCGATTCTTCAGACTCTGGGCGATGGCAGACGGCATCGAGACCACCGAGAACATGAATCGATGCATGACCAACAACTACTCGGCCATGGGATTCTGGCGATCGTGGCACCGCTCGTTCAATCGCTGGCTGATCAGGTACGGTCAAGCAAATGATGCAGCCACATCCACGGGTCCCTCTTCTGTTGTGTTTTGCACAGGCTGCTGCCAAAGGCTTCACTGAATGATCCTCCCGCCAATGGCGGCATGCACGACTAGATACGTCTATGCGCCTCTCGGCGGGGCCCAATACTATGCCTACAACGTGTGGATCGTGTTCACGTTTGTGGCTCTGTGGCACGACATATCCATGACGCTTCTGGCCTGGGCCTGGCTGATTGTGCTGTTTATCATGCCCGAGATCGTGGCCACAAGACTGTTTGTCCGGGAACCAGTTGAGTGTTTGATTGATAATCGATAGGACAGAAGCACCACCTGCTGCGCCGGCACTGATCATTATTTGCGTGCTGCGGCAGTATACCCGCTGGAGGCACTTTCTCGCGATCTGCGGCATCGGGGCCGTCTTCAACATATGCTTCATGATCGTGGCGAACCTGGTGGGCTTTGCCGTCGGCGTCGAGGGCATGACGTTGATGCTGAAACAGACCTTCGTATGGAGCTGGGGAGGTAAGCCGGTGATGCTGGACGTGCATCGCGCGATCGATGCAAGCAGCAGATGAAACTCGGGATCGGCACGGGTCTTGTTCCGAGCGATTGGCTATGTGCTCGGAGACGCAGTCGCACCCTGTATTAACCAAGCGCCGACAACTCTGCTGGCCCAACCGGGACTCGACGACCCCAAACACATGTGCCCCCATCGGTGCTGCGTCCGTGCATTTCGGCATGGGCATCAGGCGCGGGCTTCCTCGTGGCGGCCTTCGCAACGCTCTACTGCTCGGCTCGGGTGATGTTTGCTATTCGCGAGGCCGAGGCGTCCCGATCGGACAACCGCCGCGATTGAGCTGTGGGTGCAAATCGAAGCGCGGCACAGCACGACCCTCCGCAATATATGGGGTGCTCCTCGCCAATACATGCGTGACCTTCCGCAATTCAAGCATGTCCATCGTCGCTGCAGAGGCACTTTCCAGGGCAGTGCGTCGTGGAATCCGTGGGAACACTGGCCCCCCTGCCACACGCCATTGGCCGCAGCGCCGGGCGTCTGTCGTGTGCCCTCGGGCCAATCGCCTCCCGCCACTGGCAGATCGCCTCCAGGAAAGGAAGGTGGGACCGGTGTGTGGCGCAGGCCGAGGGCGAGAGCGCGCCGAGAGCGTCCTCGGTGTGCTCTCGGCGCGCCCTCGCCCGTGCGTTTGCGTTTTTGGTCGGCAATAAAACCCCCCGAGCGAAATCTCGATCGCTTGACTCTGCCCATCTCGACACTCGCACCGCTCCTGTCGGCCGGTCTTTCTCAGTCCCCCCTCGCACCGCAGCCACTGTCGAAGCCATGTCGTCATGTAACTATGTCCTTCCCTCGCGATCGACCTGGGCGCCAGGAATTGCGGAACGACCTCGGCTGCCCTGTCCTGCCCCGCTCCTCCACGACGTCATCGCGGGACCAGTGCTGTCTGTCGCAGCTGATAGAGCAGCAGCCGAGGTTCAGGAACACGATAGAGCGATTGCGAGGGCTGCGGCATGCTAACCGTTGCTCTGCCGACATGCGCTGTCGACGCGTCTGCTGCCTCCAGTTCGACTGCTCCACGTTTTGCGCCCCTTCATCTCGATGATGCCGGAGGTCGCCTCCCCTGACCGCAAGGTAAGCAGCGATCGTCGGTCCTGATCCTGGTCCTGGTGGGCCAGATCCACCCGCATCTGACCTGGCCCAGTATCCGCGGCCTAGCACCTGGCCCAGCCTCTGGGCGCCTGGCTCCGCAGTCTGTCGGCCACGGTACTCACGACTGCATCCTCCTCCACCCACAGGTCCAGTTTAAGGAGAAAGTGATGTGGACCGCCCTCACTCTCTTCATTTTCCTGGTCTGCTCCCAAATTCCCCTCTACGGCATCATGTCCTCGGAGTCGTCTGACCCCATGTACTGGATCCGCACCATCCTGGCCTCGAACCGTGGCACCCTCATGGAGCTCGGCATCACTCCGATCATCACCTCTGGCATGATCATGCAGCTCCTGGCCGGCGCTCAGATCATCGAGGTCGATTACTCTCTGAAAGAAGACCGCGCTCTCTTCTCTGGCGCTCAGAAACGTACGTATCGCACGGCATCGTGTCCAGCTGCAGTTTCAAGGATCGCTTCGGCTGTCGCGAGCGGCTGGCTTGGCTTTATCTGCAATGGCTCGCTTGATATCGAGGCTGCTTGGGAACCAATCCCGACCCTGTGTCTGATCTGGTCTCTGCAATGTCTTCGCCTCCGTGGACAGTGTTCGCTATGGTCATGGCTGTCGGCACCGCCACCGTCTCGGTCTGGTCCGGTGTCTACGGCAACCCCAAGGAAATTGGTCTCGGCATCTCCATCCTCCTTGTGCTCCAGCTCTGCTTTGCTGCCCTGATCACCATGCTCCTCGACGAGCTGCTGCAGAAGGGCTACGGTCTTGGATCGGGCATCTCGCTCTTCATCGCCACCAACATCTGCGAGACCATCGTCTGGAAGGCCTTCTCGCCCACCACGTACAACACCGGCAAGGGAACCGAGTTCGAGGGCGCCGTCATTGCTTTCTTCCACCTGCTCTTCACCCGCAACGACAAGTTCCGCGCCCTCAAGGAGGCCTTCTATCGCCAGAACTTCCCCAACCTGATGAACCTGCTCGCCACCATCGTCATCTTCGCCCTGGTCATCTACCTGCAGGGCTTCCGTGTCGAGATCCCCGTCAAGTCGAACAAGTTCCGCGGTCAGCAGGGCTCTTACCCCGTCAAGCTCTTCTACACCTCCAACATGCCCATCATGCTGCAGTCGGCCCTCGTCTCCAACATCTTCTTCATTTCCCAGCTCCTCTACCGCTGGTTCCCTGACAACATTCTTGTTCGCATCCTCGGTGTCTGGAAGGTAAGATTTGATTGATTCCTGGCCAAGAGCAAGGACCTTGACTGGGTGTGCGCTGAGCGCCAGCTACCTCATGGGGCGTCGCCGAATCCCGGTGCTCTTGTGCCACGGTATATTAACAGATGCTCCGCACGTCGTCTTGCTGCAGAACATTGATGGCGTTCCTCAGGACTCTGCTGTTGGTGGATTCGCGTACTACATCTCGCCTCCCAAGAGCCTTGCCGGTGCCCTCCTGGACCCCATCCACTTTGTCATCTATGTCAGCTTCATGCTTGCGGCCTGCGCCTTCCTGTCCAAGACCTGGATTGAAGTCTCTGGCTCGTCTCCTCGCGATGTCGCCCGCCAGCTGAAGGAGCAGCAGCTCGTCATCCGGGGCCACCGCGAGGGATCCATGTACAAGGAGCTCAAGCGCATTATCCCCACCGCTGCTGCCTTTGGCGG
This sequence comes from Polychytrium aggregatum, assembly GCF_025602895.1. Lineage (NCBI taxonomy): Eukaryota > Fungi > Chytridiomycota > Chytridiomycetes > Polychytriales > Polychytrium > Polychytrium aggregatum. The sequence continues at coordinate 307,540 of NW_026516247.1, forward strand.
TCTCTGCATTGGCGCCCTCTCTGTCGTCGCTGACCTCTTGGGTGAGTCCTGCTGATAAGCGTGCATCGTGTCGCTTGATTGGCTCCATGTGTGTGCGCTGGATGTGTATTGGATGCCGCCATCTCATCCGCGCCATGCCCATGCGCCTTGTTAACATCCATCCGTTCCTCTCGCATAGGTGCTATCGGCTCTGGCACGGGTATCCTGCTTGCCGTCACCATCATCTACCAGTACTTTGAAATCTTCTTGAAGGAACAGCACGAGCAGGGACAGAGCCTCTTCTAAATCGTTTGAGAGATCTGGCGCAATAGGGCTCCGGCCATCGTTTCCTCTCTTCCCTGCGACACCAGTTCAGTTCTGAGTTGACCTGGGACCGCCGACTAAGGAACGGCTCTTGATCTGCCGATCCGATAGACAGCGCATCACGCGCTTGGAGGAACCGCGAGCCGGAATGTTGGTTGAAGGGTGGATTGTTTGTGTCCTTGCTCTAATTACATACAGTCAATTCAGAAAGAAACGTGACCGTTCCTTTATGGCTTCAGTTCTCTGAACCCCGCTGACTGGCCGTAGGCCCCAGTGAGCAAGCCGTGAGATTGTTTCCCGTCCTGGTTGGCAATCGAGTGGTTTTGGTTGGTTTCGGGAGCACAGTCTTGAATACACCCGGTCGATCTCCTGTGGCGATGATCGACTGGCATACCGAGATCATGTTCCGTGAGGCATTGATGTCTCGATGTGTGAGTGTGACGCATTCACTCGACTCTCTGGGCAACTCCATGGTGTATCGATATCAAGATGCTCGACCTTCGCTTGCGGAGAGCCATCTGATGGAGAAAGCGTCCTTGATGCAGATCCAGAATCGCATTACTGAACGGCCATGGCCAGCGCGAGATGTGTTGAGTGAGAACATGCACCAACGACCACAATCCGGGGTGCCCCGTTTTTAGTCGATTGGCTGCATCTGCTGGAGGCACCGACCACACGCCCATGAATCCTATGCAAGGGCAACGTGCCAGCAGCAACGGCACATGTATTTCGACATCACGCTTCGCACTGGCCCAAGCCCATTTGACCTGGACCCAACCCTTCATACCCTCCCCACTGGCCGCAGGGCTGCTCTTGTCCGTCTTCGTCGGGCATGGCAGTCAAAGGCTGAGCCGCCAACGGGCGTCGTGGCGGATGTGGTCGGCCCGGCTCCGCCGTTGTCACAGAGCTTGCTCTCATGACAGCCGGATACGTCACTTGGAAGTGCAGATCCAAGCGCAGTCGAATCTGTTGTTGTTACGCCAAGTCGTCGTTGTCCTCGAAGGTTGTTGGATCTGTTGGCCAGATGAGTTCCTTGAGCTTGAACTGTCGATCGATATGAGGGCTGGTGATGACCAAAGCCGGATACGAGTCAGTCGGCGTGGCACACCGCAACTACTCCCTTTCGCGCAAGGCTCTGTCAGATCCGGTCGTTGCAATATGGCTTGGTGTCGGCCTACCGGACGTCGTCTGTATCGCTGACAGTCTCCAAAAACTTGAGCAGGTCCAGTAGTTCGTGGTCGTCCTAGGTATATCATCCCGCAAAGCAAGGCCGGTCAGCTGCAAGCCGAGTAAGGTTGCCGCCCATCAAAATGACGCACGAGAACACAGTGACCACATACTTGATCGTCATACCACGACTTGATGGGAATCCCGTTCGAGAGCTATGCATGGGGACAGGGAACAAAACCCGTGTCAGAAAGCACATCGTGATGCTGGCCCTATCTGTATTGCCATCGACTGGGTTGTGACGGCGTCGCTCACCTGGAGGGCAAATACTTGTGGGGAATTATCCACCAGCATGGTGTGCTTGATATTTCTGCCGAGTTTTTCCAAATCCTTCATGTGCACGCCGTCGACGATGGTGCACGAGTCGCGATAGAGCCGGTGTCTGGGTCAAAAACGCACCAGCGCCGGCAGGAAGGAGTGCGCCCATGTTAGAGCGGCTGTCAGGAAACCGATATCGGCTTGATGTCGAAGGCGTCGAGTACTCTTACTGGAATCGGTTCTTCTTCTTGTCAAGCATGTCGAGCACGAGATCGGCATAGACTTGCAGCGACGCTGTGAAGACCACAACCTCAAACAGCTGCGAGACCTTTTCCAGGAACTCCTCCACAAATGGCCGGATCCGCCCATAGACCTGCCCCATCCGACAATAAAGCTATGGATCAGCTCCGTCCCCGGCTTCCTTCAGTGACCCCCCCCCCACCGCGAGAAGCTCTTCTACTATCATACGGGTGCCCAGCGACATCTGCAAATGAACATGACGTTGTTTGCAGCAGCGTACCTCGTAGTGCTCACTGGCAACCGTGAGAGGAATCATAAAATCATGATTTTCGAGAGGTTCGGTCTTGCAGTGAACCTGCCGGATTCAGACACGGTTGGTAACATGCCAGCCAGCGCGATAGTGTCAAGGAGATTGTCCATCAAACTGCTAGCTGCCAGGCTTCTGATTAATACAAACCAGCGTTTCGTCCAGATCCAAAAGCTTGGTAGAGATTCAATCCCCATCAATTGCGATAGTGTCGAGTTTACATGAACGGTGCGCAGGCAGGTGTTAGCATGCGTTGCGTCGATCTGGGTCTGCACAAATGAGCAGATTCCCAAAAATACAGGTTCAAGACACGAGCCATTCCATATTCCCATTGGGGGTGCAGATCGTTACCAGGGTAATTTTCTTCTGGCCTGGTTTCTTTGATGGCAGTAGCTTTGAGGTTCTCTTCAAATCGTCTGGGCAGACAGGCCCCAGCTGTCTGATAAACTCGTATCTAGGTGCGAAGCATTGCCATGAGCGATGGAGATGGCCGGTCCGAAGGTACAACAGAAGGTCTGGCCAGCGGTAAATGGCTTTAGGCGGCGACTTTGACCAACTTACGGGTCAAACTCGTCTCGTACGGCCTCGTAGTCGTCGTCCTCATCTTCCGAGTCCATATGGGTGGTGGCATTCTGAATGATGACGGATTTGACGCGGGTGGCTGCTTCAAAAGCATGGAGAGGTCAGCCTTGATATTCACCGGACTGGAGACTTGCAGCGGCGTGCTGTTTGATCAGAGCAGTGGGCCAATCGGGTGAACTCACCAAGACCATCGCTCTCCGATTCCGGGCTGGCCTCGTCCGTGAGATCCAGCTCGTCCGTAAGGGCATCGTCGACGTCGTCGCCATCTTCAACGAGATTCAGTGTTTCGGTCGAATCTTTTAGTGGAATCTTGTCGGTTCGTGACTTTGTGGTGTTGGATATCTCACTTGACGACCTTGACAAGGATTTTCGGGCTAGATGGAAGATGAGGCGATGGCTCGTCAGACGAAGCCGACCTGAGCTGCATCACACCGCGGTGGGGGCCTTGGGATTGGCTTGGCTTGCCCGAAATGCAGCAGATAGCCCAACTCGGCGCACACAGGATCGCCTCGCCAAAGATACGTTACGAATGAGCTTTGTGACGACGTTGTAGTTTGGCGAAAACAAGCCGACTTCAAAGATCTTGAGCTGCTTCCATTTGGAGGCCTCGCCGGGGCTCAGCATCGGCTTCTTGGAGCGTCTGGAGGGTGTCAGCGGGTTGCCGCCTCGACGCCCTCGTTTTTTCGACCCTGTGGACGGGCTCATTAGGATCCGGGACAATTTGGCAGCAGGAGACCGGGATCGGGATGGCGAGTCGGCCAGAGCGACTTGCTGGGCAGCTTTTTTTGGCTTGGACGGTGACCGCAGCAAGAGGCTCTGTTTGGATCTTTGCTGCTCCTGCTCCTGCTCGACCTGCTGATCCATTTGGAGCAGCCGGAGAGTGGGCTTGATGTCGGTCTGGATCATGTATTTGCGCATCGATGTTTGCGCCGACGATGCGCTGGGGGGTGCGCCAGCCATGGGCGGATGATGGAAGACAGGTGCTACGAGCGAGTCGGGCGGGAGCAGAACCTGGACCGAGCCGCCGGTTTCTTCGGTGGCTGGAGGTGCTGCTGGGGTCATGCTGGCTCGAGTTGGTATTTCGAGAGGAGGGAGTGAGACAGATCGTGGTGCGGACTGGGATATCGGCGGTGTGGCTGCGTAGTCGCCGAGGATCGAGCGAGAGGGGCCTTGGAGGTGACGGCGGCGAGCGGGGCTGCTTCGCATGGCCTCGCGCAATTGGCTGTCCAGACGGCCTGCTCGGCAGGATTGCAAATGAGGCCAGAGGATCGTGAGGACACCCCAGGAGCCCGCGAGCAGCGATCGGCAGTCCGAAGGACATGCTCCTGGCAGGCAGGGCCGACGACGGTCCGTAATTTGCCCAAAATTGGCGGTGCGGTACGACGCTGCCCATGTCCAAGGCCTGTTGAGAGCGCGACCGGATGTCGTTCTGGACTTGCGCCTGTGGCTGCCGTTGATCTCTGGGCCTGAATACCCACTCATCCATCGCTGCGACGGCCAAGCAGTGCCTGGAAGCCAAACGACTCGAAGGTCGACTCTCTTGATATCGATATGCCAGTCGATTGTCGCCCCAGGAGATCGACAGGATGGATGCAAGACTACGCTCCACAAACCAACAAAACCCAAGGGATTGCGGCCAGTGCCATGACCACGCTTCGGGCGGGCACATGGACGGAAAGACAGATGAAAATGTATATTCAGGGTCCAAAAAGAAGGGACAGTCAGCTTTGAATTACAGGGCATCCTGGCTCATTTTGCGGACCCCATGATGAATCGGCCGATGCCGTCGAAAATCGCCCGGTCCCAAGAGCCGTTCAGCTCGAGAGCCCGTTGCGTTGGGAGGCTACATGATCCACAAGGTCGTTGATGACAAACTGCCACGGGACATTGACATAGGTCATGGAGCACTCGAGCCGCGTGTCGGCTTCGAGTGCGTCGTCGCTCTCCGACAAGCCAAAGATCGATTGGGAAACCAGCGACGTTGGGCTCGTGCCGAGCGAACTTGCAGCGCGCACGACGCTGCTGCTGAAGATTTTGATGCGGTCGACGAGCGAGAGCTGAGCGGCGCGCTTGGACTTTGAGGTTCGCGGCTCGCCATCCAGACTCTCGGACGAATCCCGCAGGCTGTCCTGGCTGGCGAACGACATGGAGTTCTTCTTTCGGTGCGAGTGCGAGTGCGAGTGTGAAGGACTGACCTCGGCCTCTTCACCGTCCCACCGCGACTTGGGATGGTTGGTGATGGCCACTTGGCACTGGCCCTTCCCATTCGGACCACGCATCATGATATACTCGATGCGCTCGCCTCGATGGTCCAGCGAGCCGTTGGACTGGGCTTTGGTGCCGTCTCGGGTGAGGCTGTGCCAGGTGCTCTTGATCGGGTTCTGAGTGATGATACCCTTCTCTTGGTAGATATCGGACAGTGACGAATAGGGGACGGCGCCTTGGAAGAGAACCACTTTGCTGTAGCCCGCAGGGGTCGGGAAAGGCGTTGGGTCTTGGTCGACGGTGATGGCCGCCAGGTTGTCCCAGAAATGACTCGAGTCGGACAGAGGCTCTTCCACACCGGCGGCTGGGGCCGCAAGGCCGCCGGATTGCGGCATCATGACAGACAGCTCGACGCAGAGGTGCTCGTTCTCGCGGATGGGCAGATGCAGGTCGTCCGACTCATAGTCATTGATGGTGTAGTAGACCAGGGGATAGGAACACTCGTTCATGAAGGCATCCTTGACGTCCATCCGGGATTTGTATGGAGCGGCATACACCTGCTTGCAAACTCGTCTGAGCGCCACCATCTTGGGCTTTGGCTTTGCCCTGCCTTGAGCATCGGATCCGGCAGATGCGCCATAGAGCGACGCTCGTCGAGGATCGGGCGAGACTGAGTGGCCACCGGCCTCTCGGCGAATCGGAGGGTCGGCGATCGAGCGTCGGTGGCTTGCAGAGTGGCTGGGGTGGACTGGGACCGGGTCGCCCAAGACCTTCTCGCTTGGCGGACGATGGATCAAGCTGCTCGTCTTGCGCGGAATGGTTCCGGTGGTATCGTCTGTGGCCTCTGTGGACTGCTGTCTTTTGCAGACCGACACGGTCAAGGTGCATGGCAGCTGGACGATGAGATTCAGGAAAAAGGTCTCCTTCCAGTCGACGAGGTCGGTGAGGGGTGGCAGAACATTGCCGACCTTTCGCCTCAGAAACAGCGGATCGGTCGCGGCGGCCTCGGTATCGCGATGGCGGACGAAAAAGAGCAGGTCGTCGTTATGTTCCGAGTGCCCTGCCTCGAGGAAATAGTCGTTGAAATAGCGAAACCATCTGCGGGATGGGCGAGGTTTATAAGGAGAGCTGTGAGCAACGGTCGCGAAGCCAAAGTCAAGCCAGGATGGCCTCGAGCCTCCAGGAGCAGCAGAAGCCGCAGCAGCAACAGGAACAGAAAAGAGCCAAGCTGGCAGCATATCACAGAAGCAGAAGCCCACCGAGTTTCTTTCGAGTCCGGGTCGGGCTGGTCTTCCTGGGCAACCACCCAGTTGCCGTCCTGGAATCCAGACAGAGCAGTGTCGGGCGGCGGTAACGCCGACGTGGGCAGCACCAGCCGCTCGTCCAGAAGTCGGGAGAGGATCTGGTAGATGCTCCGGTTCATAGTGGGCAGAGCCGAGCGTGCAGCTGCAGCAGGGCGAGAAGCAGGCAGCGTGCGGGGCAGGGGGAGTTGTGTTGGACTGATGGATTGATGGATTGAGCGAACGACGGTGGCCGGTTGGTTCGGCAGCGGCGACCAGATGTGCTGCCAAACCAGCGAGCCACCCGCCAGGACAGACACAGGCCCCCGTCTGGCCTCCTCGGCCGCTCGATCAGGCGGCTAGTTGGTGTTTTCGGAATATGCCGAGAGGACATTGGCATCTGCTCGAGGCGAATGCCGAATCTCTGCCAATGAACATGGCGGTATCTGTCCGCCCGTTCATCAGATGGCCAAGCAAGGGCTGAGCCAACAGCGGCACCATCGACCGATTCCCATGGCCAGTGGCCATCTCGGTGCTCCCAATATCGGTGCATCGCAGTCCATCGCAGTTCGCTGCACTCGATTGCAGTCCAGCACAAGTCAGCACAAGCCGGATGCATGTCTATTTGCAACGTGCACGACTCGGTGCAGTCTCTACGGAGGCAGGCCATTGCGAGGCAGTTACTTTTCTGCCAGCACCGCCACGTAATCTGGGTGAGTGATGGAGATCCGGAAAGCGACGTGGGCCGATGTGAGTGCCTGTGGTTGAAGCCATGCGAAATCGAAGCGCATCCTGCAGCCCAAATGGCCGCAAGCTTACCCTCATAGTAGATTTTGCCCTCGGTGGGATCGGTGCAGGCCTGTGCGGCAATGAACATGCACGCAAGTTGCGGTAATCCGATATTTGGCGATGCAGTGCCGACGGATGCTTTCCCGATTCATGGCCGAACGCCTGCACACAGAGCCAGAGCGGAGCCGGACAGAAACGGTGCCAACAGCACAGATCATGGTCTTGGGGCTGTGGTGCCGAATGCGGGGCTGAACGGAGGGCCGGACCAAAACCTACCAGCAGCATCTCGTTGATTTCTTCTTGGCTGAACGCTTCGCCGTCGGACATGAGGGCCGTCTTGAGCTCCTCTGGAAGCAGGTAGCCCTTTTTGTCGACATCAAGGGTCTGGATGGATGGACGTTCCCATGAATGGTGTGGAAATCAGAGCGGAATCAGAGCGGAATCGAGACATGCCAAGTTACTCGCAAGTGGGCCAGCGCCCAAGCTGCTCGTTTGGACATCCGCACAACTCTCACTCAAGCGTCGAAACATGGAAGCATCGAAGCGCTGGACCCACAAGGAATGCTCGGAAAAGTTGTTCCTGATCGTCGCGTCGGCACGATGGGTTCTTGAAAATTCCCATGGCGACGTTGAGGAACTTGTCATAGGTGACGTAGCCTGTTGGCTCCTCCTCGCTCATCTAGATCCGATGGCGAGCAGCGGTATGGTGCGATAAGTGGCTCCGAAGCGGGATCTGAGCGAATGATAGGTCCTAAAGGGCTCTGTTCTCTGGTATGGCGAGCCGTCTGCTGGTGAATTACTTCCCGACCACCGCCGATGTGACGCACATCTTTTATATAGTTTCGGAGCTGCTCCTCGGTCGGATAGATGCCGAGGGACCGGATAATTGTTCCGACTTCGCGGACTGTGCAGAGTATATCAAAACGCATGAAAACGCATGAGAAGGCATGAGAATGCATGAGAACGCATGAAAACGCATGAGAATGCATGGGAACGCATGGGAGCCCAGGCAGGCAAGCAGGCCATCGTTGTGCTTTTGGACGAATGGGGGCTTCGCGCCGCAACCAGCGATGTGCAGTCCGCGATGGAGCTTGATTTGCATACCATCGCAAGTATTGTTGCTTGCTTGGTCGAACGTCTCGAAGGCTGGCAATTGTACCGAGGGTCAGTTGTTACTCACTCGGCGAAGCCAAGTGATCGCCCGTAGCAGCCAATGCCACAATACACAGCGACCCTGGCTGACTGCAGACCAGGATCTCTTGCCGTATTGCTGCTGGCGATGAAGCGCCTCACCTTTGGCGATGCGCTTGTTGAGGACGATCAGCTCCTGCTCGGAGAAGACGCGCTCGGTTGGGAGAAGCGGCAGATCCAGGGCGGGGTCTTCGGCCTGCTTGCCCTTTTTTCCCTTTCCTTTCTTGCCCATGGCGGCGAGGGAGCTATTTGCACGACGAGGAGAATCAGAGCGCCCGTGACGATCGTTGAGGAGAGAAGCGAGTCGATGCTCTTCGACGACCCGGTCGAGCCTGGTCTGGATCTGGAGGCGCCTTTCCCGCCCAGTGCCAAACAGTAGCATATGCATCGTGCTGTTCGTGTCGGCCAGCTCCGCATGCTGTCGCGGCTGTCCTTGTCTGCGGCTGCAGCATCCCCGCCATGAGCGTACGCAGGCCGACTCCCGACACCGTCCCATGCATCGATGCTCCGTCTCATCGCCGTGCGTCTGTCGGCTTGGGCCGTTGTCCTGGACCACCTCGGTGGCGGTGCTGGGCTCGAAGCCAGGAGCGATGTGGGGTGTCCGAAAAAAGACACTCAGCGGCGCCCACAGACACAGCGCGCCGACCCGCGCCGTTGACTCAATCAATTGATTGACTCACCCGCCGCGACCAATATATAACGCGCACCCGCGCCCACGCCCTCCGGCCTGTCGCGCTGTTTGTCGGACGCCGCCGCTATTCTTGGCCGCCTGTCTCGCCTCTCCGGCAATTCGCCGTTTCGGTCCCAGCCCTCGTCATCGCCCTCGTCATCGCCCGGCGTCTCTCTCCCTCATCAAGATCACCCGGCCGCCGCTTGCTGACGACAGCCCGTCCTCTGGCTCCCATCTGGCTCCCCCTCCTTGGCCCAGATCATTTGTATCCGTGCGTTTGCGCATCTCGCTCCTAGCCGCATCCGCCTTCTCGGCCAGCCGCCGTCGCTCCACATCGCCCGTCCAAGCACCCCGAAAACTCCCCGATGGAATTCGATCGAACTATCGAGCGCCCTTCGACGCTCTCGCCGCGAACCCAAAGCGAGGCTCCCCGCAGAAAAGAATGGGTAGGGTGCTACATCTGTCTCTGCATCGGTCTCTGCATCGGTCTCTGCATCGGTCTCTGGGCATCTGTCTCTGCACCTCTGCATCCTTCTGTGTGCCCCTGACGGTGCTCCAAGGATTCCCTGCTCCTCGCCCGGCTATCTGTCTTGCAGTCCGTTTTCCAGCTGCTGGCTGCTACGACAGCCAGCATCGGCCCTCACGGCAACTGTTCGTGCTTGTGGCCGAGCCTTCATTCCTTCGAAAGGGTGGTGTGTCGTCTTGGTCTGTTGCATTCACCACTCACCGGCCTTGATGATGTCCCTTCTTCCCCTTGCCCTCCTTCTCCTTCTCCTCCTCCTTCTACTATCCGCCTTCCCTTCCCTTCCTTCCTCCTCACTCTTGCTCCTGCTCCTGCTCCTGCAACCCGGGCATCCCTGCTCTGACCATGTCGATCGCAGATCCCCAAACATCCCATCGCCAAGCTCGCTATGGTCTGGACCATCGCACAGCTGCTACTTGTCGCCATCTTTGAGGGCATTGTCATCTCGATCCACAACACCGAAATCGCCCAGCAGCAGGCCGTTCTGCTGCCCACCACCGCCGGATCCGACGCCGACATTGTCATGCGAAACTCGTACGCCATCCGTGTCTATGAGGCTCTCCTGATTGCCTCGCAAGTCTTCCAGCTTCTGCTAGCTTTGGATGCGGTAAGCACGACGACTTTGCCCATGCAGCGGTCGTGTTTCATCGTGATACGCTGCTTTGCTCTGTCCGAAGGCACAAGTTATTCATTGGAGGCGGGAGCTGCCTTGCCAGCGCGTGTTGATGCTGCTCCCCGAAGCTGCGTTTTCGCCGCCACCTCCGTCCGCCTGCCAGAGGCGACTCTCGATGGCACCATCCCCATCTTTGGCCGCTGAGCGTTCATACTGTCGTGCTCACGCGTATTTGTGTTGCCCTCGATTCAGGTCTGGCACGCCTCGTTTACCCAGCTTGCCTCTGCAGCTGCATTCAGCTTTGGCACGATGGGCTACTCGGCCATCGCATATTATCAAGGCGCGACCCTGACGAAACAGTACGACGATATCACCACCCTTTTCGCCAACAGCGGCGTTGCGCTGCATCAAACCCACATCTGGGATATTGTGGTCCTTGTGACCTTTGTCCTCTTCTGTACCGGCTGGGTCTTTATTTGCATCAAGCTCTATCGCGTCTTTGGATGGAGTGTGTTCAAGCAGCTCGGCGCCGATATCCAAGTTCGAGGTGGGTAACAGGCGCCATAGGTGGCCTTTCGATACGTATATCTTGTGTTGTGCCAAGAGGATCTGAATGCCATCACGCACCGTGTATCGTCGCCTCTCGCCGTCCATATCGTCACTAATCAACGGCTCGCCGGTGACATGTGTGCTTGTGACTCGCTCAACAGAGCGCCTGAAGCTCTACCACGTCTACATGGTGCTGCTCAAGGTCGATGTGTTCTTCTTTATCGGTTTCTCGGCTCAGTTTATCGCCCTTGTGCTTTCCAATACCGGCAACCCCATGGACTCGGTCATTCACGGCTGCGTTGCCTTCCCTCTGACCATTGGACTCCTGCTCGTTGCCTTCTACGCGGTAACGCTTGAATCCTTCTGGCTGATGATGCTCACCCTCCTGGGACTGTCGGGCGGCATCGGATACATCGTCTCCAAGCTCTATGACGCCGCCACCAACGTCGAAAAGTACATTGGTTCGCGCAACTCGCTGATTTTCTTTGGTATGTGTTCCCGACGCCGCTCATTTCCATCCATGTCTGCATGTCGGCATGCCGGTACCAGTCGGTGCCTCGGCCACCGCGCCTGACGTCTCGCTGAGCCAAATTCCGCCATTGCCGATCTCAGAAACGATCACGTTGCTTCTGTGTATCACTACATTTGTGATTGCCTTCCTCAACTACCGCAACTTTGGCAAGGGTCTGAAGGAGCAGCGTAAGTGTCCGCGGGCTGGGTTCACACAGCTATCTCTGGTGGCATCGATTGCGTATTTTCACCGAGACAGTGCCACCGCCTGCATCGTGGCCGCGCTTTCTATCCGTGAATTGTACATGTGCTCTAACGGCGCTTCTGCTGCATTCCGCTCTACGCACCAGTCCGTGGCCGTGGTCAGAACGGCCGAGCCGTCGAAGCGTCCTACCGAATGGAGGATGCCCACGGACGTTACTAAGTCGAGCCCTGTCGAGTAGAACGCTGGCCTCGCTCTATCCCCCCCCTCATCCATCAGTCTTTTTCTTGATATGGGTCTTATTTTGCAATCAAAGTGTCGATTCAGCTTCAGTACATTCGTTTTTCCACCACCCCACTCAAACGACAGCACATCCCCCTTTCTCTCTTTCTTTTTCTTTTTTTGGCCCACTTTGAGATGTAGTTTTAAGCATCGGCGACATGTTTTTCATCAGAGTTTTTCTTCTAGACTCGTCCATCACCACCAACTTTCCCCTCAGATTCCGTACATTCTAGTCCCTGAGCCAGACGTGCGCCAAGCGCCACGCGTATGTCTTTTGCTTTGACCCTCGAGGTCGCCCCAACCCTTCTGGGACATCGATGCTATTGTAGTTTTACAGCGCTCCCACTTTGAAACGGGACACCCTGTTTTGAGCCAGGACTGTTGGTTGTTTTTTCCGGTACCTGAATACACCCCACCCGCTCATCACAGCCATGGCCAAACACTGTCCAATGAGACCGAGGTCGTCAGCGCCTTTGGCAGTGCGTCATGGCGTCAAGGCAAGGTCTATGCATCTAGTCCCAGGAGACTGTCGAGGTAGTTTGTTGGATTGCCTGTGGCTCGGTTGGACTCATTCCCATCACAAACTGCGCTGGTATCTGGTGTCCCGAGTTTTCCTGAATAGCTCCAGATTCCCCCCCCCATCCATCGCCACAAATATTGATTGTCGTCTCTCGGCGATGCTGGCGAACAGAGCTGCTCGTGGGCTGGGTGCCTGTCTATATTCATGACCCAGAAAGGCGGCACCATGCACGTTTGGAACCGACATCCAGCGCAGAATGGCCACTGGCGTCGGAGTCGAACATCCGCTTTGCGATGCGGGCTGCAGCTTGACTTGCACGTCATGAGGCACGTCGCCGCTCCCGCACCGCCCAAAGCGAGCTCTTCATGAAGCCTTCCACACTAGAACGCCGATGTTGCCTCCAAAGTACATATACAGCAGGTTGCGCATCTCGTTGGTGATTTCGAATCCGAAGCCTTCGCCAACCACTACGTGCCAGCTGCTTCCGCATCGCTTGTCCATCAGCTCTTTGATGGATTTCGAAGCCGCCTGTGTTGCATTTGCCGCCCAGAGGCAGTGAGAGCGATAGCGAGAGCGTGTGCTGTGGTGAGTGAGGATGCAGCGAATGCAGCACGCTCGTTTTTCTGTCGATCAAAAGCGAGCTGCATGGATGCGGTCGGTCGCAGCGACGATTTCTGCTGGATCCATCCCACATTCATCCGTCGCCCAAGAAGGGTTGCTGGGATCTTGGTGCCGCCCTCCAACAGCATGAGCTTCCGCAGCAGGCACACATGAGCACCTCGTAGTTTCCAGGATGCTTTTCGACGGCTGTCACGACCATGTCCACGGCCTCAAGACGCAGTTCGTCAACCATATCGCAGTTCTGTTGAGTTGGGGCGGTGGTCGAAACACGAGCAAATCAGGCGAGGCGTAAATGCAAGAGCGCGATGGTCGCTGTCGAAGCGGTGCACCATTCCAGGGTGAAAGTACTCGCGAGAGCTGACTCGAGGCCGACCCATCTCTCGAAGCTGCCCATCTCAAAGCCCCACCCGTCTGGAAGAAAACCGATGCTTCCCGTGCGCAACCGCCTCCCCCGATGCTGCTCGAAGCCGTACCCGCACAAGCGGATAGTTGAAGTTGCGGCGTTGGTCCTTATCGTCAGCCTGTGCGGCCGAGGTCTTCTCGGCGCCGCCGGCAGCGAGATTCGAGTTGCTTCCGGAAACATCTGCCATTGCCGTGCTTGTGAGGCGTCGTGCGCTCGACAAAGGAACTGATCCCGGATGCCCCCTGTGCTGTGGGCAAGCGGTATGCGGCTGCCATCGAGGGCGGGCCCGCTCGCTCTGATATCAGCAGCGGTCCACGTGCCCTCGGATCACACAGCCACGTTGTGGCTATGTCGCCAGCCACACCCTGGCTGTCGACCCTGGATCAAGCCCTGGCCTTTGCGCTCATGTCCATCGAGGCCCCTTGGAACTGCATCCGTGATCGCTCTTGCCGACCCGCGCCCAGCAGCCGCAGACCGAACAGCCAAACAGACCGAACAGACCGAGCAGATCGCCTGCCTGCATCCAAAGCCCTGCCTCTCCCTCTATCGCCGTCCTTTGCCCGCCTGACCACCATGTCGCTTGTTCGCTCCATTGCCTCGCACCCGGACTATCTGAGCCTGATCTCCTCCCAGCCGCCGACCAAGCTGGTGAGCAGCACGGTCAAAGCCCGTCGCAAATCTTCTGCACGAATATCGGCGCGAAATCGCTGTCGTGCTTTACTCTCTAACGATTGCCCTCCCCTTCTCCCACCCACGCCCCATCCCCAACTCACAATACCGTGCGTCGCCAGGTCGTTGTCGATTTTACAGCGGCTTGGTGTGGTCCCTGCCAACAGATCAAGCCTGGTATGGGCCTCGTTCTCCGATCTGTCCAACCGTCGCCTCGCTACTGCTGCATTTCCTTTTCTGTTTCTTCGACTATCCCAGAGGACGGCCGAGAGGTTTGGCGGTTACTCCGGCACGACTCCTCTTGCTTCAGCTCGTTTGCTTATCGATCGTTCTCTCGTCAGTGTTTGCGGATTACAGCAAGCGCTTCACGTACGTGTCAAGATATCGTGATGTCTCGCTGCTGGCACAAAGAGAGCAGGAAAGGCAGTTGCCGAAGTCAAAGAGATTTCCGTTGCATAGTAATTGGATGAATCACTCGGCTGTGTTGTGTTGTGCCCGGGTCTGATGCCTCGATGGCTGTAGACACGTTGTCTTTGCCCAGGTGGATGTGGACCAGCTCCAGGAAACTGCCCAGCACGCCGGGGTCACGGCAATGCCGACCTTTCAGTTCTACAAGGCCGGAAACAAGATCGGCGAGCTCAAGGGCGCTGACCCAGCAGCTCTGCTGAACCTCATCAAGGTACGCTCGGAGCAACAAACGTGGCGAGTGAGGGTCTGTGAGCCGCGGCTGGTTGGGCAGCTGGGAGCTGGACGACCCGAGGGTTGGGATGGAATATGGTGCGCTTGAAGATAGTATGGCGTTCAGGCAAGCCTGGACAGAAGCTCCGGCTGCCGTATGACGAAGGTCTCATCTGCCAACATCGCATCTCCAGCAACATCAAGGCCCCGCCGAAGAAGGGCCGTCTGCCGCTGTCTCTGGACATGTAAGTTTGTGATGGACCTGTTGCTGCGAGACTGTCATGCTGATGGTAGCTGTGGATCTGCGCGTAATGCCCCATCCACTAACTTGGGCCGCTCTTGGGCGAATTGCGACCGCAGATCGACCTGAGTGACTTTATAAGCAAGAATCAAGTTGAATGCTTGAACGAGAACGACAAACACACTGTCCGCAATATCCTCGAGAAGAACGACGCCTATCTCGAGAGCGATGTCGATGAACAGCTCATCATCTCGATTCCCTTCAACCAGGCCGTCAAGCTGCACTCGATCAAGATTGTCGCCGACAAAGGTGCGTGAATCCCCCGTACGATGGCAAGCCAACCGGTGGTGTCAGAGTTGATCGCTGTGCAGAGAAGCTGCCAGCTGGACCCTCTGTCTGGCGGGATGACAGCCTTTGCAGCGGTGGTGATGGCGCTAAGGCGCTAAGGCGCATCCAGCCTGCTGACACGACTGTGCGTTTGTTTCAGAAACGGCACCCAGAACAATCAAGACCTTTGTCAACCAGGCCACGACGCTTTCGTTCGATGACGCCGAGAGTCGCCCCGAGGTCGAGACAATCGAGTTGGCCGAAAGGGATTACGAAGCAACATCGATTGTGGGCCTGAGGTTTGTCAAGTACCAGAACGTCCACAGCTTCACGGTATGTGCACGAACCCGGATGCCCTCCCTACGGCCGCACTTGGAAACAAGGCTGCATCATATCTGACCCTTCATATCCGTGACAACGCTCAGCTCTTTGTGGCTGACAATCTGTCCGGCTCCGAGACGACGCGGATCAAGCAAATCATCCTGTATGGCACGCCGGTGGAGACCACCAAGATTTCGGATCTGAAGAAGGTCGAGCACACGCACGCAGATGGCTCGAAACACTGAGTTGATGACGTTGTGCGGCCAAGCAGTGCATCCACGGCCGATGGATCAGATGGGATCCATCATCTGTCTGCGGCACCATGCATAGAGCAATAGCAATACAGCTTTCTGGTCTTTGCTTGCGAGACGCAACACTGCCGTCGCGGGCCAGAGCGAATAGTCGGGCTGCCTGCTCCGCTGGCATGTCCAGTTCCGTTGCCATGTCCAGTTCCGTTGCCATGTCATGTCACTGCCATGCCGGGAGTGATGCTGTCTCGCTTATGTAAGCCACGCACACGTGAGCGTTTTTTTTCTCGGCTGCTTCTCGTCAGGCTCGCGCCCGGCCTGTGTGCTGCGCGGCCACTGAGCTTGTGTTGTCCTGCACATCCGGCTCGCTCCAGCAACTATTGTCCTGCTCTCTCCTTCGAGGCTCCCAGATCAGAAGCAACCGGCTGCCCTGTCCGTCCGTGCGGCTCGAATCGATCAACCTCATCCCGCCGCATCGCATATCTTCCCTGTGTACCGAGCCCGTCATGACCAGCATCGCTTTCTACGAAGATCAGCAGGTCGGATATCGGCAACCACAGAGCTTTCGTTTGTTGAGCTTGGAGGGGAACGACGACCATCGCCTTTGGCGGCCAGCGGACTCTCCTGGCTGCTGTTGTCCCGATCGACACGGACAATGCTCGCTTGGCGGCACTCCGCCGGTCTATTCCATTGGCCGGCGCTGGATCTGGCGAGCCTGATGGGAGGGCCTTGCGAGCCTGCAATCTGCACTCTGATATCCGGGGCACTCTCGCCTCGGGCAAACGACAAGCGATCGGGATTCGGATGGCGCATCGATCTCCAGAGGCCCGTTACTAATCGACGCCAAAACACTGCTGCGTCCGGCTTGCGGATCCTACAGACCCTCAACCTCGCCGGTCTCATCGGAAACCTGAAGGGAGAACAGGCCGATGGCGCTTTTTTCACCAAGGCCCAGTCGCTCGTTGAGAGCGGCGATCTCTCTGCTGTCCTGGACCTGTTTGTCGGCGAAGTGGCTGTCCTGCTCAAGGCCGAGAACGCTGGTACGTCTGTCCATGCCGCGGGTAGATTCTCGGATCGGGCCGACCTGTCCTTCGTCGTGCTCGAGTTCTCGGGCATCTTGGTCGGCGCTTGAGCTTTGTGCAGCCCATTGCCTGACATCTCTCTCTTTCTCTCTCTCTGGAATGCTGGTCTCCAGCTTTTGAAGCCGCCTTCAACCTGCTGATTGCGCTGATCAGCACCCATGCCACCGACGACAACATCTCGGACCTGGCCAAGAAAATCATCGATCCCGTCGTCGCCAGCCCTGCTGAGAAGGGCCAGCTCAAGCTCAAAGTGTATGGCTGCTCGTCTCGATCCACTCGGATGCGCAATCGCTTGGACTGAAGTACCATCAGTCGCGTCACCTCTGTGGCTCCTCGGCCAGCTACGATGACTCTGTTAACAATAGGCTTTTACTTTCATGACCCTCTCCGCTTATGCCGACTTGCTTGGCTGGCTACTCTGCGACTGCCAACGGATCCGATGCAATCCCAAATGGCGACTGCATCTGCTCGTGCATACGGATGCTTGTGTATCCGACCCCGACACACGAGCAGCCTGAGCAACCTATTCAACACCGTGTCCACCTCGAGCACCGTTCGCTACGACACCTATGTTGCCATCATCAAAGTTGCCTCCAAGAACGGCGAAGTTGAGGCTGTGATTCCCCAGCTGCACCTGGTCGACGCCTGGCTGGCCGAGTGGGGCGTTTCTCTCAACCAGACCCGGGCCCTGTATCTCCTCATCAGCGAAAAGCTCTCCGACAGCCAGTAAGCCGTCGTTCTTCTGCCGCCTTGCCATGAGAAGCGAGGGCAGTTCAGTATCCGTGGTGCAGCCAGCAGATCTGCATCTGGATGCGTATCCGTGCACTTGACAGGTCGTGCGGACCACTCCCACTGCAGCTGGCCGTGGGTGACCTTGTATTCAGTTGAAGGTGCAGACTATGCTGCTGACACCTCCTCGCTGCCCTCTTGCCCCCCTGTTGCCGCGATGGAAAGCCCCCAGCAGTCATACGAGCAGCTTTTGAAATACCTCGCCACCTTTGACAATGCCGATGCCGCTGGCCTGAAGACCTCGAAAGAGCACGCAATCAAGGCTGTCAAGAAGGCCATCTCGATCCCCGAGGTCCTGAACTTTGAGGACCTGGCCAAGCTGGAGGCCATCAAGGCACTGAAAACCGAGAAGATCTTCACTCTGGTCAACATCTTCCTTAGCGATAACCTTGCCGCCTACCAGGACTTTGTCAAGAAGAACCCAGACTTTTGCAAGAAAGAGGGTATGCCCTTCCATTCGTTCCCTTCGAGGCCGACGTAGCCCAGCATCAATGCCTGCACACTTCCCCGTCACAGAGCTGGCCTCTGACTCGACTGTGATTGCTTGCGCCACCCCTCTAGGTCTCAACCACGAAGATAACCTCCACAAGATTCGCCTGCTGTCGCTCGCCAGTCTGGCCGCTTCACATGTCGAGAACGAGGTTGCTTACTCGACAATTGCCAAGGCTCTCGCTATCGAGGACGATGAGGTTGAATTCTGGGTTATTGATGGTAGGCAGCGAGAATGGGTGGTGCTGTGGTGCGAGGGTTGATTCATCCGACGCCTCTGCCAGATGAAATCAGGCTGGTGTGCGTGCAGCCCGCTGAGAGACCCTTTGTTCATCCCTGTAGTGATCCGCGCTGGCTTGGTGGATGCCAAGATGAACCAGCTCAAAAAGACGGTCGTTGTCAGCCGATCAACCCACCGCGTCTTTGGCAAGGAACAGTGGAAGTTCCTTGGTGAGAGACTGAATGGATGGAGGGCCAACCTCAAGGAGGTTCTGCAGGTGATTGCCAACGCCAAACTGATCGCTGAAGCTCAAACACTCGAGGCCGAACCCACGGTAATCACCAATGCCTAAGTGCAAATACACTCTCCGGGGCGCATAGCTCGCTGTTTTCCCTCGTTGTCGTTATCTCCCTGGGATAGGATGGGGAGGAAGGAAGGAGGAAGGAGGGAGCATGGCATTGGGTGGGATCTGTGCCGAGAGGCAGTCAACGACGTGCATGCCGGACAAACCCGGGGGCGCATCGAATCGAGTCGAATCGAGACAGAGAGCGGGGCGACCCGGTTGTCCTGGACAGATACTGCATGAACGCTCATGGGTCCCGAACATGGGCACGAAGAGTCATGTCGAGCCAGACAGGGCGGGCAGCAAGCACAAGCACCGTGCCCCGGCGCTGATGCCCCATTCGAGACCCGCTTGTCGTCGTTGTCGAGCCGCTGTCGGGTCGTTTGTCGAGCCAGGCGGATGCCGGCCACCAGGCCCCACCCCGCGATGAGGACGGCGCCGCTGTTCCGGCGCGCCTCGGAAGCACCGACCCAGCAGGCTTTTTAACGCCCGCACGCTTGGCAAACGATACCCATCCGCACCAAGATCCGCCCCGAGGCTGCAACCAACCCATCCACCTGCATCCGACACTCACCACTCGCCTCGGTCCCCGTCCAATGCTGCTGCGTAGCTTCAAGCCTGTTCGTCTGGGTGTGCTGGGTCCTCTGAGCCGTGCGGCTCCCAGTCCCATCGCCGCCAGCCACGCCGCTCGTTTCGGTCGCTCGGCAGCCCTTGGTCGCCCTATGCCCCATCAGATATCCACCATTGCGGTCGATCGCCGGTTTCTCTCGGCATACACCTCTGGCTCGTACACGAGCGGCGTGCCCCTCAAGACCACGATCTAGTGGGTATCGCCTTGCGTGCCGAGTCGCTGTTTCCATGGCGGATGTGACTCCCACAATTTGCTCTGCCTTGGATCTGCCTTGGATCTGCCTTGATTCCGTTCGAACTCGCTGTTCTCATCCCGTCAATGCTCCTTTTGTTCAATTGCACTCAACCCTCCTCCTGCTCCGCGCAGCTTTGTGATCCAGGATCGAGTCGGCGCTCTGGACGATCTGCTTCCCCAGATCAGCGGCCTCAACATCTCGCTGACCCGCATCGAGTCGCGCCCCTCCAAGACCAAGGGATTCTACGACTTTTTCATCGACTTTGACGCGCAATCCGAGAAGGAGGTCGAGCTCGCTCTCTCCAACCTCAGGGACCTCGTCAAAGAAATCAAGGTCGTCTCCACGGGCTCCAGTAACTCCGGTGCGTGCGGATTCGCCCTCGGCGATGTTCAGATCCATGACTGCGCTGATGCCTCGGCCAAGGCCTTTCATTCGCCTGTCTGTTCGGCATGGTCGTGGTCGCTGGGCTGTTTATGAATCTGACTTGTGTACCTTGGCTCGGCACAGTGCTGTCTGCCGTCCCTTGGTTCCCACGAAAAATCGCCGATCTCGATTCCTTCACCGACAAGGTGCTTTCGTACGGAAACGTGAGTAGTCAGTGCACGAGCCCATTTTCAATTTGCAGAGGGCCCACTGCAGCGCACTTTGCGGATGAAGGCCCCGGCAGGTTCCTAAACTGCGAACCATATCGACACTCAATCGTCACCAGGAGCTCGATGCCGATCACCCGGGCTTCACCGACAACAAGTACCGCGAGCGCCGAGCTGAGATCACCAAGATCGCCCGCACCTATCGCCAGTGAGTGCTAGATCCAGTGGGATTCTCGGCATCTTGGGATGCGAGGGCGATCGCTCCTGCCGACCCCGCGTATGTGACTCGACCCAGGATGCACCTCACTCCTCCACTTGTTTGCTGACTCCACCTCGCTATACGGCTTATTGATCAATGTTCCCAGCGGCCGTCCTGTTCCCCACATCGAATACACCCCGGACGAAGTCAAGACCTGGTGAGTCCGGCATGTGTCGTCTCAGGCACCCGCGAGCAGTCCATCTCATTCACATACGACCCCATCTCTCTCTCTCTCTCTCTCTGCCAAAGGGGGACTGTCTTTGACAAGCTTACTGCTCTCTACCCGACACACGCCTGTCGCGAGCATCAGTATGTCTTCCCGGTAGGTGCTGGATATCCGATTACTCTCTTCCCATCGAAAGCCGCTGATCGGCGACGCCAACTCCAGTGGTGGACCAATCGGTCCCCAGCCCTGCTTCTGACTCGCTCGGTCGATATTGTGGATGTAGCTGCTTATCCAAAACTGCGGATACCGTCGGGACAACATTCCGCAACTCGAGGACGTCTCCCGCTTCATGAAAGGTGTGTGCAATTGTTGCACATGAGCCCGTGCCCTGAGCATTGGATCGTGGCAAAGTATGGTATCCACTGCACCGCAAGTGCCACTGACGGTCCCCTGTGCTCAACAGATTGTACGGGCTGGACGATTCGCCCTGTCACCGGACTGCTTTCGTCCCGCGACTTCCTCAACGGTCTTGCCTTCCGGGTCTTCCATAGCACCCAGTATATCCGTCACCATTCCGTGCCGCTGTACACCCCCGAGCCCGATGTCTGCCACGAGCTCTTGGGCCATGTGCCTCTCTACGCCGATCCAGACTTTGCTGACTTTTCGCAGGAGATTGGGCTGGCTTCCCTTGGCGCTACAGACGAGGTAAGCCCATGATTGGCTCCAGGAGAACCACAGAGTCCATCAAAGCACAATATCTTCACGAGTCTCCATCCCGCTGACCATTTGCTGATCTTGGTCCCACCAGGATATCCAAAAGCTTGCTACCGTAAGTTCCAACAGCCAGCGCCTTGGGCCAGCTGCTGCTTGAGGATGTGGCTCATGTCGATTGACAGTCCAAAACCGACCGCGGACTCACAACCATCCCTTCCGTTGTTCTCGATTGTATATTTGCCTGCCTGGTACTTTGCCCCGCCGAAAAGATCTACTGGTTTACTGGTAAGTCGCTGCATCCGGGCTTGGCAGGCGCGAGCTGCTCTGGGTGCTCTGGTTGCTCTGGTTGCTCTGGGTGCTCTGGTTGCTCTGGTTGCTCTGGTTGCTGGCACTGGCCACTGCTCCTCCAGCAGATGCTCCTCCATTCTCACTAACGCCGACATCAATCTTCTGCTCCCAGTCGAGTTTGGCGTCACTCGCGAGGGTGAAGGTGTTAAAGCCTATGGAGCCGGCCTGCTCTCTAGCTTTGGCGAGCTCGAGGTAGGTTTGGTAGTCGTATGTTTGTCCATCACCAACACCAACAGCAATGGCTGATGGCTGTGGTGCCAATGAGCCAGTGATGCTGACCCAAGTCGACAAACTCTATCATCCCTCCCTTGCCCCTCCGGCTCCGATAGTACTGTCTGAGTGATAAGGCCAGCCGAGCACCGTTTGTTCCCGAAGTCGTTGCCAACACCAAATACCCGTGAGTAACGTTGTCCTGGGGGCTGCGGTGTTTTGCGTTTGGTCCGCCCAGCGACACACTTGATTGATCGACGGCATTGCCGACTGACCGCCGCTGACTGCCATCTCCCTGCGACAGAATCACATCCTACCAGCCGCTGTACTTTGTCACGGAGAGCTTCAAGGAGATGAAGGAGCAAGTCCGGTGAGCAATCGCCAGTCCGGAGTGGGCGCAACCGGGAATGCAGCCACTGTCCGCCTCGGGCTGGTTGAACAACGCAGTTCCTGGCCCGCCCTGTGCGCACAACCCCATTTTCCTGCGCGCTGACCCGATTTCATTCATCTTGCATGCCCTCCCCCACCCCGATGTTGCACCGGACGGCCCTCCACCGACCCGCCAGCGAATACGCCAACTCGATGGAGCGCCCGTTCGTTGTGCGATACAACGCCCTCACCCAGAGCATCGAGGTCCTGGACACCAAGGACAAGGTTCTCCGATTCGCCTCCAACCTACGCGGCGACATCACCAGGCTGATGAATGCCATCGACCGCATTGCAATGTAATGCCGCCCCGCCTGCCTGGCTGCCCGGGGTGTGTCTTCCGGGGGTGTGTCTCCCCCCCTCCCTGCGTGATTGCGACTTGCTCGGAGCAGGGCCGACCCTGCCGCCCGTTGCTCTCCCCTGCGCGCCTCCTGTGGCTCTGTCCGCTCTTGTGAATACAACAGCCACGATCTGCGCGTCGTCGCTCCTTTGGGCCTGCTGTACCGCATGTGCGGGGTGTGTCCTGATGCACAGGGCCCATGGCGGCCGGTGTGGGCCTCTGCGCTGGTTGCACATGTGCCCCAGACGCAACAATCGCACAGCCCACAAGGAGCTGTGCCCGATCGCCTGTGCTCGCCGTCGAACGAACAAGCGACTTTCTCCCCCTGCGGGCTGCCAGGCTTGCTCGCAAGCAATCCCCGCCCCGCCAAGCATTCCGCATCGGACGCACCCGCCTTTCCTTTTCGCTCGCATTGCGCTGTCCCCATGTTCCATAAGCGCGAGCCAGCGGGCTGTGTCTCGCTGAAGCCGTAATCCCATGGACTGCCCCGTCGATACCGTCGCCGTCATCGCCCACCGACACGGCGATCGTATTCTTTGTCGATAAGGCTGCGCCGATCTCCCCCGCTGCAACAAGCCCTCCTTGATCGCCTTGGGTATGAAACTCTGCTGAGCAGCTCGCCCCTCGCTTGTGGTCCAACACGCAGAGGGGCGGGTCCCCATAAATACCTCCAGGGGGGGGGAGAGTCGCCTTCTCCGCATCCCGCTCGTCTCGGTTCTTCTGCATCTTGGTTCGCAAGCAGCCTCACCAGCCCGAACAATGAAAGCCTCGTGGTCGTTGGTTGGCTCCACCCTGCTCGCTGCCTCGTCGGTCTGGGCCGATGGTTCCGCCCGTATCCGTTCGTACTCGGGCAGCAACAACAACCCAGACTCGCCTGCCCTGGGCACCCCCGGCAACCCGTACCTCAATGTCCTGCCGGCCCAGTTCCTGCAGGGGCTGCCGGATCCCCGCCTGGTCTCCAACGGCGTCCAGACTGGCACCCAGCCCAAACCCACGTTCTTTGGCTACCAGGACCAGGAGGAGCCTCTCTCGCGTGCCCAAGTCAACCTGTTCGAGACCTGGTTTGGCCAGGTTCGTGTCGAACTTGCAGATCCATGACTGGGGGAGGGGCGCTGCCCTGGCCAGATCCCACCGCCGATCTGCATGTCACCATCACCGTCTCGTCCATTGCCTGCCTGCTCTCATGGAACTGTCGCTAACATCGATCGCTGCGTTTGGCTCCTCGTTTCCCAGTTCATCAACCACGATCTCGAGGACGATGCACTCACGCCCGGCCGTCCAGGGTCGGTACCCCAACGACTGCTTCGATCTCGGTCCTGCTTCTGCGTTGCTTGAGGCTGACCATGTCCACCATATCGCCCGTCTCTGCATTCCAGCTTGATCTCTGTCGCCAACATCTCCAACGATCCCCTCTTCAAGCCCTCGGCCGACAACCCCTGGAACCCCGGTCACTCTACCAGTCTGTTTTCCTCGTCGTCCGTCACCCGGCTCGTCAACGGCGTCCCCACCCCCATCAACAACGGCAACAGCTTCCTGGATCTGTCTACCATCGTAAGTCGCCTTGCGGTTGTCTTTGCGGTTGACTATGCGGCTGTCTTCACTGACCGGCCTCCATTTGCGGCATCTAACGCTTCTATCCCACCCTCTCCCCAGTATGGTCTCGACCCCGCCACCAACACCAAGCTCCGTGTTGGCACCGATGGCCTGCTCCTGACCGGCAACTACACCGGCGACGGTGGTGCCTACAACCCCCTGGTCGGCAACATCACCACTTACAACCTGGCTCCCTCGACGGCCCAAACTGGTCTGCTGACCAGCTCGAACGGCGCCATCACCCCTCCTGGCCTGTTCCCGCAGGACATCCAGGTTGGAGGCGACTCGCGCGCCGTCGAGAACGTGGCCCTGGCTCTGCTGCATTCCTTCTGGATCCGTGAGCACAACAGGTGCGTGCTGGCCATGAGCCGGAATGAGGGTGTGGGAGAGCAGAAGACCCTGGCGGGGCAGAGACAAGATCTGCGGCCCTTGTTCTAACAGCCTCCTTGTGCCAATCATTCAGCGTCGCCAAGGCAGTCAAGCAGGTCCTGAATGGACGTCTGGTTTCCGCCAGCGACGAGACCATTTTCCAGATTGCCCGTGCCATCACGATCAGCGAATACCAGGTATGTCTTCGCACTCGCGGCGGGACAGTGCATCACTGGGTGACTACCATCCCGCTCGGCCCCTCTCCGGAGCCATGCAATTTCAGGCTCGCCTGCGACGCTCGGCATCCACCGGCTGACCATCATCGACGCTCCGTTTCCAGTACGTCATCTTCAACGAATACGTTCCCACCATCATCGGCAAGCCTCTTCCGTTCTACAACGGCTACAACAAGAGCGTCGATCCCACGACTTCGAACCTGTTCGCCGGTGCCATCTATCGCTATGGCCACTCGACCGTCCGCGACTACGACATCGTGGATGTGTGCACCCACCAGCCCATCTACATGTTCAACGCCACCAGCACCCTGCCGCAGATCCAAAAGTCGTTCTTTGGCACCAAGGTCAACGTGACCGATGGCATGATCGCCACCCGCTTCCCCTTTGGCGGCCAGATCGTTGTCCTTGGCTCGGGCCGCGACGTCATGGTAAGTGCGGCCACAGTGTCGGTGGGCGGAACATACGCCTGTCCATCCAGCATCCGGACGGCACTCGTTCCTGAGTGATCATGCGGAACAGAGCGACGATTCTCTGGGACTCACTGATACTATCCCCTTTCCACCCTTCCCCACCACAACGTTGTGGCAAACAGACCCCTGCCGCTAGATACCTGGCGCTTGCTTCCGGCTCGAGTGGCGACGGCTTTGCCAACATCTTCTCCTCTCTGATCCTGTCTCGTCAGGCCGGTATGTAGCCGACAGCTGCCAGCTTTGGATCGCGCACATGTGTGCTCTGCCTGCAAGTCACTGCCGGCTTTGCGTCTGCTCATGCTCCGCCGACTATCACTGCCACAGAAACCGACACCATCATCCACAATGCCCTTCGAAACTCGATCGCTCTGGACCTGTTCAGCACCGACATCCTTCGCAGCCGTCTCGACGGCCTCCCCAGCTACACTGCTGTTCGCGCTCGCTATGGCCCCTCGGATCTCCTTACGGCCCCCGAGTGCGTCAAATCGATCTCGTCGGTTGCCTGCTTCCAGCTCATTACGCCCTCAAACCCCTCCCTTGCCCAGTCCCTGCAGTCTCTGTACACCAACGTCACCAGCATCGATGCCCTCGTCGGAGCTCTTGCCGAGGAGCGTGGCCCCAACACCGACCTTCCTCTCACCATCGCCAACTATCTGGCCGAAGAGTTTGTACGCAAGAGAGATGGCGATCGTTTCTACACCCCCATCGACCAGCTCTTGCCCACCTTGGCGGACATCATCTCTGGCGAGTTCGGCATTGCCGATGGAGCCGGCATTGCGGACGAGATCTCGTCTGCCCTGGACCTCTACAGCACCTCGATGTCCAACATCATTGGCCGAAACCTTGGTCTGTACGGCCTCCCCAACAACGTCTTCAAGGTTCCCAAGTATGCCAGCGTCGTCCCTTTCTACTCCGCCTGCCCGGCCAACTAATTGTCCCGCTCCATCTTTCACCTCTCAAAGCTCCCATGAATACGCGTGGGTCGCGATGGCCTCTACTCCCGTCTGTTTCCTTCTCGAGATTTGCTTGTTTCTCGAATCTATTTTCCCTCTCCTGGTTCGCTTGATGCATTTTTATATGACTTTGAAACCACCAGGAGTGCACTTTGCACTTGAACGAACGGGACACTGCCCATTCTATGAACATGTAGTATGTGATGAGCTTGCGTCAAGCAATGCCATAAGAAATAGAACAGATCACCTCCGAGCGAAGACCACCAGTCGCTCTCCGGTCTCCACAATCGACATGTACACTGGTCTCGGAGTGCCGGTGGCGAATGGTGCTCTTGGACACACTGGCGAATGGTCACGGCCAGCGCGCGATGGTATTGGGAAACAAACTATTCGGTCAACGATCAAAATCACGGGTGACCCGTTTATGAGTTGGATTGACTGTAGTTCGGGTCCTGCACACACACATACCCGTCATCAGTGCCGCCCCAGGACGATCACTGTTATGGAGGAGCACTCATGGATGCGTATTCCCCGTTTCGCTCCGAACATGCTGTATTCACAGTTTTTGCCCAGGATCGACGCAGCGATCACGACGGTACTGATCGACCGGTGACATATTTTGCTTCTCCATTTCACTTGGCCCACTCTGGTTGAGTTCCTTGTTCTTTGATTTGCCATTTTGGCTTTTGGCTCTTGCGACACACCGAATAAACTCAAGCCGAATAGGGCTGCGTACGCAGGGGTTGGCGTGGATCAGTGGCCTCAGACGGGCGGGTTGTGGGCGACTTGCCATGGGCACCGACAGTGGTTGTGGTTGTGGTGCCCGACTCGGGCTTCCAGGTGCTTGCCGACGCCGAGCCCTTGCGTTGATTCTGCTCCTCGGAGGCTCCCCAAAGCTTCGATCCCAGGACAAAAACGGTGGTGCCCATGGTTGCCGAGACGTTCATCAACGATCGGAGAGTAAAGAGGCCGCTCGGATCCGAGAAGGAGTAGTTGAGGGGATACAAAACCACAACAACTTGCACCCAGAAGGAGATCTGCGGATGCACCAGGAGTCACGGTGAGTATGGAGGTTTACCGTGCCCTGAATGTTCCCATATTGGGAAAAGTGGGCATGGAGTTGTTTGATATGGCTTTGTCGGGTCGCCACAAACGGTACCAGAGCGAACGCCGCTGCTCGAGGCAGTACATCCGTTCATGACTCCGGGTGGAAGGTGTGAATCAAGATGGTAATACCCCCCCCCATTGAGCGACATCACAATCTTGCCGCCGGCCTCACATCATGATGTGCACGGTTAGCCGCTCTGCACTCACACAGAGTCGGTAGTTCTGGACGAACGGCAAGAGACTGCTCAAGCGGGGGTCGACTGGAGCAGGCGGCGGTTGTGCCGTTCTTACCGAGGATCTCAGGTTTTTCTCTTCGTTGAACTGCGACGGGACATTTCGAGTTGAGTGCCCGATCCAGAAGCTGGTCAGTAGGATCGCCATGAATATAAAGAAGATCGAGATCGGGAATGGATCAAAGCTCAGCGTGGTGGAACTTTTGCAGAGCCCAGACGACTCGATGCTGTTCCCGAACGAATCGGTGTTGATGATGGTTCGGATCCACTCCAGGGGCGCCGTAAAGTTCCAAACGAGAATAATGCCCTGGTGTTGCGGTTGTCCCGTGTGTCAAAGGCGTTGCGGGCAGGGGTTGGAAGTGTGTCGTGACGAAATCCATGGTGTCAGTTCGAGCATGCATCCAGGCGAGCATGCATCAATGCGGATACACTCCAGCAGCATCAGCTTGTACCCTTGCAGTCCATCAAGCCCATCCAGCCATCCAACCACAAACCCATCGACACATCCAACCACAAACCCATCCACACGAACATTCGGGCACCCGCCCGCCAACACATACCAACGACACCAGCATCGGAGCAGCCATCGTGAAGAAGAGTTCGTGCGGCCTGAAGCTGATGATCTCGGCCTTGGGGTTCTTGAAGATGCGATAGATGCGCCACATCTTGATGAGCAGTGCGCCAAACATCAGCATCATCGGCAGGACAATCACATATGGCGTCGCCATGCAGGCGGCGTTGAGCGTATTGGCGTCCTGGATGACATTGTCATCCATGCCCATCAGATAATTGCCACACAGGGCGATGCTGGCGCTGAAGCCCATCAGCACCAGAAACGTCGGCGACCCGCCCTTGATTTGGGGCTGTTCACGGTTGAGGATGATGAGGAGGGTGATGCCAAGGGTGATAACCTGGCTGAGGGCCGTGATCAAGAATATAACGATTCGTAGACCCATCGAGATCAGGTGGCGATTCTCGTAGGGAAAGACGGGGTTGAACTGGCCCATGGGCACGATGCCCTGGAAGTACGTGTTCAGCGTGTTGGTGAAGGTGAAGTTCAGGCAGTCGTTGGGACCGATGATGGTGTTGCCGTTGACCTGTGAGTCCCAAATCGGCACGACAAGGGTTGTAAGCACCACGGGCAAGCTGACTCGTCGCTGTGGACGGTGCGGGAGCTGCAGACCTTCTATCCTGAGCAGACTGCTGGCAACGACTCATGCGACACCCCATCGTTACTCATGCGACACTCCATTGTCACTCATCTGCACTACTGCCGCCAGCTTATCTCTGGGTGTTTGGGTCGTGCTGTAACACTTACATCATAAATGGGACCGCAGTACCGGGAGTTGTCCGGGAGCGACTTGAGGCGGGCAACTTCGGCCTGAATGGCTGCCACCTGATTGACGTCGAACCAGCCAGAGATCCCGGTGATGTAAGTAAGGCCGCTGAGCAGGCCAGAGTTGACCATGGCGGTGTCACTGAGCGGCACGCCGTCGATGTAGTTCTGAACAAATGGTCCAAAGATCGTGATCCAGTCAAAGGAAGCTGTCGCCAGAACGCGGTTGCCATAGTCGCCGCTGGGATCGGTGTTTGCGGCAGCGATGTAGGATCCATTTGAGGCTGCATAGGTCGCCGGGGGCGTGAGCGGGCGATTGGGCACAAATCAGCAAAGCTCCATTATCGTTTTGCAGGATGGTGTCACGGAACTGTGTCCATACTCACTGAAGACAGCAACAGGAATGACCGTGTCGGTCTGGTATCCAAGGACCTTGACGCCGTCGGCCAGGAACTGCTGCGAGACTAGATGTAAGGCGTGTGTGAGCTAAGTGCATCGCAAATGAGTGGCCGAAGGATTGCGTGCCCACCTTGGGTTTCGGCAAATGGATAGTAGAATGTGCCGATGCTTCGGGTGATCATTTTCGCTCCAGGAATGGCCTTCTGCAGACCCAAGAGAAACATATTGGCGTGGATCATCGTTCTTGGGATCTCCATTGGAAGTAGATACCCAATTGGGATGTTGCCATTTGCGAAGCTGACGTCCGACCGGCTCTTGGCAAACAGACCAGCAGCGTATCCAGTCAAGTACTTTGCTTCCTCCTGGCGCAAGGAGTACCAGCGCGTGTTGGCCGGGATGGGGTTGATGTTGGAGGTCGTCCAGGTGAGAACCTTGAGGCTGGGAAAGTTCTGGGTCAAGGTCACGGTGAGATTGAGCTGCTGGGAAATGGTCACTCCCAGGATGGCAATGTCGATGGAGTTTTGTTGGATAGTGTCGTGAATGAGCTGGTAGTTGGTGTTGAAGCCAATGTTGAAGAGCGTGTAGATGGATATAGAGCTTCCGAACTGAATCTTGAGGTTATTGAGTCCAACGTTGAGCGAGTGTCCGAAACCAGAGTCTGCGAGGTGCAGCATGGCAGTTCGCTCGGGTTAGTGTCGTAGCCGGACCGCGAGTGCTATCGCAAACGGGCAGAGTAGGGTGTTGAATCAACGGCAGCTATGGGTGGGCTCGCAAATGGGACTGCACCTGTTGGCGGACTCGAGCAAGTCAGCAGGATGTTGATCGGTGGGCGATCTACAAGCATCGTGGATGTGGCGAGTTGTCAGTGGCATGGCAAGCACAAGCAATATGAGTAAAACTACCGACGCCATTTGTAGCGACATCCACGGCCGATACCGATCCAGATACCGAGGATCTGGTCGAATGTGTCGGTGTGCACCATCGCTGCGAATGAGGCTCGATGGACATACATGTGAGAGTGTAGACGAGGCTCAGGTCGTGGAAGGTCTGCTTTCCGTCAAAGGATATGAGGGCCTTGGCCTGCTGCCCCAGAGACACCTGTGCGATGCCGGCGTCGGTGAAGCCTGTGAGGGTGCTGCCACTGAGCTGGGCAGCAATGTCGTAGTAGCTGGAGGCATTGACCACGCTGACGATGCGAATGGCGGGGGATACGTTGGCCAAGGCGAGCAGATTGTTGGGCATAGCGGGAAGGGCAATGATGACTGTGTTTCCGCCGTTGGCAAGCAGTGAGCGAGCGTTGATGCCTTGGCCCTGGGTGGAGGCTGTAACGGCTCCGCTGAGACGCGAGGCTGTCGAGTGTATCGGGGCGATTGTGAGTATGAGCATAGGAACGGAGCTCAACAGCTCGTGACTGCAAAATTACGACGTGCGATGGTGTGCACCGCTGGCTTATAGCGGCGCCTGCGGTGGAACAGTGTCATAGCGTGTGATCGCATGCAACTGACAAAGATCCCCACGGAGATGCCAGCAGCAGAGTGGCTGCGGTGTGTGCGAACAGATTCAGGTGCCTGGGTATCAGCAAACCCAGATGCCCGAACAAGGCAGCGAGATGGAAAACTCACGATCGTAAACCAGCAGAGAGTCGACGACACCCGCGCTCACGGTAAAGCCGTCCGTGACATTGAAAACGCAGGCGCCTTCGTCCATCGCGGGGCTCTGGAAGACAACGGCGGTGGTGTTGACGTTGCCGCCAGTGCTTGCGGAGCTGAATGTGGCCGTTGCGATGGAGCTCCGGCCGGTGGTAGGGTTCCAGACGGCGACGCGGTAGGTTCTCGAGGGATCATAGTAGCCAGCGAGGGTGAGGCTGATGGTTGTGCCGCCGGCAATGGGGAAGATATTGGGCGAGGCAGAGAGGACAGAGAATGCAGCTGCATATGCAGCCAGGGCCAGGACGAGCAGGCACTTGGCCAGCAGCCGGCCAGTCGAAACAACGGACAGCATTGTCGCGACAGGCATCATCGACACCATCGACATCGCGCAAGGCCGAGTATCGATGTTGGGGTGGAAAGGGCGATGCGGCCAAGTCGAGGGATTTGTACTGCGGCGGTTTCTGTCCAAAGCCATCGACACATGCGACACTGGATCACGAGCAGGCTGGTGGGTGATGTCAGGCTGGCAAAACGAGCTGCGTGCTGGGCCAGAGCAACCATCTGCCGGGCCTGCAGTGGATGCATTGGATTCAGTGATGCAGTGGACATTGGATGCATGTCATGCTTATGAACAGCAAAGTCTGCCCAGGACGTGTGAGTGCGAAAGCAGTGCGAATGGCGCTGATTGGGAGTCCTCAGCACTGATTGAGAGAGCCGTCAGCGCTGATTGTTGTCCGTGGGATCACGCCCGGGTATCTACGTCTGGATCCTTATCCCATCGCTGCAGACAGAGTGTGGCGAGCGGGGCTCGTGGAGACAGATTCGCAGAATCCAGGGGGACATCGCGATCTGGCCCGTGGGAACTGATGCCCGGCCGGGCTGCGCTTTTTTTGTTGGCCAAGCTGATCCGACAACCGCCGCCATCCCCCTCGTCTTGCTTGATCGCTACCACGCCAATCCCTCACTTGCCCTCCCCCTCCCCGACGGCATCCATCCGTCGACAATGCCGCCAAAGAAACCCGTCGCCCCCAAGATCGAGACTCTCACAGAAAATGAGGAGATTCTGCTGGAGACCCTGCGGTCTGAGCCTCGGGTGCGCCTTCGCTCTCGCCAACGCTCCTATTCAGCACCCAACCGGCGGACAAGGCGACAGCGACGCATTCGATCGGCTCTGGATACTCACAGTCCATCAATATCCATTCTATGTAGGGCATGACCACCTCCCAGCTGCTGAGCAAGCTGGGCGACGAATGGAACCAGGAGATCCTCGTCGTCCAGATGAACCAGCTGTCTTCCAAGAAATATGTCGACTTGATGAGCATCGGGAAAGAAACGGGCTTCAAGGCCCGGAACGATGACGAGATCTCAAAGTGAGTCGTTGTTCTTGAGGATTGAAGTGGTGGGGTGCTGTCTTGTTGGACGACATTCGCTGCGAGCTGAGATCAAAGCGACATGGCTGCACGAACCGAATACGATCGGGGCCATGTCCACTCATCGGACATTGTGATCGGAGAGGCAGTCCAAAAACGAAGCGATTTCATCGATCCGCACGCCATGGATAGCTATCCGGTCCCGGATGACCGATGGCACAGCCGCTACAGGAGTACAGATGGACACACCGGCCGAGACAATCCTCGGATACAGCTAATCCGACGCCGCCTGGACTTGCTGCCGACCACCCAGACTAACAGGAATGGATCAACAAGAGTATATCGTTTACAATCTCATCAAGGGCGTGGGCGACAAAGGTAATTTCGAGCGAGCGGTTCGACCTGGTACATGGCACAGGCCTGCTGCCTCGTCCCGCATAACACAGACGATAGATGCGAGCCTCATCCGGCCTACGACGTTGATGTGCAATGTGCTGCCGATGCCCTGGGATAGAGCAGAGCGCATTCCATGCACGCTGCGGATAGGACGATCGTGTGGATCATTGTGCTGCCCATAGATTATGGAGATGATGACGGGCACGCATCGCCTCACGATCGCATCACAATCGCTGCCAACATTCGCGTCCGGCCGTGCTGTGGCCTGCATAGGCGAGTTGTCTGAGTCATCACCGATTCTGCGCACCAGGAATATGGATCAAGGATATTGAACGCAAGTCCAAGGTGCACACCCAGCATCTTCAGGCCATCATCAAGAGTCTCGAGCGGCGGCAGATGATCAAAAACGTCAAATCCATCAAAGTAGGCATCTGGCGATTCGAGCGATGTGCGATCACGATTCGCTCAACCGAACGCGGGTGTATCGTGGCAGCCTGGAGCCATTGGAATGCGTCGGAACTGACATCTTCATTGGATCGCTCGGCACAGTACCCCACCCGGAAGACATATATGCTGTATGAGCTCGAAGCATCGTCAGAAGTCACTGGCGGACTGTGGTACACCGACCAGGAATACGATGAAGAGTTTGTGGAGGCGATCAGCCAGCAGTGCTACAAAATGATTCTGTCCAAGGTTTGTCATTTTTTGCTCTCATGCACCCGAGCGATATGCACATGATGAAACGAACGTTCCGATCCACTCGCCAGATCGCTAACTGTCACTCTGGATCCGAATCGCATCTGCCACCAGAGCTTCCCACACGACCCGGATGCCATTTTTCCAGCTGATCATAACGGATACGTGACCGCAACGGATATTCTGACCTTTATCAAGAGAACCAAACTCGTCACGGTCGAGCTGGGTCGGGGCGACATACAACAGATCCTCGATCGGCTGCTGTATGACGGCAAGATCACGAAGCGGACACGGGTTGCTGGAGAAGGAAGCGCCATGAGAGGAATCAAGTACGACACCCTCTCTGGCGGCGACGGCAGTGGCGGCGACGATGGCGAAGAGGTCATCGGGCACGTTTACGACGACGACGACGAGGATTTGATCATGTACAAGGCCGAGAGGGACATTCGAGGCGGACAAAGCGCCTGGGCCGATTTCCCGTGCGGCAAGTGTCCTGTCATCGAGCATTGCTCCGAGGACAGCCAGGTGTCGCCCTCGAGCTGCAGCTACTACAAAAAGTGGCTGCAATTCTGAGTGCCTCTTGCGCCTTTGGTCCAAAGTAAATCTGGAGCCAACATACACTTTATTCAGAAAAAAACGGGACAATATAGCCGTTTCCATGAACAGGTAGTATGTGCTGTGCTTGCGTCAAGCAAAGCCACAAGAAATAAAACAGATCACTTTGGCAGCCTCCGAGTGAAGACCGCCGGTCGCTCTCCGATCTCCACAATCGACCTGCATACTGTGATCATGTTGCGCGCCGCATTGACGTCGCGATTCCACACTGTCCGGCAGCTGGGATTCTTGCAGCTCCTGACAAAGTGGGAATTCGCAACACTGGGCGCATCGAGTCCTTCCAACCGAACTGGCTCCAGGCACTTGGAGCACACTTGCGAGGTGTTGAACTCGTTCGTCGAGACTACCTTGACGCTTCCATGATGGTGATTGGGACGGCGACGGTGGTGCTCGAATTGCTCAAAGTACCGAGCAAATCGCTGCCTCCGAGGGCTGGATGCATAGCCCTTGCCTTGTCGCCATGACGCATTGCCAAAGGCGATCACCACATCGGTCCGTATCGGGGCGTGCTTCAGGACGACCTTGCACATCCTGTCGACGGCCACTTGGCGCCTCTTGTGGCCCGTGAAGCGATGGTGACGGGCCTTCTTGCCAAGGTGGAAGTCGAGCTGCACCCGCAGCTCCGGTCGCAGGACATGGGTAAGATGGACCTTGAAAGCCTCCGAGGACGACACCTTGGGCGAGGGTGTGGTCGACATCCAGGTCTCGATGCTGAGTCGATACTTCATGGTGTTGTGCCACTCAGTATTGGACGTATGGCCACACATTTGCTGGTAGTGGCCATTGGAGAACGAGACCACCTCGTCTTGGTGGCCCGGTGCTTGGATGACCGCCGTGAAGATGGAGCCGACTCCAGGATCGATGCCAATCCAAGTGGTACGGTTGGGGTCTGGGTCACCGATGTGGGCCTGGATGCGCTGCTCGGCAGTCGGAGGAGGCTCGATGGTCTCGGTGTGATCGGTTCGAGGCACAAACTTGACGAGACCGATGGTGCATCCAATGCCATCGGTGCTGATCTCGTAGTTGAACAGCTTCTTGTCCCTGACTCGCTCTTGGAAGAGGGAGCTACGCAGCTTGAAGCAACTGCGCCAGAGACGATCCTGGTTGTTGATGCCGTCCTCGCCTTCTTCCTTGAGCATGTCCCGGGTGAGTCCAAGGCGTTTCTTTGGACCCAGGAGATTCCAAAGAGTGACCGTGTCAATCTTGACATACTTGGCCCTTGCAGTGCATGGAGGAACTATCGTGCACACGGCCGGAGGAGTGTCAAGAGCGAGTTGCTTGAGTGCCCAGTTGATCCTGGATGCCAGCTTGTTGATCTTGGACTTGGTGGTGCCGAGCTCAGACTTGGCCGTGGTGAACCTCTTGTCGTCGGAGGGAATACCTCGGGCAGTGAGCTTGTCCAGCTTGGCCTGGCGCTGCAGCTCGGTGACTCGGAGGGCGGGCATGTCGCAGTCGATCCACTTGTGGACATCGTCGACCATCTTGTCCCGGGCGAGGATTCCCACATGGTGTGAGAGGCGATGGAGGGCCCGGAAGCGGTCCTGGTCGTTGCTGTACCGAAACTCGTCCAGGATGTGGCCAAACTCGGGATAGAGGAACTCGAGATCGGCCTTGGGTGGAGTCTGCCCTGGTTTCTCGAAGAGCTCGAGACAGGCCTCGATGGCTTCGTGCTTATGCTTGTTGGCTGGGAAGACGGCAGCGCAGAAGCGGCGAAGGAGTCGCCAGTAGGCCAGGTCGAGGTGGGTGGTGCAGTTGGTGGCATAGGCGTTGACAGCCAGTGTGAGAAGCTGACTGTGAGCACCATCAGGCAGACGAGGGGCCGGAGGCAGGTCTGCGTGCCGAGTGGTCTGGTAGTCGCGAAAGGAAGCGACCAGATGCTCGTTGTATTTCTCATTGTCCCCGGTCGGGGAGAGGGCACCGTCCTGGACGATCTTGAAGCATTGACGGATGAATGCAGGGGTGGACTTGGAGATGACGGGGACGGGAAGATCCTGCTCGATGCACCGGAGGATGTGCAGGTTGAGCAGCCTGGATGCCTCGAACTGGATCTGGGTCATGGCCTCGACGGTGGCCTGGATCTGGGTCATGGCCTCGACGGTGGCCTGGATCTTGTCGCGGAGAGCGGGATTGAGACAACAGCCATCCATCGTCTGCTTGAAGCAGCTGAACTGAGGGGCGGATGACCTTCCATCCACGAGAGGGAGGACAGAACTCTTGAGGGGGTGATATTTTGGACACTTGCTAGTGTTGCAGCGTTCGTGATCGGTGCCATCGCACTGGCGACATCGCTTGCCGGTACTCGAGGAAGTAGATGGACCAGGCTCGGTGGGATCGACATCCATTGGATCTGTAGAAGCAGTGGTGGTGAGCGACGGAGCAACAGACGAACAAGCATGCGTGGGGTCAGAATACGAACCAGAGACAGGCTCCGACTGTGACTTGGCTTTCTTGGGCCTGGGTGGCCGAGGCTGGCCATCACCGGCACCCTTGCGCTTCGGAGGCATGGGGACAGAGGATGCTGGATGCCTGCCAGTGGTACGGGTCAGAACAGAGACTTTTTTATCGTACAATGGCGCGATGATCAGATCAAGGCGAGATGAGGGAAGAAAGCAGCAGGACGAAGGTGTGGCATTTATACCCGAGAGCAGGAACCCGTCTGCGCGGGCTGGTTGGGGAAGTGACCCTGTTCAAAAATCGCCGAGAGGCTCAAGCCAGGGATGTGAACGTGAGAACGGCGGCTTGATTGGAGGGAACTCAACCCCAGAAGCGCATCGCTCGCTCAATCAGCCGTGGGAAGACATCTGGAAGCACCCTCCGCACGGCAGACTCAAACAGGGTCACCATCCCGACTCTGAACCCCTCGGACGCATTCAGCGCTGTTGTCTTCCTGTACTGATGCTTCACAATCCCAAAGAAGTTTTCGATGGGATTGAAGTCGGGCGAGGC
This sequence comes from Polychytrium aggregatum, assembly GCF_025602895.1. Classification (NCBI taxonomy): domain Eukaryota; kingdom Fungi; phylum Chytridiomycota; class Chytridiomycetes; order Polychytriales; genus Polychytrium; species Polychytrium aggregatum. The sequence continues at coordinate 344,509 of NW_026516247.1, forward strand.
AGGTGGGGTGAAGATCACTGACCATCCACGGTGCTCGATGCAGTCCAGGACAGCCATTGTCTTGTGCATGCTGACATTGTCCATCACAATCACAGAGTCGTCTGGGAAGCTCGCTCGCTCAAAGAACTCGACCATCGAGTGTGTCTTGAATGATGTGGGGATGTACATGCGATGCAGCACACCAGAGTGGTTGATGGCAAATGCAGCCGAGACAGACTTGTGTTTCATGTGATTGCACTGGCGAAGCGGAGCACCCTTCGGTGAGTATCCGTAGAGAGGGAAAATGGATCTCCTGATCCCTGTCTCGTCGACAAAAACGAATCGTCGTGGGTCGATGGAGCGGACCTGGTCCCTGAACTGTGCCACTCGCTCATCCAGTCGCTTGGACTTGTAGAGGTGTGTTGCCCTCTTGTGTGAGAGACCTGCTCGCTGGATGGCAGTGTGGCAGAGTGAGAGTGATACTTTCCTCTGGAGGATGGACTCGAGCTTGCATCGCAACACAGGACCATGTCTGGAACGGGTCCTGTTCAATCAGGGTGCGAATGACTGGACATGCCTGCTCGAAGAAAGTGGATCTGCGAGCTGGGACCCGGGATGGATCATCCAGCTTGCATCCTCGGTGCCATCGATGGATGGTGCTCTTGGATACACTGAATATGGAGGCGACCTTACGCAGGCTATGGATGAGGGCGTAGCATCGCAATGCGGCGGTGCGAAAGTCGGATGTGTGGCGAATGGTCATGGCCAGCGCGCGATAAGCATTGGGTAACAAAATATTCGATGAATGGTCAAAAACCCGGGTGTCCCGTTTTTTATTGGATTGCCTGTAATACATAGGAATCGGGGACAACGCCCCTCCCCTTCACCGGCCAAGAACAAGCGATGCCACTTGCATTTCGCATGTCGAGCGAGCAGCTGGACCTCCCTCACTCGCAGTCGATGATCTGGGACCAGTCCGCAGCAACGGCCGGCCACGTTTCCGTCTCCTTTGATCGGGGCGTGAGTTTGCCCTGGCCACCTCCTGTATCAGGGGGTGTGCGAGCGAGCACGATGGCCAGGCAGCCAATCGACGTCAAACGCTGCTGCCCACCAACAGCAATCCGAGCGGCCGACGCTCCCCAGGCGAGCATCGGTGACATGGGCTTGCATTTGAGTTTTTGCAAACGTGGCCCCAAGTCCAGCCAATGCGATCGCCGATCAGAGGATCGATTGGATGACATGGGCAGCTGCCCTCTGCCGATTGCTGCCCGGACGAACCCTGGCCAATCGATTCTCGTCCGGCAGGCGGCCTCCTGTCCACTGCCGATGAAACATGCGCTCGCCAGAGGTTTGTTTGATCAACTCGGTCGGTCCGGCCACAATGCTCGGCTCTTCCATCCAGCACGAGTCGGCGGCTGGACCACTACCCCTCCCCGTGCCCAAGACGACAAGCAACGTTGCTTCTATTCGTCGTTCCTCAGCCGTGCGAGTGGTCAGGAGCACACCAAGAGAGCAGAGGCCAAAGCAAGATATAAATCGTGGCCCGCCGAGCGGTTGAGCAGCCCTCTATGGCAACCGCCTCTCTTTGTATCGTAGCCACCCGAGTCGCAGGCCCACATTCACCACAGAACCATGTACTCCATTCTTGACCGCGGCGTCTTGCTCGATCCCTTTGCTCGCCACAAGCAGAGCCTCCGCCGAACCAGGGCTGATGACGACGACTACGTCGACCTGGTGATGCTGGACGGCGACGACGAGCACGACGACGACGAAATCGACGAAGACCGTGACATTGACGGCGACGACGAAGCCGAAGAGCTCGTCGATGATGACGATGATGATGATGATGATGATGATGATGATGATGATGATGATGATGATGATGATGATGATGATGACGATGATGACGATGATGACGATGACGAGGATGACGATGAAGAAATTGAGGAAGAGGACGATGATGACGAAGACGATGACCTTGTCGAGGATGAAGATGAAGATGATGGCCTGGATCTCGAGGCCGAGGTCGATGTCGTCAACAAGAAGAACTCGGTCATTGTCAAGGCCGAGATGCCAGGAATCAAGAAGGTAAGTGCCGCTGGCCGACAATTGCCGAGCACTTGCTCCAGTTGGAAGGACCGGATATCGGCTGCCCCACCACCGCCAACGACTTGACTATGAGCATCGTGACGCTCGAGCTGTGATAGGAGAGGCATAGTGCATCTGCCTGGGAATGGCTCCGCTTCCGAGCCCCACCTGCCCGTGCCAGCCAGCTCACATTCCAACATGCTCGTCGTATTCATTTGCGATACATGTCTCGCATGGCATCTGCTTGGTCCGTACTGCAGAAAGATGTCCGTGTCTTCATTGCCGACGACGTCTTGACAATCGAAGGCCAGCAGTCCTTCAAGGACTCGTACACCCGAAACGGCGTTCGCCATGTGGAGGAGGCCTTTGCCGTCTACCAGCGCCAAGTCCAGCTTCCGCCCAACACCGATCCAGCCTCTGTCACTGGCAAGATGAAGCATGGGCTTCTGGAGCTGCACATGAACAAAACCAAGGCGCTCCCTGCTCCAACGCAGCGCCGACCCCGCTATCTTCTCAGCCACTGAGCGTCTGGGCCACTCGGCACTGCGGTGAATTCTTATACCTGCGCATGCTCATTTTGAACCACAGATCCCGGGCTTTCGCAGAGACTTGCAGTCGCCGCTGATTGCCCCTCATCCCACGATGCGCTTCGTCCCATCGATACCATACACTTGACCAAATACCCCTGCTCTTTGAAAGGAACTAGGTTGTTTGTGGGCCTGTCTCATTCAAGAGAGGCAAGTCAACAGCACAACCTGGGAATTCCTTGCATCGTTTGCAAATGGAAGGAGAACACCTGTGTTTGAGGATATTGGTTGCGGCTGTGTTCAGAATATACGCATGTTCACCCAACGTGTCCGCGAATGCTCTCAGTCAATGAACTGTGCTCATTCGGACTGACCGGCTGATGCGAAGATGCCGACGGCGCGATATAGATGGTTATAGAGGCCAGCAACACTGTCGCCCAAGGATGATGATCGAAGAATGACGGCAAGTAACAAGGAAAATAGGGTACACATCGATAACCCCTTGCAAATTACAACTCCACACAAAGATCGTGCTCTGTTCCCCTCCCCGGCGGTCTATTCTCGTGACGATGGGATGGTCACTTGGCTCTGTCAGTGTCTCCATCACAGCAACTAGGTGTTACAGCAAGCATTAGCAGCAGACCAATCGACACTCCGGTGCACTACCTCCTCCGCGACTGCAGCCTCCGCGGTGGGCGTATCTCCTCCCGACTGTGTCGCCTCGGGAGATGGTAGTGTGCCCGCTTGGATGGTCGGTCCGGGCGGGGCGAGGATGATTCTTTGTGCCTGCTGGAGCTGTGGTCGCTCGCCTCATTGGCTCTTCGCAGACCTTGGGGCTCGGCTTCAGAGAGCCTTGGGTTTCTAAACACCTGGAACAGCGAGGCAATGTCAGTGTCAAGATGGTTCAGAGGCCCGTGCAGCTTCAGATGACATCGATCCAGACCCAGGGTCCTGATCGAGGGTCCTGATCGAGGGTCCTGATCCTGGTCCAGACCCAGATCCATACTCCCACGATACTCACATGCAGGTAATTGCACTTGCCACCATGCGGGACACTGATTACGCTGGAAGGCATCTACAGCAACGACGGCCACACGATTCGATTTGATTTCAGTCGTCGTCAGCTCGTGGAGCATGCAGTCACTCTCCAAGCAGGCCACATTGGCACCAAGCACACATGCACTAGAACTTACGACACTCGGCTTGCCACCAGTCGATGTGCGGAAGAAACTCGCATGTCAACCGCCTCCCATTGTAGAATCGTCCGTTCATTGTCGTGAATGCTTGGCAGGCATCGGCCTCATGCTGGTATTCGACATAGGCGCACCCACGAAAGTGGGGCAATTGGTTGCGACAGACCTAGTACATGCAGCTGTCTCAGTCGCCCAATATCACGCGATATGGACAAAGGCAAACCGGCGATGCTACGGCTGCTGAAGCAATACCTTCATGACAACGATGGGGCCAAGACGCCGAAACTCGGGATATGCGTCTCGAAAAAAGTCGTCGTATTGTGCCTTCAGTTCAGCCTCTTGGTCCTGCCACAAGGAGCATGTTAATATCGCTGTGCGCCTACCCATCCAATCCCGACTCCCATGAAAACTGCTACGGCTGTTTACCCTCGAGCCTTGGCCTATTGATGAGTCGTAGCCCAGCTCCGGCAAGAGGTCGCTGAGGAAGAGATCGCGAACCAGGATGAATCGGCTCACCAAGGGAGTATTGTGTGTCCGATTGCATTTGCGGCCGAATCGGCAATTCCCTGTGCGCTGGTGAAACATGCAAGCAGCTGGCTGGGATGATGTCGCTGCCTTGGACGGTGGATCATCTGCTGGACTCGTCAAGGGAGCGTCACCAGGAGGGACACTGGCATTTGTCTGTTGGACCGGCGAAGGACTGGAGCGCACATCATGCCGCCCGACTTTGACCGAGGGCGGTGTGCTTGTCTGATGATGTGATTTGGATTCGGCTTGCTTGCTCGAGGCGATCCTGATCGATTCGAGTGCGCTTTTCCATGCAGCCTACAGCACAGAGGCGTCGGAATGAGACGGGCGTCATGTTGATGGACAAGCCATAGGGCAAGCGACCCTACCTCGATCTGCATCCGCTTCTCGCGCTTGAGCCGCTCCTGCTCTTCCTTTGCGGCACGGATGCGGTTCTGATGCTCGTATTCTTTCTCCTTCAGCTCCCATCTGAGTGCCTCCTCGGCCCTGCAAAGCGTCAAGTCCATCGAATCCTTTGTGAGTGAATGAGCAGCAAGACCAGTTGCATTCGTCCACCGCCGCATCATGACCAACGGCCAACGGCCAACGCCGACTCGCACTCGTACTGCCGCTAATCCAGCGATTTGAAGAGTATTTGAGCGGGTGGGGGGTGGAGATGTTGGGGGGGGGTGATCGAGTCGCAATGCGGGTCTCTGGAGGATTGTGCCTGCCTGCCCGCAGTCGTTGGGTTATGGATAGTCCCGAAGAATCGATGATGCACCGCACCGTTGGCATATCGCCAAATACAATAAAAAGGATTTCATGCGGCCCAAGCATGGCCCGGCAGGTCGGGGTTATCGAGGCCTTGGTTCAGACAGGCGGCGAGCAGAGCGATCCGGCCGGCAACTGGGGCTGGGGCCTGGGCCCGAGGGATCGCTCAGACGAACGGATGTTCTGTACCTCTTCTTGGATTCCTCAGCCTCCTTCTGGATCTCCTCTGGAGTAGGATCTTTGGATGACGGATGATGAGATCAGCATCGAATTGCGCCGAGCAGCGCCGGGACTGGGTATCGCCATCGTATAGATACGCCATTGCCGGCACGCCGATGATGTGGATAGCATGATGCGGTCATTCAACGGCGCACATACCCTGACTGCCAAGCTGGATGCGATGCAGAGCCAAGGCCTTCCTCCACTCGGATCGTGCCTTCTTCTTCTTCTCGGCTCGCTTTTGTTTGCGGGTGCCAAGCGATCCTGTGGTTGAGCACGGCCCGATGCCTGGATTTGCTTCGACGCTGGCGATGAATGCGCACGGCTCCTGGTTCCTGCTTGGAGCAGCAGCAGCAGTACTGGCAGCAGCCGGTTCTTCGGATGGCATTGCTGCGGCGATCATGGTGAGATCATGGCCGGGGCGGACAAGTTCCGCCGAACGCCAGCGCGGCCAAAGTCGTGCCAGGATCTGCAACCTGGAGTTAAGGCCAGTGATCTCACGATCACCACCACTCCGATACTACACCCGACGTTGAGGCTGGCGATCTCGCCGTCATCCCGATGCCGCAGGCCGCACTCGGAACATCCGCGCTTCTATGTCGTAGCCAACTCGGGCAACGCTTTTGCTGTCAACAGGCCTCTTGCAAGCGGACACACGTTATTTTTGTTCTTGAAAAATGTAATCTACTTCCGAGCCGAAGAGAATGGCGTGGGAGCAGACCCCAGCACAGGCAGTACTGCATCAACTGTGGTTGACGGCCGGGATCCCAGCGACAGCCAGCTCTCCGGTCGGTCGGTTCATCAAACAAAGTCAACAAATACACTCATATACATATGCACCCCTCTATAGCGCATGGGGTGCTAGCGAGAAATAAAACGAACAAACAAACAGGAGTAATATATATATATGTCAAATAGAAAGAAAGGGTGTGGGTTGTGGCGACAAGGGAGGGGGAGGTTTCTTCGAGGATATATGTGTTAAGGGTTCGCCTTAGCAGGCACAGCTGGAGCCCTCAGAGAGCTTCTGGGTGTTTTGGTTGAGTTTCACATCGATCACTGCATTTCCAAACAGAGTCAGACATTTGGTGCGATTGCCTCGAACCCAGCAGTTGGCGAAACACCCGGCGGTATGAATGCGGCGCCCCGGGATGGTGCGGCCCGAAAATACACCGCCAACGATCCAGCCGTGAGGCGATCTAGATAGGGAGGAGAAACCACGGCAATCGGTGCACTTACTCTGAGAAGTGTTCTGGTCCGACATGGAGTTCTCCATGCCAGGGAGAGCCTGGGCGATCTTTCTGAAAAGGGCCTTGACGTTGTAGCCGGCCTTGGCACTGGTCTCGATGAACATGACGTTGAACTCCTTGCCCTTCTTCTCGCCCTCTTCGGTGGAGACTTGGCTGCAGGGTTGCACATGAATATGGGGGTCATTGTGTTGGAGACGCAGTCGACCCGTGTGCCACACCGCGCAGCAATTCAGGTTGCCGAATGCGCGCAAAACAATAGTCAATGGACCGATTAGATGGCATGGCCGAGTTATGTGAAGGCAGGCCCCCAAGTGGTAGCTCTGAGCGAGAATGCAGCGATGAACTGAGAGGGATGCGGGACTGGGTCCAGGAAGCAAGCGCTAGCGACACGAATTGGTGCTGCAGCGCTCCGTACGAGACCACGTCAAACATTCGAGCACAGGGTTGCAGGTGGCCACTTCTGGAACCGACAGGCGGGTAACCCCGTGGGCATGATCGCGGATGCCGATGATCCTGGCATCTCGTAGACGAGCGACACTCACCGTTTGTCGCCCAGATCAGTCTTGTTTCCGACAAGGACGATGATGACGTCGTTTCCACGCTCGGCCCGGACGTCATCCACCCACTTGGAGGTGTTCATGAAGGAGTTGCGGTTGGTGATGTCGTAGACAACCACCGCCACCGACGAGTCGCGGATGTAACTGGGGATCAAGCTACGGAAGCGCTCCTGATGAGGGCGACAGGGAGCAGCAGAGAAGACGGGTCAGCAACGCGAGAAGAGGACAAGTGTGAGCCACCAACGAGATTGCCCGCAGAGAGGTCGAAAGGCAAATGCGGCACCGCTGTCGCCGGATGTCGTGATGACTCCCGGCAATGTCGTTCGGAGACGAACCTGGCCGGCGGTATCCCACAGCTGCAGACGGACAGTGCGATCTTCGAGATACATTGTCTTGGAGAGGAAATCAATACCGATGGTGGCCTAGAGCAACAGGTGTTGGGAAGCAGCCAAGAAGGGTCAAGGACCGCACACAGACACACAGGCCGTCGCACTTAGAGCCCCTGGCCAAGTCGGGTATGCAATCGTCTGGGGCCGAGGAGATCCCGACAGTCGCCGGAGCATTGAGGTTCAAGAGGCCCCTCCCCAGAGTAATTCATAGGATGCTTTTCAAAAACAGCCGCTGGGATCAAAGCGAAAGAAAAACGAAGCTGCAGGATGGCTCTCAACCCCCCCCCGTCGCGCCAGCGATCGAGCCGGCGACGGCCATTTACCTGGTAGGTGTTGTCAAAGGTATCGTACATAAACCGCGTGATAAGCGAGGTCTTGCCAACTGAGGGTGAACGGAGATATCGATGAGGAGCGGGACGTATCGGCAGGTGAATGTCAATATCGATGTCGATTGCTCAGGGCAGTCCAAGCCCCCACACGCGAGCCATGAAGGCCGGTGCAGCGAAATAAGGGCAAGCTGGGACAGGGGGCTGCAGCGCTCAAAGGGGCAGATAAGAGTGCAGAGCAGGCTCCTGGATCCGACGAGGCAGCAGCGAGCCGAACCGCCAGCGATTTTCGTCTCCAGGAGATCGCACCGACGGAATCGCCAGGGCCGGCCAAACCTCCAGGGCCCCCGGATAACCGACACACAATGCCTACCGCTCTGCTCGCCGAGAAAGACAAGCTTGAACTTTCTGAGGGGATTAGCAACGTCTCCGGAGGCCATGGCGGATGCAGAAGGAGGTCGGATGCAGGTCAGATGCAGATCGAGAGAGGCTGGTGTGCAGAAGGAAGCCGCAGGAACAGCAGGCCTGACGAGACGATGGATGTATGCGGAAAGAGGGGATGTGCAAGGCCAGCCGGCTGAAAAGCCCAGGCGCCGCGGACTCGGGCGAGGGGGAGAGCGAGAGCGAGGAGGGGAGCGAGGGCGAGGCGAGGGCGAACGCTGGCCCGGTCGCTGTCGTGCAGCGGCACTGGGAAGCACTGGGACGCACACAGCAACGGCGATCGCAAGTATCTGCATTCAATCGCAGCACAGACGCATTGCGAATGGAGACCAAAGGTGCAAGCAGCGATGCCGAAGGACGCCTTTGCATGCAGAGCGCTGCTGGTCTGTTATCGTCGATTTGATCGATCGCTGGTATGTTGGCGCTCGTTGCTGGAGGGCTCTCGCACCACCACCACCACCACCACCACCACCGCCTCTATCGACACTTGCATCCACAGTCACCACCACTACTACCACCACTACCACCACCACTACTACTACTATCGCCCACTATCAGCGCCATCCGCTTCCACCGCCATCAACGCTCACCAGCGCCGGCGTGGTGCCCTGGCTCTCCCACGCCCCCCTCGCGCAGCCGCCACGAGATCGCCTCGTGCGACCGGCACTGCCGTTTCGGGCCTCAGCCCCGTTGCCTGATTCGGCCGCGGCTCGCGGTGGCCCCGTCGCACGTGCCCAGCAGCCCCGGCTTGCTCTGGCCTCGTTCGTTCGCCAAGGCCCGGTCGAGCGATCGATCGCAACAGTCCAGGCTCGAAATACATGTGTATTGATGGATCTTGCGCATACACGATGGCCTACTCCCGATTTCGCTGTCTGTGGAAGAGAGCGCACTTGCATTAGCCAGCCTGATCTCGAGCATGGTCGTCGATCGCGATAGATCTGCCTTGACGCCAGGACACCGCGCATCCGCAGATATCCCCAGCGCAGACAAAGCGGAGAAAAACGTGGCAGCGACAAGAGGATACATACCTGGGGGCACATCGGATGATGTCGTCGACACGGAGGATCATCTCGGCGGCCTCGGAGGCAGAGAGCAGAACCTGCTTCTTGAGCTTGAAGGACTCGGTGATGCCGAGCTCGCGCATGTCTCCGATCGTTCCCTCGGCCATGTTCAGACCAGCGAACGAGTCGCCGCTGTTGTGGGCAGCACGCAGCTGCGCAACCAGGTCCGAGCTATCGTATCCGGCGTTGTCAGCCAGGATCGTGGGCAGCTGGCGCAGGGCGCGGGCAAAGGCCTCGACAGCGATCGACTTCTTGCCCGAGGTCGATCGAGCCACGTCATCGACGGCCTTGGACATGAGCATCTCACTGCAGCCGCCGCCAAGGACAGTGCGGGGCTCCTTGACAGTCTGGGAGAGGACGCAGAGGGCATCGTGCAGCGATCGCTCGCTCTCGTCCAGGAGTTGACCAGTGGCACCTCGCAGAACGATCGTGCAGGCTTCGCCGGCCTTGACTCCAGAAAACTTGATCAGCTGCAAAGCAGAGAAAGGCATCGTGAGTCTCAGCGCGCTCTCTCCTTGGCACATTCTTCGTCGGGATCATGCACCCGCCGGGCCAGCGATCCATCGCAATGCCTCCCAGCCGGAGGTCGACGGCAGCTTCTGAAACAACCTACCTTGTCCTCGCCGATGATGACCTCCTCAATCAAGTCACACTCGCCAAGAGTGACCAACTCGGGGTGGTCAAAAGTCGAGGCGATTTCGCCGCCAGTGACCAGAGCCAAGCGCTCGATGCCGTCAAAGTCCGCGTGCTCGATCGAGACGATACCGGCATCGGCAAAGAGCTGCTCGGGCCAGTTGTAGATGAGCTGGCGGTTGACAAAGCAGTTGATGCCGTGGGCCTTGATCTTCTCGACCTTTTCCTTCATCTTTTCCTGTAGCAGCGCGGCAGGGAACCGCGTCCATCAATAAGGCATCCACGCGCTGCAGGGATCTGGTCCTGGCCCTGGGCAACAGTTCATCACACCTAAGCGCAACGACGGCGGGGGTGTCCGGCGCAACGAGCGAAACAACACTTCCGCTACCATGACTGCGACATCACCCCGCGCTCTGCGATCGCCGAGCACGACCTACTCTTTCGGCACGCTCCAGCTCGGCAAGCTTGCCAGTGCTGTCAACGCGGACACGGGCACCAAAGATCTTGATCTTGTCCGTGTCCATGGCTGTCGAAAAATACAGATAAGAACCAGTCCATCGCTAAGCAGCACAGTTATCACAGATAGCGTGTCATCCGGAGCTCCGGCACGTACGGGTGTTGGCAATCAGGATCTTGGCATTCTCGATGCGGGTGGGCTGGTTGACACCGATCTTCTTGTCCAAAATGAAGCCTGGCGTGAACAATGGGGAGCGTACAGGTCAATATCACTTGCGATTTCAGTGCGGTCGTCAACCTCGGGATTCAGATACAGATAATCTCCGACCCAGTCTGCAGCACGCACCCTCGTCCAAATACGAGTCGACGAGCTTGCCGCCACTTTTCTTGATGATTTGAATGTTATCGAGGTTGGTGCTGCCCTGCAGTGCAACGATGGTTGTGTCCGATTAGGATTCCGTCAGAACCATGGCCGACCCGAACAATTCGAAGAACTTGGGGGAGCAGCACGCAGAGCTGCATAGGTGAGTGATCCAACACAGAGACTCTGACAGCCCGGCACAAACGAGTGCATCGAATCAGCACCGCACCTTCATACGGAGAACGGCATCAACAGCCAACTTGGAAAAGTACTCCTTGTCCTGAGACAAGACTTTTGAGCTCAGCGTGGTGCGAGCAATGTTCAGAAGATCCTTGTAGAAAGCCTCGGAATCAGCGCTGTCGAGGGTAGGGGACAATGAGACACGCAAAGCGAGATATCCAGGCGCGGTCGCCGCTTGAGTCGATAGCCAAGCAAACACGCTGTTCTAACTGACGCCAGATGCGGACGGGCTATACCTGTTATCAACAGTAGCCTTCTCCAGAGCCTCGTAGGCAGCATGCGAGGCAATCCGGAAGCCCTCAATGACGGTCTGGGGATGGATCTTCTGGTTGATCAGCCGCTCGGCTTCTCTCAGGAGTTCGCCAGCAAGGACACAGACCGAGGTCGTGCCGTCGCCAACTTCGTCATCCTGCACTTTGCTGATGTTGACCAAAACTTTTGCCGCAGCATTGTCGAGGGCAATAGACTTGAGGATCGTGGCGCCGTCGTTGGTCACGGTGGGGACACCGGTGCTCATCGACTGCAGAATCTTGTCCTAGAGGTCAGGGCATTGCGTGAGTCACAGCATCCACTGGGACGGCGATCGTATGTCTGGATCCGGGCTTGTGAGCCCAGCTCAGCAGTGTCTGCTCTGAATACAAGGGCGCCAGCCAGAAAGCCATCAACACTCGCCGTGCGTGATTTGATCTGCGGGTTCTTACCATGCCCTTGGGGCCAAGGGTGCTCTTGACGAGATCGGCAACGGCGATGGCGCCAACAAAGGCGGACTAATGGCGGCATTAGATCGCACAGGGTCAGATCGAGTGACATGCCAGAATGGCCAAGGGCAGCACACGACGCCAGCGATCCAAATGCGTCCGTCCAAAGTCCCATCGGGAGCCTTGAGATGTAAACCGCAGCCGATCTCAGGACGGGAATTCCAGGCGGGCCCACGACTCCTGCACACCGCCTGCACACCGCTTACCAAGCGAGCGTTCTCGGCTCGTTCCTCCGTGGCGTTATCCTGGAAGATCTGGACTGGACCCAAAGCAGACTGCCGAGCGGAGGCCAATGCAAGTTAAGCCGTCATATGAAGAGCGGATCAGGTGCGTTAGCCACATATTCTGATCTCAGGCGGCCCGCAACCCCGCCCGCTGTGGCCATGGAATCGTCGATTGGGGGGGGGGAAGAGCCTTGCCAGCCGCTCGCCATGGCTGCCCCAATCAGTTCCTCCAAACAAAGCAGGCGATCTGATCGCCAGCGGAGGCAATGCGTCCGATGGCTGGTCCACAAGACTATCGGATGAATCCGGAATTGTCGGGCTGCAGGGATTCGCTTCGATCGGGCGTCCTCACCATGGCGGTGTACTCGGAAACTGCGAGGGGGAGGGGAGGTGCTGGGTGTGCAGGGCAGAGAGAAAAAGCCGCTGCTCAAGATCCCAAGAGAATCTCGGCGCAAGGGTTGCTGTCGGCGGGACGGCAGCGGCTCGAGCCGGATGCATCCGGCTGGAGGCCGATTCATTTGGCCTAAATGAGTCACGTGTGCTGCCGAGCAAGGGCCTGGCTCTGTCGCATGGTGTCATGGCAAGACGGATGCTGGAGGATCCAATATCACAACAACGGCAATAACCGCCGCGGGGGGGCCATGATGGAAATCGATATGGCCATCGCCCCGCGGCTGCGCTGGGACTGCTGCCCGTTCGCCCAGAGTGCCTCCTGGCTTGTCGCTTCATCCGAGGCGAACCCCGCGCGTCTGGCGGCTCATTTCTTGACCTGATCCAAGCACCGGCCGTCTCCTGGAGAATCTCGTTGCATCCCTGTGCTGTTCTTGAACCAAATCCTGTCAGTAGAAGACTGCCGCCGCCAACACCCAGACAATTCAGATCACACTGGCCACATGCAGCTACCAGCGTCCGTGTCCCTCGTCTGGCTCTGCCTCTCGTTTGCCGTGGGCTCTGCAGCTGCAACAGAGCTGCATATCCATGCCCATCGGCGCTCTCCCGGGTCCCTGGTTCTGACGGTTCAGCAGACCGAAACTCTTGCCAAGAGCCGCCATACGTCAGCCTCAGCGTGTCTCGCGGTTGGATCGGTCTTCCCGCTCGCTGGATCCGCCCTCTTCTCCTCCGACTGCGTCCCAGACGACCCGGCGATGGCTCATCTCAAGCAGCACCATGCCCTCGCAAACTACACCATGGACATGGCCGTGAGTGCCGGTCCAGCTTGCTAGTCCCCCGCAGTGACTCTCGCAGTGGCAACTCGGCACAGGGCCATGCCGTTTCCGATGCCTGACTCACCCGCAACTTATCCTCGTTCTGACTCGGAGCTTCGTCTTCTGCACCCCAACTCCATTGCTCGGCCCCTTCAAGTGGAGTGGTTCAGCTCTCCATGGCAATACTATGTCCCTGCTTTCGGGCGGCCAAGGCAATTGGAATGCACCTGTTTGGTTTGAGACCCGACCCAACGCCTCCGCTCTCGGGCCAGTCGATCCTCTGCTCTCGTTCCCAGGAGCAGAAGCCGGCAGCATCAAAATCATCGAGGCGACCTTTCGATATGAACACGGTATCCTGGAGCAGTTTCAGGTTCTGCAGATCCGCCTGCCCATCAACTACGAACCGGAGCCGATCGAGGCCGAGGTCCAGCCCGGAGTCTCGAGTCTCAAGATTTTTGACGAACGAACAGCGTCATGGCTCGATGTTGATCCAGAGACAAACCATCGTCGGCTCGTGCTCGCTATTCCTGACCAAAGGCGCACCGGATCCCCGGATATTCTCGTCCATCTCGATACCACCGTTGCCTTTCATCCAAACCTCGCCTTCAACATCACGCGTCCGATTGAGCCTGGGCGGCAGACAAGCTGGCATATCCTCGTGGCTCTGGACCGCAGCCTATTCTTGGATCAGTATCAGCTCGAGTCAGTCAAGTTTCCGTCAAATATCAGGGTCAAAGTTTTTGGTCGACCCGACCTCGAAGCGCCGGCGTATTCCTCTGCAGCGCTGCCGAACATGGGTCAAATCACCATCCCGCCAACGGCCTCCCAGAGCCAGTAAGTGCCATGCTGACTGTGGGTGCAATCCGGGCGACCGAATCGCTGCCATATCTGGAGTGAGCTTGTTCGGCAGTACATCGAATCAAAGATTTCTGGATCGCCCTCGTAATGCAGCGCTTATGCTCCTCGAAAGCCCGATTAACCTTGATGGCTCTAATGACTTTGGACTGGCCATGAGCATGGACGTGATGCGCATTCCAATCTGCTAATAGATCTCGTTTATGATAGACTGGCATTTTCTATTCCGCTGCACCAACGGTACCAGCGTCCGTCCGACACCCAGCGCTACTTTGAAGTTGGACTCCCAACCATATTGGCCTTCCAGGAGATGCCAGGCGGTAGGTCGATCGAGCAACTCCTGTCGTGGCTCGCTGTACACACGCTTCGATGTCAGCACATGTCTGCGTATCGCGCAGGTCTATTATCACGATCGTTCGTGCAGTACCGATATTCCAGTTCCACTGGGTTTGCATTGTCGTATTGGATGTCCAAAGAATCTAACGTTGTACGCGATCTCATTTCGCTGATCCAATGCTCGGAATTGATGTTCCTCAAGCCGAGTATCGTGGCTCATTTATGGGGCTTCTTCCTCACGGGGGATTCATCCCATTTCCAGTGAGCGTTCAAACCTCCGATGGCCCAATTCGCATGCCGATTGGTGTCGAGCATGACCGATTATGGACAGGGCCGGTGACGCTCCTGCTGGCGTGGGCAGGCGCCGTCGCCGTTGTTGTGGGAATAGAGCACGCCCTCGCTCGGCCAAGTACATAGGGAAAGAATGGCAGCAAATGACCGCCATCCTTCAAGTTATCGCCAAACACAGCCTTGAAGGGCACGATCGAGGATGGACTCGAAGTTGACGAGAGAACTCTGTCAAACACAAACGATTCGCCGCATTTTATCCCAGTGATGTCGAGGCCTGGAAATGTGCACTCGCTGCCGTCGTATTTTGGATGCTCACACATCGAGCCGAATGCGAACCACACTTTCGGCGCCTGCAACATGAACGAGGCACACCAGTGTGTATTCGGCGTTGCTACTTGTGAATCGAATACACATCCATCGTCCATCTCATCGAAGCAGGACAAGGGATATGCCTCCAGTCCCGTTGTCGGTGAATCCTCGTGGATTTCGAGCAGCTCCAGCACCAGAGAAACGGGATTGTCGACGGCGGTGCGACGATTCGAAGGGACCCGATCGATGGACTCCCATCGAGTGGGTCCCATTGAGTGGCTTCCATTGAGTGACACTGCTCACGAAACAAGGTATCTCTCATCCACAGTATTTGGACGCTCCTTTGCTCTGAAAGGACCAAAGGCAACATGGTGCTCCATTGCCCCTCCCTCCGCATCCCAAGGAATATGGCATCTAATATCGGAATGACGTACTCTGCAATCGCTCCGGAGGGAGGGAATATGCAGAGCCTGCTGCTTATTGGCCGTCCTGCCAATCACAATGTTTCCCCAAACCCAATCTGACTGCTGGCTCACTGAACTGCACACTGCGACAGATTTCTAGACGAGGCAGCCGAGCAGCACACCGGCCAGCGGGACAGACTATTGTATCACCGGCTGATTGATGAAGAGCACCTGACCATTGCAATGACATCTCGGAAATATCCGTCTTCTTCATATATGCCGATCTCCCTCTACTTCACCAAGGAGCGGGGAGGCTCGGAAACAGTCATCTTCCACGTCGATCTCTGGGCCTGAGAGAGTGGAACAGCATCGATCTTGAGTGTTTTTTCCAAGCCGTCTGACTACATATCGCTGACACCCACTCGACGAAACCACCATCGCCACCATCACCACCACATGGCCGTCGACTCGATCCTCCAGGGAATCCGCAACCTGCTCCACACCTCGGCCGCCCGCTCGCCGACCGACCCGCGGCCACGGCCTGGTCCAAACGATCCCTCGCCCGTGCTGCCGTTGGTATCGACACCCGGCTCAGCATCCGGCTCGACACAGGCGCTGTCGACACCGATCTCCGGCCCCGGATCCCAGCGCCAGTCTCGATCGACGCCGAGTCTGGCGGTCCGCCCCAGAGCCAGCTCCACCGCCAACCCCTCCACCGGCATCAAGGCCAGCATCAAGGCCAGCATCAAAGCCAGCATCAAGGCTGGTCTCGGATCCAAGCCCGGTGCCAGTGCCGATGCCAGTGCCAGTGCCGATGCCAGTGCCGAGAGACGACGCCGAAAGCTGCTCCGGGACGAGCTGCAGAACACCCCACCCCTGTCGCAGCCAGCCTCGGTCGTCAAGATCAAGGGTCTCTTCATCCACGGCCACATCGACCGGGGTCTTGCCCTGGCCATCGCCCGCTTCGAGCGGGACTTTGGCTTCCCAAACTCGGCAAAGTCCCGAGCCGAGGTGCTGCCGGTGGTGCTGCAGTATGCGGTGCGGAGCAGGCTCTCGCGGCAGGACCAAAAGACCTTCCAGGTCCCCGAGCGGCCGCGGTCGTATGCAACATATGTGCGGCAGCTCAAGGAGGACGGGTGGAAGGGCTTTGGGGCCAAGGGGCTGTCGCTCAAGTCGATGCGAAACGAGAGCGAGCGGGACCCGGTCTCCAAGTCGATCATCAACGGTGTCAAGGTCTCGCATGTTCGCACCACATCGGGCCGCTATGCCGTGCTGAAACTGCATCCAGACGTCTCACTGAAGAACTGGATCATCGACCGACACAATTTGCCAGGCGATGTTCCCAATGGTCGACGGATCGGGCAGCTGATGCTCCCCATGTCTGGTCTGTTTGAAACCGATGTGGCCGCATATGACAGCAGGACAAGTACCCCGCCCCGAACCATGGCGAAACGGGCTGCCATGACTCTCGCAACACCACCAGGACGACGGCCCTCTCAGGCAAGTGCGCTGAGCCCCAAGACGTCCGGCGACCTGCTGGAGAATCATTCCGCCAAGCCATATCCGTATCGGACTACCAGCGATCTTCACAAAGTACCGCTGATGAGTTCGCACCAGTCCTGGCCACGTATCAGCCGCGAGTCGTTGTGGCAGAGCCTGAGTCTCGACCGTCATCCGTCTTGGAGCCGCAGCAATCCGCAGCACCGTTTCCAGAGCCTGGATCGACTCTGCAATCCTGATCGACTTCCGGGATCCGATCGTCGTCACCAAGCCAGCTGCTTCAAGAGCCTGACCCGTCAGTCGGGCCAGAGCCGCTGTGGGGAGTTGAGAGCGCCTCCCCGATCTTGGACCAGTGACAAGGTCGATGCGCTTGGTGATGACACCGAAATCCTAGTGTCGTTCGTTTCACAGTCCCAGGGCTCGTGCTCGCATTACGGGCGATCCAATTAAAAACGGGACACCCAGGGTTTGGCCATTGATCAAACATTTTGTTACCCAATGTTATCGCGCGCTGGCCATGACCATTCGCCACACATCCGACTTTCGCACCGCCGCATTGCGATGCTACGCCCTCATCCATAGCCTGCGTAAGGTCGCCTCCATATTCAGTGTATCCAAGAGCACCATCCATCGATGGCACCGAGGATGCAAGCTGGATGACCCATCCCGGGTCCCAGCTCGCAGATCCACTTTCTTCGAGCAGGCATGTCCAGTCATTCGCACCCTGATTGAACAGGACCCGTTCCAGACTGGTCCTGTGTTGCGATGCAAGCTCGAGTCCATCCTCCAGAGGAAAGTATCACTCTCACTCTGCCACACTGCCATCCACCGAGCAGGTCTCTCACACAAGAGGGCAACACACCTCTACAAGTCCAAGCGACTGGATGAGCGAGTGGCACAGTTCAGGGACCAGGCCCGCTCCATCGACCCACGACGATTCGTTTTTGTCGACGAGACAGGGATCAGGAAATCCATTTTCCCTCTTTACGGATACTCACCGAAGGGTGCTCCGCTTCGCCAGCGCAATCACATGAAGCACAAGTCTGTCTCGGCTGCATTTGCCATCAACCACTCTGGTGTGCTGCATCGCATGTACATCCCCACATCATTCAAGACACACTCGATGGTCGAGTTCTTTGAGCGAGCGACCTTCCCAGACGACTCTGTGATTGTGATGGACAATGTCAGCATGCACAAGACAATGGCTGTCCTGGACTGCATCGAGCGCCGAGGATGGTCAGTGATCTTCACCCCACCTGCCTCGCCCGACTTCAATCCCATCGAGAACTTCTTTGGGGTTGAGTTCCTCCAATTTGGGGTTGAGTTCCCTCCAATCAAGCCGCCATTTTCGCGTTCACATCCCTGGCTTGAACCTCTCGGCGATTTTTGAACAGGGTCACTTCCCCAACCAGCCCGCGCAGACGGGTTCCTGCTCTCGGGTATAAATGCCACACCTTCGTCCTGCTGCTTTCTTCCCTCATCTCGCCTTGATCTGATCATCGCGCTATTGTACGATAAAAAAAAGTCTCTGCTCTGACCAGTACCACTGGCAGGCATCCAGCATCCTCTGCCCCATGCCTCCGAAGCGCAAGGGTGCCGGTGATGGCCAGCCTCGGCCACCCAGGCCCAAGAAAGCCAAGTCACAGTCGGAGCCTGTCTCTGGTTCGTATTCTGACCCCACGCATGCTTGTTCGTCTGTTGCTCCGTCGCTCACCACCACTGCTTCTACAGATCCAATGGATGTCGATCCCACCGAGCCTGGTCCATCTACTTCCTCGAGTACCGGCAAGCGATGTCGCCAGTGCGATGGCACCGATCACGAACGCTGCAACACTAGCAAGTGTCCAAAATATCACCCCCTCAAGAGTTCTGTCCTCCCACTCGTGGATGGAAGGTCATCCGCCCCTCAGTTCAGCTGCTTCAAGCAGATGATGGATGGCTGTTGTCTCAATCCCGCTCTCCGCGACAAGATCCAGGCCACTGTCGCAGCCATGACCCAGATCCAGGCCACCGTCGAGGCCATGACCCAGATCCAGTTCGAGGCATCCAGGCTGCTCAACCTGCACATCCTCCGGTGCATCGAGCAGGATCTTCCCGTCCCCGTCATCTCCAAGTCCACCCCTGCATTCATCCGTCAATGCTTCAAGATCGTCCAGGACGGTGCCCTCTCCCCGACCGGGGACAATGAGAAATACAACGAGCATCTGGTCGCTTCCTTTCGCGACTACCAGACCACTCGACACGCAGACCTGCCTCCGGCCCCTCGTCTGCCTGATGGTGCTCACAGTCAGCTTCTCACACTGGCTGTCAACGCCTATGCCACCAACTGCACCACCCACCTCGACCTGGCCTACTGGCGACTCCTTCGCCGCTTCTGCGCTGCCGTCTTCCCTGCCAACAAGCATAAGCACGAAGCCATCGAGGCCTGTCTCGAGCTCTTCGAGAAACCAGGGCAGACTCCACCCAAGGCCGATCTCGAGTTCCTCTATCCAGACTTTGGCCACGTCCTGGACGAGTTTCGGTACAGCAGCGACCAGGACCGCTTCCGGGCCCTCCATCGCCTCTCACACCATGTGAGAATCCTCGCCCGAGACAAGATGGTCGACAATGTCCACAAGTGGATCGACTGTGACATGCCCGCCCTCCGAGTCACCGAGCTGCAGCGCCAGGCCAAGCTGGACGAGCTCACTGCCAGAGGCATTCCCTCCGACGACAAGAGGTTCACCAAGGCCAAGATCAACAAGCTGGCATCCAGGATCAAGTGGGCTCTCAAGCAGCTCGCCGTCGACACTCCTCCGGCCGTGTGCACGATAGTTCCTCTCTGTACTGCGAAGGCCAAGTATGTCAAGATCGACACCGTCGCACTCTGGGAGCTCCTGGGTCCAAAGAAGCGCCTTGGCCTCACCAGGGACATGCTCAAGGAACAAGGTGATGACGGTGTCAACAACCAGGATCGTCTCTGGCGCAGTTGCTTCAAGCTGCGTAGTTCCCTCTTCCAAGAGCGAGTCAGGGACAAGAAGCTGTTCAACTACGAGATCAGCACCGATGGAATTGGATGCACCATCGGCCTCGTCAAGTTTGTGCCTCGAACCGATCACACCGAGACCATCGAGCCTCCTCCGACTGCCGAGCAGCGCATCCAGGAGCACATCGGCGACCCAGACCCCGATCGCACCACTTGGATTGGCATCGATCCTGGAGTCGGCTCCATCTTCACGGCGGTCATCCAAGCACCGGGCCACCAAGACGAGGTGGTCTCGTTCTCCAATGGCCACTACCAGCACATGTGTGGCCATACGTCCGACACCAAGTGGCACAATATCATGAAGTATCGACTCAGCATCGAGACCTGGATGTCGACCACTCCCTCGCCCAAGGTGTCGTCCTCGGAGGCTTTCAAGGTCCATCTCACCCATGTCCTGCGACCGGAGCTGCGAGTGCAGCTCGACTTCCACCTTGGCAAGAAGGCCCGTCACCATCGCTTCACGGGCCACAAGAGACGCCAAGTGGCCGTCGACAGGATGTGCAAGGCCGTCCTGAAGCACGCCCCGATACGGACCGATGTGGTGATCGCCTTTGGCAATGCGTCATGGCGACAAGGCAAGGGCTATGCATCCAGCCCTCGGAGGCAGCGATTTGCTCGGTACTTTGAGCAATTCGAGCACCACCGTCGCCGTCCCAATCACCATCATGGAAGCGTCAAGGTAGTCTCGACGAACGAGTTCAACACCTCGCAAGTGTGCTCCAAGTGCCTGGAGCCAGTTCGGTTGGAAGGACTCGATGCGCCCAGTGTTGCGAATTCCCACTTTGTCAGGAGCTGCAAGAATCCCAGCTGCCGGACAGTGTGGAATCGCGACGTCAATGCGGCGCGCAACATGATCACAGTATGCAGGTCGATTGTGGAGATCGGAGAGCGACCGGCGGTCTTCACTCGGAGGCTGCCAAAGTGATCTGTTTTATTTCTTGTGGCTTTGCTTGACGCAAGCACAGCACATACTACCTGTTCATGGAAACGGCTATATTGTCCCATTTTTTTCTGAATAAAGTGTATGTTGGCTCCAGATTTACTTTGGACCAAAGGCGCAAGAGGCACTCAGAATTGCAGCCACTTTTTGTAGTAGCTGCAGCTCGAGGGCGACACCTGGCTGTCCTCGGAGCAATGCTCGATGACAGGACACTTGCCGCACGGGAAATCGGCCCAGGCGCTTTGTCCGCCTCGAATGTCCCTCTCGGCCTTGTACATGATCAAATCCTCGTCGTCGTCGTCGTAAACGTGCCCGATGACCTCTTCGCCATCGTCGCCGCCACTGCCGTCGCCGCCAGAGAGGGTGTCGTACTTGATTCCTCTCATGGCGCTTCCTTCTCCAGCAACCCGTGTCCGCTTCGTGATCTTGCCGTCATACAGCAGCCGATCGAGGATCTGTTGTATGTCGCCCCGACCCAGCTCGACCGTGACGAGTTTGGTTCTCTTGATAAAGGTCAGAATATCCGTTGCGGTCACGTATCCGTTATGATCAGCTGGAAAAATGGCATCCGGGTCGTGTGGGAAGCTCTGGTGGCAGATGCGATTCGGATCCAGAGTGACAGTTAGCGATCTGGCGAGTGGATCGGAACGTTCGTTTCATCATGTGCATATCGCTCGGGTGCATGAGAGCAAAAAATGACAAACCTTGGACAGAATCATTTTGTAGCACTGCTGGCTGATCGCCTCCACAAACTCTTCATCGTATTCCTGGTCGGTGTACCACAGTCCGCCAGTGACTTCTGACGATGCTTCGAGCTCATACAGCATATATGTCTTCCGGGTGGGGTACTGTGCCGAGCGATCCAATGAAGATGTCAGTTCCGACGCATTCCAATGGCTCCAGGCTGCCACGATACACCCGCGTTCGGTTGAGCGAATCGTGATCGCACATCGCTCGAATCGCCAGATGCCTACTTTGATGGATTTGACGTTTTTGATCATCTGCCGCCGCTCGAGACTCTTGATGATGGCCTGAAGATGCTGGGTGTGCACCTTGGACTTGCGTTCAATATCCTTGATCCATATTCCTGGTGCGCAGAATCGGTGATGACTCAGACAACTCGCCTATGCAGGCCACAGCACGGCCGGACGCGAATGTTGGCAGCGATTGTGATGCGATCGTGAGGCGATGCGTGCCCGTCATCATCTCCATAATCTATGGGCAGCACAATGATCCACACGATCGTCCTATCCGCAGCGTGCATGGAATGCGCTCTGCTCTATCCCAGGGCATCGGCAGCACATTGCACATCAACGTCATAGGCCGGATGAGGCTCGCATCTATCGTCTGTGTTATGCGGGACGAGGCAGCAGGCCTGTGCCATGTACCAGGTCGAACCGCTCGCTCGAAATTACCTTTGTCGCCCACGCCCTTGATGAGATTGTAAACGATATACTCTTGTTGATCCATTCCTGTTAGTCTGGGTGGTCGGCAGCAAGTCCAGGCGGCGTCGGATTAGCTGTATCCGAGGATTGTCTCGGCCGGTGTGTCCATCTGTACTCCTGTAGCGGCTGTGCCATCGGTCATCCGGGACCGGATAGCTATCCATGGCGTGCGGATCGATGAAATCGCTTCGTTTTTGGACTGCCTCTCCGATCACAATGTCCGATGAGTGGACATGACCCCGATCGTATTCGGTTCGTGCAGCCATGTCGCTTTGATCTCAGCTCGCAGCGAATGTCGTCCAACAAGACAGCACCCCACCACTTCAATCCTCAAGAACAACGACTCACTTTGAGATCTCGTCATCGTTCCGGGCCTTGAAGCCCGTTTCTTTCCCGATGCTCATCAAGTCGACATATTTCTTGGAAGACAGCTGGTTCATCTGGACGACGAGGATCTCCTGGTTCCATTCGTCGCCCAGCTTGCTCAGCAGCTGGGAGGTGGTCATGCCCTACATAGAATGGATATTGATGGACTGTGAGTATCCAGAGCCGATCGAATGCGTCGCTGTCGCCTTGTCCGCCGGTTGGGTGCTGAATAGGAGCGTTGGCGAGAGCGAAGGCGCACCCGAGGCTCAGACCGCAGGGTCTCCAGCAGAATCTCCTCATTTTCTGTGAGAGTCTCGATCTTGGGGGCGACGGGTTTCTTTGGCGGCATTGTCGACGGATGGATGCCGTCGGGGAGGGGGAGGGCAAGTGAGGGATTGGCGTGGTAGCGATCAAGCAAGACGAGGGGGATGGCGGCGGTTGTCGGATCGGCTTGGCCAACAAAAAAAGCGCAGCCCGGCCGGGCATCAGTTCCCACGGGCCAGATCGCGATGTCCCCCTGGATTCTGCGAATCTGTCTCCACGAGCCCCGCTCGCCACACTCTGTCTGCAGCGATGGGATAAGGATCCAGACGTAGATACCCGGGCGTGATCCCACGGACAACAATCAGCGCTGACGGCTCTCTCAATCAGTGCTGAGGACTCCCAATCAGCGCCATTCGCACTGCTTTCGCACTCACACGTCCTGGGCAGACTTTGCTGTTCATAAGCATGACATGCATCCAATGTCCACTGCATCACTGAATCCAATGCATCCACTGCAGGCCCGGCAGATGGTTGCTCTGGCCCAGCACGCAGCTCGTTTTGCCAGCCTGACATCACCCACCAGCCTGCTCGTGATCCAGTGTCGCATGTGTCGATGGCTTTGGACAGAAACCGCCGCAGTACAAATCCCTCGACTTGGCCGCATCGCCCTTTCCACCCCAACATCGATACTCGGCCTTGCGCGACGTCGATGGTGTCGATGATGCCTGTCGCGACAATGCTGTCCGTTGTTTCGACTGGCCGGCTGCTGGCCAAGTGCCTGCTCGTCCTGGCCCTGGCTGCATATGCAGCTGCATTCTCTGTCCTCTCTGCCTCGCCCAATATCTTCCCCATTGCCGGCGGCACAACCATCAGCCTCACCCTCGCTGGCTACTATCATCCCTCGAGAACCTACCGCGTCGCCGTCTGGAACCCTACCACGGGCCGGAGCTCCATCGCAACGGCCACATTCAGCTCCGCAAGCACTGGCGGCAACGTCAACACCACCGCCGTTGTCTTCCAGAGCCCCGCGATGGACGAAGGCGCCTGCGTTTTCAATGTCACGGACGGCTTTACCGTGAGCGCGGGTGTCGTCGACTCTCTGCTGGTTTACGATCGTGAGTTTTCCATCTCGCTGCCTTGTTCGGGCATCTGGGTTTGCTGATACCCAGGCACCTGAATCTGTTCGCACACACCGCAGCCACTCTGCTGCTGGCATCTCCGTGGGGATCTTTGTCAGTTGCATGCGATCACACGCTATGACACTGTTCCACCGCAGGCGCCGCTATAAGCCAGCGGTGCACACCATCGCACGTCGTAATTTTGCAGTCACGAGCTGTTGAGCTCCGTTCCTATGCTCATACTCACAATCGCCCCGATACACTCGACAGCCTCGCGTCTCAGCGGAGCCGTTACAGCCTCCACCCAGGGCCAAGGCATCAACGCTCGCTCACTGCTTGCCAACGGCGGAAACACAGTCATCATTGCCCTTCCCGCTATGCCCAACAATCTGCTCGCCTTGGCCAACGTATCGCCCGCCATTCGCATCGTCAGCGTGGCCAATGCCTCCAGCTACTACGACATTGCTGCCCAGCTCAGTGGCAACACCCTCACAGGCTTCACCGACGCTGGCATCGCACAGGTGTCTCTGGGGCAGCAGGCCAAGGCCCTCATATCCTTTGACGGAAAGCAGACCTTCCACGACCTGAGCCTCGTCTACACTCTCACATGTATGTCCATCGAGCCTCATCCGCAGCGATGGTGCACACCGACACATTCGACCAGATCCTCGGTATCTGGATCGGTATCGGCCGTGGATGTCGCTACAAATGGCGTCGGTAGTTTTACTCATATTGCTTGTGCTTGCCATGCCACTGACAACTCGCCACATCCACGATGCTTGTAGATCGCCCACCGATCAACATCCTGCTGACTTGCTCGAGTCCGCCAACAGGTGCAGTCCCATTTGCGAGCCCACCCATAGCTGCCGTTGATTCAACACCCTACTCTGCCCGTTTGCGATAGCACTCGCGGTCCGGCTACGACACTAACCCGAGCGAACTGCCATGCTGCACCTCGCAGACTCTGGTTTCGGACACTCGCTCAACGTTGGACTCAATAACCTCAAGATTCAGTTCGGAAGCTCTATATCCATCTACACGCTCTTCAACATTGGCTTCAACACCAACTACCAGCTCATTCACGACACTATCCAACAAAACTCCATCGACATTGCCATCCTGGGAGTGACCATTTCCCAGCAGCTCAATCTCACCGTGACCTTGACCCAGAACTTTCCCAGCCTCAAGGTTCTCACCTGGACGACCTCCAACATCAACCCCATCCCGGCCAACACGCGCTGGTACTCCTTGCGCCAGGAGGAAGCAAAGTACTTGACTGGATACGCCGCTGGTCTGTTTGCCAAGAGCCGGTCGGACGTCAGCTTCGCAAATGGCAACATCCCAATTGGGTATCTACTTCCAATGGAGATCCCAAGAACGATGATCCACGCCAATATGTTTCTCTTGGGTCTGCAGAAGGCCATTCCTGGAGCGAAAATGATCACCCGAAGCATCGGCACATTCTACTATCCATTTGCCGAAACCCAAGGTGGGCACGCAATCCTTCGGCCACTCATTTGCGATGCACTTAGCTCACACACGCCTTACATCTAGTCTCGCAGCAGTTCTTGGCCGACGGCGTCAAGGTCCTTGGATACCAGACCGACACGGTCATTCCTGTTGCTGTCTTCAGTGAGTATGGACACAATTCCGTGACACCATCCTGCAAAACGATAATGGAGCTTTGCTGATTTGTGCCCAATCGCCCGCTCACGCCCCCGGCGACCTATGCAGCCTCAAATGGATCCTACATCGCTGCCGCAAACACCGATCCCAGCGGCGACTATGGCAACCGCGTTCTGGCGACAGCTTCCTTTGACTGGATCACGATCTTTGGACCATTTGTTCAGAACTACATCGACGGCGTGCCGCTCAGTGACACCGCCATGGTCAACTCTGGCCTGCTCAGCGGCCTTACTTACATCACCGGGATCTCTGGCTGGTTCGACGTCAATCAGGTGGCAGCCATTCAGGCCGAAGTTGCCCGTCTCAAGTCGCTCCCGGACAACTCCCGGTACTGCGGTCCCATTTATGATGTAAGTGTTACAGCACGACCCAAACACCCAGAGATAAGCTGGCGGCAGTAGTGCAGATGAGTGACAATGGAGTGTCGCATGAGTTGTTGCCAGCAGTCTGCTCGGGATAGAAGGTCTGCAGCTCCCGCACCGTCCACAGCGACGAGTCAACTTGCCCGTGTGCTTACAACCCTTGTCGTGCCGATTTGGGACTCACAGGTCAACGGCAACACCATCATCGGTCCCAACGACTGCCTGAACTTCACCTTCACCAACACGCTGAACACGTACTTCCAGGGCATCGTGCCCATGGGCCAGTTCAACCCCGTCTTTCCCTACGAGAATCGCCACCTGATCTCGATGGGTCTACGAATCGTTATATTCTTGATCACGGCCCTCAGCCAGGTTATCACCCTTGGCATCACCCTCCTCATCATCCTCAACCGTGAACAGCCCCAAATCAAGGGCGGGTCGCCGACGTTTCTGGTGCTGATGGGCTTCAGCGCCAGCATCGCCCTGTGTGGCAATTATCTGATGGGCATGGATGACAATGTCATCCAGGACGCCAATACGCTCAACGCCGCCTGCATGGCGACGCCATATGTGATTGTCCTGCCGATGATGCTGATGTTTGGCGCACTGCTCATCAAGATGTGGCGCATCTATCGCATCTTCAAGAACCCCAAGGCCGAGATCATCAGCTTCAGGCCGCACGAACTCTTCTTCACGATGGCTGCTCCGATGCTGGTGTCGTTGGTATGTGTTGGCGGGCGGGTGCCCGAATGTTCGTGTGGATGGGTTTGTGGTTGGATGTGTCGATGGGTTTGTGGTTGGATGGCTGGATGGGCTTGATGGACTGCAAGGGTACAAGCTGATGCTGCTGGAGTGTATCCGCATTGATACATGCTCGCCTGGATGCATGCTCGAACTGACACCATGGATTTCGTCACGACACACTTCCAACCCCTGCCCGCAACGCCTTTGACACACGGGACAACCGCAACACCAGGGCATTATTCTCGTTTGGAACTTTACGGCGCCCCTGGAGTGGATCCGAACCATCATCAACACCGATTCGTTCGGGAACAGCATCGAGTCGTCTGGGCTCTGCAAAAGTTCCACCACGCTGAGCTTTGATCCATTCCCGATCTCGATCTTCTTTATATTCATGGCGATCCTACTGACCAGCTTCTGGATCGGGCACTCAACTCGAAATGTCCCGTCGCAGTTCAACGAAGAGAAAAACCTGAGATCCTCGGTAAGAACGGCACAACCGCCGCCTGCTCCAGTCGACCCCCGCTTGAGCAGTCTCTTGCCGTTCGTCCAGAACTACCGACTCTGTGTGAGTGCAGAGCGGCTAACCGTGCACATCATGATGTGAGGCCGGCGGCAAGATTGTGATGTCGCTCAATGGGGGGGGGTATTACCATCTTGATTCACACCTTCCACCCGGAGTCATGAACGGATGTACTGCCTCGAGCAGCGGCGTTCGCTCTGGTGCCGTTTGTGGCGACCCGACAAAGCCATATCAAACAACTCCATGCCCACTTTTCCCAATATGGGAACATTCAGGGCACGGTAAACCTCCATACTCACCGTGACTCCTGGTGCATCCGCAGATCTCCTTCTGGGTGCAAGTTGTTGTGGTTTTGTATCCCCTCAACTACTCCTTCTCGGATCCGAGCGGCCTCTTTACTCTCCGATCGTTGATGAACGTCTCGGCAACCATGGGCACCACCGTTTTTGTCCTGGGATCGAAGCTTTGGGGAGCCTCCGAGGAGCAGAATCAACGCAAGGGCTCGGCGTCGGCAAGCACCTGGAAGCCCGAGTCGGGCACCACAACCACAACCACTGTCGGTGCCCATGGCAAGTCGC
This sequence comes from Polychytrium aggregatum, assembly GCF_025602895.1. Lineage (NCBI taxonomy): Eukaryota > Fungi > Chytridiomycota > Chytridiomycetes > Polychytriales > Polychytrium > Polychytrium aggregatum. Next base: position 372,434 of record NW_026516247.1, read on the forward strand.
CCACAACCCGCCCGTCTGAGGCCACTGATCCACGCCAACCCCTGCGTACGCAGCCCTATTCGGCTTGAGTTTATTCGGTGTGTCGCAAGAGCCAAAAGCCAAAATGGCAAATCAAAGAACAAGGAACTCAACCAGAGTGGGCCAAGTGAAATGGAGAAGCAAAATATGTCACCGGTCGATCAGTACCGTCGTGATCGCTGCGTCGATCCTGGGCAAAAACTGTGAATACAGCATGTTCGGAGCGAAACGGGGAATACGCATCCATGAGTGCTCCTCCATAACAGTGATCGTCCTGGGGCGGCACTGATGACGGGTATGTGTGTGTGCAGGACCCGAACTACAGTCAATCCAACTCATAAACGGGTCACCCGTGATTTTGATCGTTGACCGAATAGTTTGTTTCCCAATACCATCGCGCGCTGGCCGTGACCATTCGCCAGTGTGTCCAAGAGCACCATTCGCCACCGGCACTCCGAGACCAGTGTACATGTCGATTGTGGAGACCGGAGAGCGACTGGTGGTCTTCGCTCGGAGGTGATCTGTTCTATTTCTTATGGCATTGCTTGACGCAAGCTCATCACATACTACATGTTCATAGAATGGGCAGTGTCCCGTTCGTTCAAGTGCAAAGTGCACTCCTGGTGGTTTCAAAGTCATATAAAAATGCATCAAGCGAACCAGGAGAGGGAAAATAGATTCGAGAAACAAGCAAATCTCGAGAAGGAAACAGACGGGAGTAGAGGCCATCGCGACCCACGCGTATTCATGGGAGCTTTGAGAGGTGAAAGATGGAGCGGGACAATTAGTTGGCCGGGCAGGCGGAGTAGAAAGGGACGACGCTGGCATACTTGGGAACCTTGAAGACGTTGTTGGGGAGGCCGTACAGACCAAGGTTTCGGCCAATGATGTTGGACATCGAGGTGCTGTAGAGGTCCAGGGCAGACGAGATCTCGTCCGCAATGCCGGCTCCATCGGCAATGCCGAACTCGCCAGAGATGATGTCCGCCAAGGTGGGCAAGAGCTGGTCGATGGGGGTGTAGAAACGATCGCCATCTCTCTTGCGTACAAACTCTCGGCCAGATAGTTGGCGATGGTGAGAGGAAGGTCGGTGTTGGGGCCACGCTCCTCGGCAAGAGCTCCGACGAGGGCATCGATGCTGGTGACGTTGGTGTACAGAGACTGCAGGGACTGGGCAAGGGAGGGGTTTGAGGGCGTAATGAGCTGGAAGCAGGCAACCGACGAGATCGATTTGACGCACTCGGGGGCCGTAAGGAGATCCGAGGGGCCATAGCGAGCGCGAACAGCAGTGTAGCTGGGGAGGCCGTCGAGACGGCTGCGAAGGATGTCGGTGCTGAACAGGTCCAGAGCGATCGAGTTTCGAAGGGCATTGTGGATGATGGTGTCGGTTTCTGTGGCAGTGATAGTCGGCGGAGCATGAGCAGGCGCAAAGCCGGCAGTGACTTGCAGGCAGAGCACACATGTGCGCGATCCAAAGCTGGCAGCTGTCGGCTACATACCGGCCTGACGAGACAGGATCAGAGAGGAGAAGATGTTGGCAAAGCCGTCGCCACTCGAGCCGGAAGCAAGCGCCAGGTATCTAGCGGCAGGGGTCTGTTTGCCACAACGTTGTGGTGGGGAAGGGTGGAAAGGGGATAGTATCAGTGAGTCCCAGAGAATCGTCGCTCTGTTCCGCATGATCACTCAGGAACGAGTGCCGTCCGGATGCTGGATGGACAGGCGTATGTTCCGCCCACCGACACTGTGGCCGCACTTACCATGACGTCGCGGCCCGAGCCAAGGACAACGATCTGGCCGCCAAAGGGGAAGCGGGTGGCGATCATGCCATCGGTCACGTTGACCTTGGTGCCAAAGAACGACTTTTGGATCTGCGGCAGGGTGCTGGTGGCGTTGAACAATGTAGATGGGCTGGTGGGTGCACACATCCACGATGTCGTAGTCGCGGACGGTCGAGTGGCCATAGCGATAGATGGCACCGGCGAACAGGTTCGAAGTCGTGGGATCGACGCTCTTGTTGTAGCCGTTGTAGAACGGAAGAGGCTTGCCGATGATGGTGGGAACGTATTCGTTGAAGATGACGTACTGGAAACGGAGCGTCGATGATTGGTCAGCCGGTGGATGCCGAGCGTCGCAGGCGAGCCTGAAATTGCATGGCTCCGGAGAGGGGGCCGAGCGGGATGGTAGGCACCCAGTGATGCACTGTCCCGCCGCGAGTGCGAAGACATACCTGGTATTCGCTGATCGTGATGGCACGGGCAATCTGGAAAATGGTCTCGTCGCTGGCGGAAACCAGACGTCCATTCAGGACCTGCTTGACTGCCTTGGCGACGCTGAATGATTGGCACAAGGAGGCTGTTAGACAAGGGCCGCAGATCTTGTCTCTGCCCCGCCAGGGTCTTCTGCTCTCCCACACCCTCATTCCGGCTCATGGCCAGCACGCACCTGGTTGTGCTCACGGATCCAGAAGGAATGCAGCAGAGCCAGGGCCACGTTCTCGACGGCGCGCGAGTCGCCTCCAACCTGGATGTCCTGCGGGAACAGGCCAGGAGGGGTGATGGCGCCGTTCGAGCTGGTCAGCAGACCAGTTTGGGCCGTCGAGGGAGCCAGGTTGTAAGTGGTGATGTTTGCCGACCAGGGGTTGTAGGCACCACCGTCGCCGGTGTTAGTTGCCGGTCAGGAGCAGGCCATCGGTGCCAACACGGAGCTTGGTGTGTTGGTGGCGGGGTCGAGGCCATACTGGGGGAGAGGGTGGGATGGAAGCGTTAGATGCCGCAAATGGAGGCCGGTCAGTGAAGACAGCCGCATAGTCAACCGCAAAGACAAACCGCAAGGCGACTTACGATGGTAGACAGATCCAGGAAGCTGTTGCCGTTGTTGATGGGGGTGGGGACGCCGTTGACGAGCCGGGTGACGGACGACGAGGGGAAAACAGACTGGTAGAGTGACCGGGGTTCCAGGGGTTGTCGGCCGAGGGCTTGAAGAGGGGATCGTTGGAGATGTTTGGCGACAGAGATCAAGCTGGAATGCAAGAGACGGGCGATATGGTGGACATGGTCCAGCCTCAAGCAACGCAGAAGCAGGACCGAGATCGAAGCAGTCGTTGGGGGTACCGACCCTGGACGGCCGGGCGTGAGTGCATCGTCCCTCGAGATCGTGGTTGATGAACTGGGAAACGAGGAGCCAAACGCAGCGATCGATGTTAGCGACAGGTTCCATGAGAGCAGGCAGGCAATGGACGAGACGGTGATGGTGACATGCAGATCGGCGGTGGGATCTGGCCAGGGCAGCGCCCCTCCCCCAGTCATGGATCTGCAAGTTCGACACGAACCTGGCCAAACCAGGTCTCGAACAGGTTGACTTGGGCACGCGAGAGAGGCTCCTCCTGGTCCTGGTAGCCAAAGAACGTGGGTTTGGGCTGGGTGCCAGTCTGGACGCCGTTGGAGACCAGGCGGGGATCCGGCAGCCCCTGCGGAACTGGGCCGGCAGGACATTGAGGTACGGGTTGCCGGGGGTGCCCAGGGCAGGCGAGTCTGGGTTGTTGTTGCTGCCCGAGTACGAACGGATACGGGCGGAACCATCGGCCCAGACCGACGAGGCAGCGAGCAGGGTGGAGCCAACCAACGACCACGAGGCTTTCATTGTTCGGGCTGGTGAGGCTGCTTGCGAACCAAGATGCAGAAGAACCGAGACGAGCGGGATGCGGAGAAGGCGACTCTCCCCCCCCTGGAGGTATTTATGGGGACCCGCCCCTCTGCGTGTTGGACCACAAGCGAGGGGCGAGCTGCTCAGCAGAGTTTCATACCCAAGGCGATCAAGGAGGGCTTGTTGCAGCGGGGGAGATCGGCGCAGCCTTATCGACAAAGAATACGATCGCCGGTCGGTGGGCGATGACGGCGACGGTATCGACGGGGCAGTCCATGGGATTACGGCTTCAGCGAGACACAGCCCGCTGGCTCGCGCTTATGGAACATGGGGACAGCGCAATGCGAGCGAAAAGGAAAGGCGGGTGCGTCCGATGCGGAATGCTGGCGGGGCGGGGATTGCTTGCGAGCAAGCCTGGCAGCCCGCAGGGGGAGAAAGTCGCTTGTTCGTTCGACGGCGAGCACAGGCGATCGGGCACAGCTCCTTGTGGGCTGTGCGATTGTTGCGTCTGGGGCACATGTGCAACCAGCGCAGAGGCCCACACCGGCCGCCATGGGCCCTGTGCATCAGGACACACCCCGCACATGCGGTACAGCAGGCCCAAAGGAGCGACGACGCGCAGATCGTGGCTGTTGTATTCACAAGAGCGGACAGAGCCACAGGAGGCGCGCAGGGGAGAGCAACGGGCGGCAGGGTCGGCCCTGCTCCGAGCAAGTCGCAATCACGCAGGGAGGGGGGGAGACACACCCCCGGAAGACACACCCCGGGCAGCCAGGCGGCGGGGCGGCATTACATTGCAATGCGGTCGATGGCATTCATCAGCCTGGTGATGTCGCCGCGTAGGTTGGAGGCGAATCGGAGAACCTTGTCCTTGGTGTCCAGGACCTCGATGCTCTGGGTGAGGGCGTTGTATCGCACAACGAACGGGCGCTCCATCGAGTTGGCGTATTCGCTGGCGGGTCGGTGGAGGGA